>NW_026018508.1:13648295-13655855 GCF_020466585.1 Dendroctonus ponderosae
GACATTAATGCTTTTTGCTCTATTGAGCTTATGTTTTGTTTAATTTTGAAAGGTTTTTCTAGAATAATTTTTGATCTTATACGAAATTCTTCCTGTTGTTCTTTAATTAATTATTATTAATAATTATTCTTTAGCTGACAATTTGCACAGACGAATTATCAGAGCGAATTTTCACATATTGTATTATCCTACTATTGTTACACAATTTATTAACATACTCTTTTTTAGGTTCATTTAGGTTCTTTTGATAACGATAGCAGAAAATAGCTATCGAAACGTCAAGGTAATTTTTCAAATTAATTTCTCTACTAATTGGAATTTTCTCTTACAGCTTGAGCCTGAGTGTGTCGCAAGATACCCTCTAGGTGATAGTTCTTGATTACTTTTTGATAAATAATTCGTTCTTATTGCGAAATAGGAGCACTAGTTATCAATCTGTAACAAAAGACGTAAGGAAATTCTGTCTTTTTTAAAGACAAACATTTTTGAGGCGAAATACCCAAAAAGAAGTTTGTAAAAAAATGAATCCGCCTCAACAATAAAGAATTTATCCGTGTATCTTATTGAGCAGTTTAGATAAATCAGTTTTTGATTTAGAAATTCGGTGATTTCTTTGATTTGGATCGTAATTAGAAAGTGAATTTTTGGCGAGAAATAAACGATTTATTATAAAACTAAAGATTATTTATTAAAAACGCCTATTAAAAGGGAGAAAAAAATTATGCCATTAAGTGTTTGTCATTTGCTTAATGGT
Source organism: Dendroctonus ponderosae (assembly GCF_020466585.1). Lineage (NCBI taxonomy): Eukaryota > Metazoa > Arthropoda > Insecta > Coleoptera > Curculionidae > Dendroctonus > Dendroctonus ponderosae. Next base: position 13,649,050 of record NW_026018508.1, read on the forward strand.
CATCAATTTGTCCACCTCTCGCTGGCATAATAAGCAACATTGTGTGCAAAAAAAATGGTGCAAAAAGGATTTTCAGGTTTAGGGACCTCAAGCGATGAAAATAAGCTTGCGAAAACCATGTACGACTCTTATAAGACGTAAAGTGAGCATCTACAGCCTTATTACAGAGACCGATTTGCAGCAGTAGACTGTTTGGTATTGCGACTATTATGTGTGGCTATTTTGGTCCGTCTGGAAGAGCTGCCAAGTTAATGCTCCTCATCACATTTGGTTAGCCGGCTTAGACGGAACGTAAGCTTTTACAAGATTTACCGAAATTTTATTTTTATTTTTAATTATGTCGCCGATATTTGGTTACAAAACCGGCTGCCATTTCCACGAGACGTTAGATGGAAATCGCAGAAATCCGTATTCTTGGAATGTGCGACAACATTTTCAAGCGGGATTAGTCTCGATTTTCTTACCGATTGGGCTAAAAACATAAATAACAATTTGCCAGCCGTTTTGTCAATTTTTCAGGGAATATTAATAAAAAATTAAAAACTGGTCAGTGTTTTTTTACTATTTATCTGAGCAGAAAATACAGTTTGTTCAAAAGCAACGTGAAAGTGATAGTGTAGAATAAAGATTCAAATGGCAGAAAAACTAGATGCCAAGAAAAAGAAACAATAAAAATACTAAACGTGCTATTTACAAATTAATAGACTCCTAAACGCCTTATTAACGTATTAATTAGCGGTTTTCCAGCCCTAGAATCCTTATCGGCCCCTCTTTCGCAACACTTGAGGGCAAGTAGCTTAACATGTCTGTTTAATACTTGGCAGCACGTGTTCTGCCCTAATGGCTGTTTTTGTTTAATTGGGTGCTAAGTGGTCTGGGGAGGGTGGATTCGAACTCATCCGGAAGTTTTTTAGGTCTCGACGTCTACGTAGCGTGAAAATGTTATGAAAGACATACAAATAAATTTAAATTACGTTTTTTTTTCAAATAGTAGAGTTCTTTTTCAAATAGAAATTTTTATTATGTACTTTCTAACCCTCCATAATTTATGGCTACCGATAGTTTTTACCGAAAAAAATTATCTGCGTTTAAATTGAATGGAAATGTCGGTGAAGAAGTCACTTTTTCTGTGCACTAAGCTTCATGGCACCGATGTTTACTCAACATTTAGTTTTATTGTTTATTGTATCTGATCAATCAATTTATTTTGTTTGCGTTTTCTAAACTATGACAAGTTTCCAGCTGAAATAATTTCGAAAACATCGGAAACGTGCCATAAACCTCAATATTGGCATACAGACTTCCAGTTTCCCATTTCTCGAAATTAATTAATCTTCCTGCAAAGTGTGACACATCATTATCAGAAAAGTAGCATTCGGCTCCGATTTTTCCACTTATTTAACGATGTGTGTGTCCAGGCTTCTACTACGTGTTTACTATTTTTATTATACTATTAACCTACTTTGAGCAAATTCAGAGGGCAACGAATTGAAATCCTCATCAGTGGAAAATCAAAATGAATCTAATTAGATGGTTCTAAGTTTTTTCTAATTTCGTTTTAGCACTTTGTTAAGGTTTTCACACTTCATGGATGGATACGAGACAGCTTAGCCTATTTTCCGTTGGGAATATATTTTTTAAGTCGCATGGTTCTATCACACGCATATAATCGAGTTACAAAACAAGCTTCAAGTTCAAGCAAAATAAGGAAACACGATTAATAATTAAAAAAGCAGCAATCACTTCAGATTAGAGCAATGACAAAAAATTAGCAAAAAATTAATGAATTAATTCTTCAATTTCATATTTATCGTTCGACATAGTAAACAAAAGAAAAGTTACTCGCTCTCTGTTTGCCTGAAACCGAATTTAAAATTTTGTCTAGAATAAAACTAAATAATCATTAAAATTCAAACTAATTGTTATGATATTCTTATCTTTCCTGGGTCTGAGTCAAAGCGTGAATCAAAAATTTTGAATCATCGTTTATTTCATTACGTTTCGGCGAGACAACAGCGCCATCATCAGATTTAAAATTTACACAAACTCATGATCGGCAAAAATCAACGTTCTTTTAGGTATTTGCCTTCGTGAAACCTTAAATTTGTCTTGACAAGAGACAAGCTTGCAAGCAAAGAGAGACAAGCAAATTTTTACCGATCATGAGTTTGTGTAAATTTTAAATCTGATGATGGCGCTGTTTTCTCGCCGAAACGTAATGAAATAAACGATGTTTCAAAATTTTTGATTCACGCTTTGACTCAGACCCAGAAAAGGTAAGAATATCATAACAAATACACGCAGTCAGGAAAATAAATCAGAATTCAAACTAATGCCAAACCATGACAATTTTTTTTGTAAAAAATTTAAAAAATACTGAAGCATAAGCAATTCTGAAAAATTTGCTTGTTGCTAAAAAAATTCCATAACATGTTGATAATCTCGTCACTTGGCACTGGACTCAGACATAAAATGATGAAACCAGGGATAGAATAGTAAAATCTGGATTTCCAAAACATTTCGACTATTTAGCAGATTCGATTTTTGGGAAATGTTTTGATGTTGACTTTGGAACTTTTCTAATTACTTTTAGAAAATGTGGCTTTGCATCCAAACATTCCAGGCAGCGGGCAGTAGTTTGTAATGATTAATCGGGCAGGAATGTAATGCAATAACCCATGGCTTATGTTGAGAATAATATGTATATACGAAATAATTAATTCGGATGTTAGTTCCTATTGCTTTCAGTTAGCTTAATTTGTTATTGGATGCATTACCTCTTGGTGATCATTGATTTTTTAAGGGAAAAAGTCGACTCAAGCTCTTAAAAATACTGTTGCATTTTACCAACTAAAAATGTTTAAGAAGTTTATCTGTGAAAATCAGCTTGAGGATGAGATATTTTAAAATCCCATCGGTTTTCCACAAATGTATGTTAAAACGACTATAAGTTGCAATAACATATTCTAGTTCGATTCTTCGTGTCTTCCCTTATTTCCCAACTACTTAGACATGGACAAAATTAAACCTCTTCTAGTTTTATATCCGTAACTATGCAAATCGCGCACCTATTTGTTCATACGCAGATTCATAAGACGATAAAGAACAAAACATTAACCAGAGGAGCGAAAGAACCCTATCTTAAGTCCATTTCAAATGGGAAACTTACAATATCGATGGTTGCTAGAAAGTGGCGTTCAAAGAGCAATTATTTCACATGAAAAATTCTTGCTAAATTGTAATTTATCTATAAAAATTCCGCTTGGAATGCATGAATAAATAAAATGGGGATTTTTTATTAACAAAATTGAGACAACCATTGAATCTGAAACAGGTAAACCCCATTTTCGCCTGGCAACGACTGTGTTTATTATAGAGAATCTAAATTTAAAGTTACCTCCGATTTCTGGCCATTACAACAACATTGAGAACACTACTAGAGAGTGTAGTGGAATAGTTTTGACAATTCACTTAAATAAATCATGCCAGTTAATTCGATGGCATTCTCGGATTGTTATTGTTTTACATTGTAAATATGCACAGATTTGATCAGTTGAACTGAATTTTTTCCACAAAGTTCGCTGTGCATCGTGCCAAAATGTCTCTGGGAGTTGTCCAATGTTTTAGAAAAAAAGCACATAAATTTCGGTAATGTCTTAGACACGAGCGACGTTTAGTTCTAGACTACTACAGGCGATCTTTTTGAACTGTCGACGGGTAGTCTAGACGTCCACGCATTAAAAAAATTGGCAAAAATACCAGACTTTTAATCGCGAAAATAAAAATCATCCGATACTGAGCTCATCGTCCACAGAAAGCCGATCACCTACAGCATTAAGCTTTCCTTTCAACGAGTTCCAAATTCAACAATATTAACGCGCTTAAGCCTGTCCTAATTTATTTTTATTTTCCTTGCAAACCCGGCTCTTATTTGGGAATGAAATCTCTCGTTATTGAATGAAACGGAAATTGAGCATATTTTTAATTCAGAAATTAGAAAATGAAAAAGAATGCTTAATAAATATCGATATGGAGCTTTTCCTTAACCGTACGTGATTTTAATAATACAATACGAACGTTGTTTTTAATTATTGATTTTTTTAGTTAACTACCAATTTTCAAAAATCTCCACAAAATTGCTGATGCAAATAATGCCGAATTATATGTAGGAAGGTTTGCTTAAAGTAAATACATCACATGCTATAACGTTTCTGGGATAATTAACAATCTAAACAGCGAAGAAACAATGAACTTGTTGTTTTGCCCACTAATTACTATTAGCGCTGAATTACTTGCTAAATGATCATACGAATTTGTGAACCGCATTTGCTTAACTGGAAACTTGTGAATTTGACTCAGAAAAATTATACAATTTTTTAAATAAGTAAAGTTGTCCGCGATTTCCAAAGCAAACTTCTGTATAAATGCTGTGAATTCAATGTTGTCAGGAGGGTTTTTGTCTTGTGGTCATTTTTTATAATAGTTTTATTGCAATATTCATCGCTGTTTTTTGAGCAATTAATTGGGTAACTTATTAAAAAAAAAACGAAAGTTCAGACGTTATAATCCTATTTGACACTTTTGGAAAGCTGGACCGAAACTGAAATTGAGAAAAATATGCCATAGAAAAGTTGAAAAACGTATTATAAACTTCGAATGTAATTAAAAAACACAGCAAGTGAAGAGTTAATAAATCTAACATCAATATTTCTAACTGCAGTCTGTCGCCAACTTTGAAATCAATTAACTCCGGCCACATAAAACGAACCAAAACCCAATTGTTAATCTGAAAAATGTATGTTCCTCGTGCGTTTCAGACTTAATATTTATAGCAGATTGCAATTTTTCTAGATCCTTAAAATAGAACATATTAAATTACCAATCATACATAAATCATAATCTTTAATGAAATGGTTGGTCGCGCAGTTTCAGGAACGATTATACTCGGGGAAATTCTGGATATAATCTAGTTTCCGTAAATGTTGAGTCATCGATCCAGAATCTACGAGTTTTTGCGGAGTGTAACTTAAATTACTACCGACCGAAGCAAACAAACATCATTTGTGAAATATTGGGCATGTGGGTGCACTTTACGAGTTGATGATCCTTAGACCGGTGTTATGATTATTCGAACAGATTCAAAATTTCTGAAAATATATTGAGTCACATCTAGCTTTTACCAAGAGGCATGTTTTGTTCACTGTTCAATGTCTTCGTTCAAGCAACTGGCTGAAATAAATGCATGAAACAATTTAAATTGATCCGATCTTGTTATGGCTATGGATTGCATGATTGCAGCTTTTCCCCAAAAACAGCTTTAAGAAAAGATCGGCAAGGATAGCGAAGGAAAAAGAAACAATATAGAAACAACCTTACAAGGTTCCTCGATCGAAACTACTTTCCAGTGCACATTTGGCTTTTAAGTTCTATAAAAGAATAAAGATCAAGTATATCATATATGGGAAGAATCACTGTAAATGGAAAACCGGGTAAGACGCGGACACGGTCAGAAGTCAATGCGAATGTACAATACAAACAATGTTTGTAAGACGACATAACATAATGGAATTCCTCTTTTTAAAATATTTACGACTGAATTCCCATAGTTTAGAGGATTGTGAATTGATTAGCGTGATTTGATCGTGCATTGCTCATACAGAACATTCTCATATTTAACATTCAGAAAGGTAAGCAATTAAACATGTTTCACATACAAAAATTACCCACATTTTTTCCATCTGCAACAGCAAATGCTTGCAAAGTGGTTGAAATCTACAGCTTGCCCAAAAATGATTGAACATTTTTAACAAAATTAACAATGTGTCGTTAAAATAGCGCTTTTGCTACGGCCAAAGAAGTTCGGGCGTTTGAACAAGGAATTGAAAAAATCCTACTACTGTTATAACTAGAAATGTGAGCGAAAGGAAGAGAACACAGGATGGGGGTGTACTTCAGATCGTGAAGAATCAAACAAGTTGGGGAGGGCGAGACATTAACACTTCTTTGTGGAAAAAATGCGCTGGTTCTTCATAGAAGAACTGGACTTTTTTTCGATCGGATTTTTCAGTCGAAACGGGTTTTATGTAAAATGTTTAACGCTTGAGTTCAGAGATCAATATTTGAATCAATATTACATTTCTAACTTGTCTCTATTCAAAATTTAATCAAGGTGTTTGTTTTATTTCAATCAATTTATTGAATGTACTGGAATGAATGACACCAATTCAAATTTACTTCTTTTATCTGTTTCTTATCAAAAAATAGTTATTCACAGTTTTTGATTCAAATATTCCATCTTTAAAAGTTAGTCGCTGTATCAACTTTTTAATCAACATTCTGCAACTTGTAGATAAGTTCTATATTGTTGAGGCAGATTCATTTTTTTATTTTTGAAAATTTTGAAGCAACTTTCATTAATAATTCCAAATTTAAACCAATAATTTGGTGGCGTTATATTGATGACGTATTCTCTATTTACAGTCATAGCGAACAAAAACTTAATGAATTTTTATCTTATCTGAATAATAAAGAACCAACAATTAAATTCACTATTGAAAAAGAACAAAATCACCAAATTCCTTTTCTCGATATACTCATTCAGAAAAATTTAGTCAATTTCGAAACCTTGGTCTATAGAAAACCTACTCATACTAACCGATATTTCAATTGGATCACCCGATAGTGGTTAAAAAAGGTATCGTAAAAAGTCTGTATGATAGAGCAAAAATAATTTGTAATCAATCTAATTTTTCCAAAGAAAAACAATTTATAAAAGAAATTCTAAATTTCAATAATTATCCAAATTC
>NW_026018508.1:13656359-13662013 GCF_020466585.1 Dendroctonus ponderosae
ATGCTAAAATCTGAAGTAGACCAGAGAAACATACACCCAAATTAAATTTACACCAAAATTTTTAATTAACATTACCTTTATTAATTTAAACAATGAGATTAAGTCAAAGTCACATAACTGACAATTTACACAGACGAATTATCAGTGCGAATTTTCATATATTGTATTATCCTACTATTGTTACACAATTTATTAACATACTCTTTTTTAGGTTCATTTAGGTTCTTTTGATAACGATAGCAGAAAATAACTATCGAAACGTCAAGGTAATTTTTCAAATTAATTTCTCTACTAATTGGAATTTTCTCTTACAGCTTGAGCCTAAGTGTGTCGCAGGATACCCTCTAGGTGATAGTTCTTGATTACTTTTTGATAAATAATTCATTCTTATTGCGAAATAGGAGCACTATTTATCAATCTGTTATAAAAGACGTGAGGAAATTCTGTCTTTTTTAAAGACAAAAATTTTTGAGGCAAAATACCCAAAAAGAAGTTTGTAACAAAGACTGTAACAAGTTGTATGCTGGTTTGAAATTAGTTGGAACTTTGGAAAATTCAATGCTATTTCCTAGAAACTTCAATAAACATGTTGTGCATTTTAATCAATGTTGCAATAAACATGTTGTGCACTAGATAAAGGCTTTTTGCTTTTATCTAGTGAATACAAAAATTTTTGAGGCGAAATACCCAAAAAGAAATTCTGCAACTTGACCAGACAAACTAATTACCTACTTTCACAACTAAGTCTGGGAATAATTAAGTTCTAGTGCAAAGTGCGAAAATACCATTCACTCACTCATCATTCGCGTAACGCATAAAAAATCTCTGAATAATCGAATGCAAAAACTAAGTCCCTGCCAAGATGCTGTTCCCAGCAATCCCAGTCGCAAGGTTAGTTGTCTATTTTCGAAAGACATCTACAATCAACTGAAAACAATGCTCAGGTACTATTGCACACTCTCGAAAGGTTGCTGATTAAGTTAAATAGAATTTCTCGATTTTACATGGATAATTCCCACGCTGGCGCTGACTACATCTTATTAATAAAATAATTAGCGCGCCATGTAACATAAACTGAGCTTTACTGATTGCGTGAATTTCTTCAATCATGTCAATGTATGACGCAAATTGTTGCAGCTTATATGGCCGAGTAAGCGAAAAAGCTACTGAAATTGTTTGCACTAAACTGTTTCTCATCCACTTCGATTCAAAGAACTGATTTTTATTTGGTCGGGACTGGCGCTTTGGTATGTCAAAACGCGTTTCATTTGTAATCACAGCTTAATATGAGAAAATGGCTAAGAAACACTATTTTATTGCATGCTTATATGCAAAAGGGTGCTATTCTTGGTTGAGAAATATGAAGTTAAATCGAGGAAGACTAATTTTTTTCTCAGACTCATTTTTAAAGTGTCACTCACTGATAAAATTAATGTACAATTGTTTAGCAAAAATATATTCCTAAGTTTTTTGATTTGAGATTTACGACACAAAAACCGTATTTAGAATAAATGTACTTTGATTAGTCAAATAAGAAAACAGTTAACTAACTGTTTTCTTATTTGAAAGAGAAGCTTAAATTTTTGCGATTTTGCAAGTTGTTTGCATGGGGTTTTAATATATAGCATACTTTTTGCAGGATAATACGTATTGCTTCCGAGATTATTTCCCTTTTTAAGCCATTTCTTAAGTTTAGCAGAAGCTATCATCGACTGAATGTTCAAACAACCGAAACTAAATTCATCCTGCTGCATTCGATGTAATTGAATTTTAAATATAATTTAATTTTGTTTACATAAAAACGTTTTTTTATTTGCGGAAAAAGCCGAAAACTCTCGAACATTTTTTCGATTTATTGGCCTGGCTAAAATCGTAAATTTATCTTGAATTGGGACCCGAATTCGACTTTTTTAGGCATCTAAATTGCATTTTAAATCGATTTGCAGCATGGATGCAATAATCCTACACGATTATTAAATGATACTAATACGATTTTAGCTATCAATAAATGTTTCATTGACTCCATCAGTCTGCTGTTAACAGTAGTATCTTAAACAATGAGCAGGTCTTGAATATTTCATTAAACAACAGAGACCATTATGCATGTATGGTACACCATTATTCAGCAGTCATATCTTTATCTTGTATTTTTGTCAACACGAAAATGACTGAAAAGTATTCGCGCAGCGGAGGGTAACATTCTTAATTAATTTTTATAAAACTGGTAAAGACATCATGGCATAGCGTCCCTTTAAATAATTCATGATGGGTTGCCGGGACATGATTAAGTTTAATGCATTATCGCATCCTGATGGCGTGCATTTTGCTGCGGGAACCTCTGAAACTTTTGCTAATTTAATAATATGTATGTTGATGGAACCGAAAAAATCCCGGATGCTCTTACAAAGGAATTTGCCTAATTGCATTAAAAGGCAGTTCATTTTATAGTAGTTGAAACTTTTCACAGGTAGATCGATTAATAACCAACTCGCCACTGACAAGGAGCATGTCTTAAAGAAAGTACCGCAGCTTGACGAACATATAAGAGGCCATCATATCTAATTTGGTACTGTCAACTTTTCATAAAACCAACGTTTGTTTACGGATTCCCACAGTCGCAAATGCCGTCTGCAAGGTAAAAAGAGGTTAATTGTGAATAGCAAATGGCGAAGTCGATGAAATAGAGCGATGCAATCCCTAATCAGTACCGAGGACCCGTTCGGAAGACGTCCATGTGGAGCTACGCCTCTTTAGCAGCAAAACATATTTTTTAAGCTTTTCTCTTATATACAAATAAGTATGGTATGCGGAATTTGATAACATGCTGGTGTTTATGGAGCATTCAAATAATAAGTGTTCTAAGTGCTTTGCGGATGTTTTCCAGCCGTTTCAACCATCTATTTACGTTAACTCAAATTACACTCTACGCACTTAGAATGCCAAAGAAGTTAGAAAGTTACCGGTGTTAAAGTAAAAATCTGCTCTGTTACATAATTTTAACGTATTTTTTGTTTTGCTCCTTTCTTCAAACTGGACTAAAATGTAATTGGAAATTTTCCCAAAATTTATCGATTTGGAAATGTTTGCAGTTTTGATAAATCTATTGTCACATTTTATACGAGACTGGCTTTCCTATTAAATTGGGGCCATTTTGTGCCGTAATTTTCAACAGGAAATCACTATTTGAAATGTCGCTTCTGCCTCCTTTTTAGATGCAAAAATGCGAAGCTAAAGTAATTGAGAAGGTGTTTAATCGTTTAAAAGTCACTTGGAAGATTCTTTTTTACTAAAAATAATTGTACATACTTTCCACTTGGCATATATTTTCCAATATATGCCAAGGCTTAAAGTAGCAACAACGCTACACATAAAAACTGATGTTGGTGGAAAACACCGAAACGTATTTTAATTGATAATTGAGACAATAAATGACTGAAGCCCAGGAATTGATTTTGATTTGGAATTAAAAATAATGTAGAACCAGACAATTTTTTCTATGGCTCACAAACATCTGCTGGTGTTTGTTGTCTAAAAAATACACAGTCGATGCAAGCGAAGCAAACCACACATAATAACAGAGACCGAATAAATCATGTATTAAAATACAGAGTTTTCCATGCAGAAATTAGGCGCTTTTAACCAAAATTATGCCAAATTTACACAGAAAATTCTGGCGCAAACCTTTGATCATCCTGGCTCTAGTCTTGCACTGGCAATAATCGAAGTGTAAATAACAAAAATATGGTGGAGTTAAATCGGGCAATATGGGTGGCCAATGTACAATTTAGGCTCAAGCGTTTTCAGTTTTCGTTCACAAACAGTAGATCAAAATACTGTAAGAATTCGCAACAAGACCGTTAATAACACAACTAATATGTAAGACCTGGTAACTAAGTGCAGAGATGAATTATACAGTAGAATAACACTGGGAAATCACATAATGCATTAATTGTGCAATTTTGTCCCATACAATCAGTTAATCGGTTCCGAAAATGCTTATAATTATCTCTTTGTTGCTTTATCAGAGACAATAAACCAGACTGGACCTGACTCTGTATGTTTATTTAGTCTGAATTGTTTCATTATCTGACAGAGAGATTAAAGTAGGTGGGAAAGTTAAGATCGCATTTTCACCGAGGTTAAATTCGTTATTAATTGTAAACGTTCGCTCGGGCTCTAATTAAGTTCGTCGTTTCAATTGTTTTAATGAATATATACGGTTTTATGATTTCTGTTCTATTTTTAATCGGCTGGGCTTAATAAAAAAATTGCCCGCTGGAACTTTGAACCTGAACGAAAAAGACGAATAAAAATCAATCAATTAATACAAAGTGTCTTTTTTATCCCGCCAATTGGCTTAAATCGATAAAAATCGATTAACTAAAAATACCAAATTGGGGAGACAATATGTTGCTAATTAAAAAGAAATTTCTAAAACATTCTTTTCCAGAATCACCGAATTTATTGGAACCCGGAGGGCGCTTTACGTTAAATATTCATAAAGGTACATCAAGCAAAAAGTTTTTCGAGTTAATGCGATTCTTTAACTTCCACTTACAGCCATCGCAAAAAGCCATAATTAATCACATAGCGATCATGGATCGTGCGTATTTAACCGTACTAGTTACTACTATGTTAACTTGAGGCCTACTATGCCAACGAACGCATCTTATGAGTTAAATCTGCCACATTCTATCACATAAAGCAAAAAGTACTAGTCCGACCCATTTAGTGCATTTGAAATATCATTTTTACTTTTAGCCATATTGTGGACATTCTGAGGAGAAACCGTGTGATTTGTTGAAAATAGCAATTCTAAAGCGACTACAATAAATAATGATTGCGTAAGAACAATTTTGGTAGTAACAAGCAGCAGATTAAGTGCTGATGGCTTTTTGTTTAAATCTGCTCCTTATGTAGGACGGTTTCATTGCAATTTGGCTTGCCCTGAATGGAACATCCTGTATAGTTTCACAGTTTCGACGTTTTTGGTCACTGAGTCAATTTGGTTGGGATCATTACATTTATTGTCTCTTGAGAAAATCGTTTATTTTTGTACGAAAATTTTTGTACAAATGCAAAGTAAATAATAAGCAAATGTATTACATATTTGAGAAAAAGCTTTATAATGACGACTTTACAAAACTTGACAGTGGAGGCTAACTATGTTAAACTATAAGAAAATAAATGTTTAGGTAATGTTCCAATATGTAACACTCTGTACATTTTTACTTCGATTTGGCCTAAAATGCTCACAATTTTGATTCTGAAAAACAGTTTAAGTGCTAGAAACATTTTCATTTCATGGTCGCTTAATCTTAGTTTGAGTAAAAACATTGGTAATGGAATCAGTCGTTTGTTTAAATTTTTTTTAAATTTTACGTTTAGATTAGATTTGCTCGATTCACGGTTAGAGCGAGTGGATGGATGGCTTCTTAAGTTGTTCGTAAGCTGTGAAAGGAAAGGTAATAAATCTATATTTGCTAATACAGAATTAATAACCCCTTTATACAGTGATTAATCGTTCACTCCTTTATTGATCGGGAAATTTTCTATGATAAACACAAACTGATATTTTGCAATTTGAAAATGTGTGGTTCTTCTTCTATTCGATTATATTCTATTCTGCCTTATTAAGATTATTTACTTCCTGA
>NW_026018508.1:13662914-13664481 GCF_020466585.1 Dendroctonus ponderosae
GAACGACGGCCTAAAAACCCGAAAAACCCATTAGTTTCAGAACGTTGCAATGTCCAGCAAAAGAGTTTTAGACGTTAAAAAGATGAACGAATAACATGTTTATATTGAATTAAATCGGTCTTCAAGTGGGCAGCGATCACACTAAAAACTTGTGCAAATATTGGCCTAGCCAGCATGGTACAACATAGTAGGTTGCGGTTGAAACAACAGTTTATGTTGACCGCCAAGCAGTCTACTGTTTTCCATGGCAATGGTCTTATTTAGACGAACATATTTTGTTTTTGTCTTCGGGTTTATCTCTTCCAATAACATGAGAATTGTCTGTACGATGCGGGTTTTGCTATTTACCAGTGTACGTTCTCGTTGCACATTGCATTTGTCATCTGGTCTAAAATCGTTTGTTGGTACATGTTGAAGGTATTTTGATTGAAACTTGATCATTTGAGTAAATATTAACCAAATTGTTCATAGGGGAAAGGTTAAAACATGATCAATTCTTTACATGGTTTTCTAAAATAATTGCACGTTCTTTGACACCTAATTTCAAAGATTATTTACTTTTCGGGTCTTGACTTATCATATTCAGTTTTTTGGATCATTTCCAGTTCATTTGGAAAATGTTCAGATGCAGTAAATGACACGAAAATTTCCGAAATCTCCAAAATGAAAGTCAAAGGGATTGAGGTCAGCACTTCGTGCTAGTCATACAATGTGTACCACGACCGATTCATCTATTTCTAAATCGTCTATTTTAAATACTGCGTTGTTCCAGAAAGATGAACTGTAAAAGGTGCATGGTTCTAATAGAAGTTGACAATGCCAATTTAATATACGAATTACTGAAATTTGCTAACTGTACTTATTTTCTCTTGTGTTAGTGCATTTAAACTGTCTGTATATTTAGCTTATTTTCTATGGGGAAACAGTGAACAATACTGAATTCAGATGCCATGAACAAGTACTTAGCTTTAAAGCTCCAAGTGCATCTCTTGCTTGCGTAAAACGACGACAATTGGGATGGGAAGGAAAATAGTCCATTCGACCAAAATAATAAAACGTTCGAAACATCTGGAAAGCCCGTCAGATCATTTAGTCTACGCTATAAATACTGCTATTAATTAATTTAACGATGTTCCAAGTTTCAGATACTCTTGCGCTCTAGCTCGACGTACGGGTATTTTGGGGCATTTTCGTCTAATTGGAAAAATCCACGCAAATTTTAATCAGCTTTTTTTAAATTTATTTATAACATAATTATTTTCAAAAAACTGCGATGTTCAGATTTCACAAATTACTACTTTTAGCTGGTGGCTATTCACACACAAACATGTTGATGAAAAACTTTACCCAGTTTCTTTTTCCCCTAAATTGATCCGATTTGTGTTCAAACACAGTTTTCAAATCCAGACACTTAAAGAACAACTTCTCAAGTTGCTCCAGAGGCGGATCCAGCTTTAAAGTCAAGGGGGGTGATGTAGAAAAAATACAGTCTTCTGTTGTTTATGAAATTAGAAAAATGATCGTCGTTTTGTGCAAGGGTGGCGCAAGATTATTGCAAAATTTCATG
>NW_026018508.1:13664531-13665991 GCF_020466585.1 Dendroctonus ponderosae
GCATGTTTCTCGGAAGCAAAATGAGCAAGAACGCTCGTTTTTACATCATTCCAGAGATAACTAAATGGCCTTTATTCGAAGTTTGTCAAGAACCATTTGAGCCGCAGAATTCGTTTTGGCATCGTTGAAAAAATCACGCAAATCTAAAACTTCTTGAATTAAATTAAACATTTCCTTATCGATGGTTCACTTTCTAAAAAGGCCCTTTAGTTCTCTTTGGAATGATGTAAAAACGAGCGTTCTTGATCATTTTGCTTCCGAGAAACATGCAAAACGGGACGGAAAAACGACGATAATTTTTCTAATTTCATAGACAACAGAAGACTGTATTTTTTCTACATAACCTCCCCTTGAATTTAAAGCTGGATCCGCCCCTGGAACTTTGGTTGTATTCATTAAAATTTTTGATCAGCATGACTTTGAGGGGAACTGAAGTGAAAAAGAGAACTTTTTGTCGCCATGAAGGAAATGAATGAAAATTTAAATTTATATAAAAATCAACCCATCTACACTCTGCTTTGCTTCTATTTTTTCAGTGTTTACACACATGCTTCCTTTTCTCAAATCAAAATACTGGATGTTCCACGATTACTGCCGTCGATTTGATCAGTAGGGCTGCGAAAAAGTTTCCAAACGTTCTTCCGATTTTTTAAATTTCTACGAAGTAAAGTTTGCAAGTTATTTCAAAAATTGATGTTGAACTATTTTAAATTCTCGGTGTAGGAAGACAAAAATATATAGCTTTCTAATGTATTAAGCAACATCGATTATTCCTAATAGATTCGGGGGAAGGTCGGGTAATCAAGTCGCTAGTTAATGCGTTTTTTTCTTCAAGAACCCTTTTATAGCTGTTTTTCGTATCCAGCTCGGTGGTCGCGATCGCCAACAGGTGAAATATTATACGGGGCCAATTCCAGACTGCGGAAAGCATTTCGCCGCGCCGGATCGAATTATTGGAAAGTCAAAGTGCCGCAAACGGTGTTGGAGGCCAAGTGAAGCAGCGTTTCGCTTCGGCTATTGTTTTCATTTAAATCAGGGTGGCAATAGTGTCTGTATACGGTTTCTGTGATCTTATTTGTATTAACAAGATCTTCTTATATCGCGATATATCAAGGGCCAATTTCTTCAGGTTGTGTTCAGGTTATAGCATGAAGCAATAGCTATCTGTTACATCTTCTGTTAAAACCACCTTTGAACGAAACATATTTTCAATGCGAATTTGTAGGGACGTTACAACAAGTATGTAGCAACATCTCAAATCACACAAAATTGCTCAGGTTTTGTTTAAGTAAATTGCATGCAATTAAAGCAACAATATCCTGGTTCTTTGAAACTAATGGGGTTTTCGGGTTTTTAGGCCGTCGGTCGGTCGAATTTCTTCTTGACGTTTCGCAAGCACGAGTGGCTTGCATCTTCAGAAGTGGTTTGCTTGAACGCTTACACTGTTCTCATCAGAACCC
>NW_026018508.1:13666990-13668280 GCF_020466585.1 Dendroctonus ponderosae
AAGCCACTCGTGCTTGCGAAACGTCAAGAAGAAATCGAATGACGGCCTAAAAACCCGAAAAACCCATTAGTTTCAAGGAATGGCCTCGAAAGTCTATCTCTTTTGATACTAGTTCTTTGATTTCCATTGATTGTTTGATTGAGTTATCGTATCGGTTTCCCAAAATACATGGAAGCTGTTATTTTATAGATAAATTTGCACTGATAATACGGTACTTCTGTTAAGTTGTTTGGCAAACAATCGGGAACAATTCAATGTTTAATAGGTTTTGGCATCCCGAACCGAAACGATCATCAACAAGATTTATACAGGCACAGCGACTTGCGAGAGATTTAAACGGGTGTACAAATAATTTATATTATCATTGACCTTACGCAAAGAAAAACCGTTTTCACATTGACTGTGACCAGTTTAATTTACTTCAAATTTACTCCCCAAATAAATAAGCGACTAAGAGTTTGTGGAAAGGCTTGATTCGTTCGGATTGTTGCTACCTAATTCATGAAATTTGCGCTATTTCATTCCTCAGTCTGTTTGTGACACCCAATGTGTTTATAATTGAAAAAAGACATTGTGGCTTGAAGTGGAAGTGTTTCTGGTTTTTTGTAATGTGATTTAACGAAGGTTTTTATTATTATATTATTTTCCTTCCTGGGTTTGAGTCCAACTGTGAAATAGATTTTTTTCATATGACGTTTCGGCGAGACAACAGCGCCATCATCAGATTTAAAATTTAACACAAAACTCATAATTGGGAAACATTAGATTCTTGAAATTGTCTACATTTGCAAATGTTGACAATAATTCAAACAAATGTGAGTTTCCAAGACCTAAAAGAATCTAATGTTTCCCAATTATGAGTTTTGTGCTAAATTTTAAATCTGATGATGGCGCTGTTGTCTCGCCGAAACGTCATATGGAAAAAATCTATTTCACACTTTGACTGAAACCCAGGAAGAAAAGAATATCCTAACAATTACGCGCAGTCAGGAAAATAAATCAAAAAATACTTTTTATTATTGCAAAGCCACACTGTTAAATAGTGCGAAAGTCAAACACTTTCGGAACAGGAAACAATATCTTTCATTGGACAGTTGAAGAAATTTAACATTTTAACCCAATAATCTGAATTACACGTAACCTGTTGGCAAGGATCAGCTATTGCCTCATAGACTTATAAAAAGTCAACATATGTGCATCATTTGAATGAGATGTTTATAGCGATTTTGTTCTACTTAGATATAGCGGAATTAATACGGCTGATAATGCATAAGTTCTAGTATAAATAAT
>NW_026018508.1:13669279-13677319 GCF_020466585.1 Dendroctonus ponderosae
CATCATTCTAGAGAGAAATAAATGGCCTTTTTAGAAAGTGAATTCGTTAATAGTGCGCAATATTACCAATGAGTATAAAAACAAGACTATTTTGTATTGTAACAAATAAGACGGGTGCACAAGGAAAGATAAGCTTGTGCTCAAGCGCGTTTCTTGCACACGCCAAGTTTAAAGTACAACCAAAATTCGCACGTTAAAATCTACAAAAATCCCATTTTTTAAAATGGAAGAAATTTAAAGAAAAATTCAAATACACTATTGAATTTTCCTTGCAAACCAAAACCACTCGGTCAGTCTCTAGTGAAACGGGCAAAGTAATAATAAAGGGACATTTTTGCAACTTGACAAGTTTATCGTTGTATATATTGGAAAATGTGTGGTGAGAAACGCTGTATTTTACCATGACCAATCAATTACGACAAATCGTCGTTTGTTCTAATGCAGTATGCAACGTAAAAATATTAACTGCCTTTTAATGCCCCTATGTAACTTACTACCTAACGGCAAACCAATAAAATGTATAAACTCTCAGGGAACTCAGTTGTTTATTGCTTCATACCCATGACGATCAATGATTTTCTCATCAAGAGTTTCACATATAAACTATTTCGTTTTTAATTGCGCTCAACTTCATCGTATAAGGGAATCAATGTCCAAATAGTGCTGTATCTGCTCGGTCAGCTAACTGTTAACAATTTAATTTTAAACTCATTAACTTTTATCACCGGAGTGTTTTAACTAGTTCATTTTGATGGAAGGACTACTTGAAAAGATCTAATTGTTACTGGTTAAAGCAATCGGAAACCAGTATTATGAAGGAAATTTTATCAAATCGCTACTTTAGAAGCAATCGTCCACATTTCCTCCCAAACGATAAAGGAAACAAGGCCAATTAAAATTATATTTTTATTATTTAAATTAATTCACTTCCAGCTTAATTTTAATTGATTCGTCCTGCAGGTGTGAGTTTATAAATTAAATAATAATAAATTGTTTTAACATGACTAAACTAAGTTGAAATTCTGAATAATTCAAATATATCAATATAGTATGAAAGGGATTTTTGGCGGCTTAAGCGGACAAATATCAAATTAAATTGCCATACAACTTGTTCACACTACTTTTACRTTTTCCTCTGATAATTTTAAATTGTTTTCTATTTATTGTTCATAGGATTTTATTGCCACTTTGAGAAGAATGTATGTAAATGTTGAATTTGTCTCCGCTTAACCAATTCAGTAATTCAATATTCAACGAAAGGCTCACCCAAGCAAATAAACAATTGCTTCTAAAGTAGTATCATTTAAGTAACACATCAGATAACTTCAGGCTGAAGTTTACAGCCATATGTGTTTGTTTGGAAATTATTTTGAGACGCTCAATTTAGGCCAATAAAGTCCAAAGTTTGTTCACGTTGAAGAAATCGTCAACATTTAAGGGAGGCTGGTTGAGTTTCTTTCAATGCTCAACTGATTGAAAAAATACTTTTCCTTTGGCACGTTTATCTATTAAGAGACAGTGAGTGCAGTAAACAGGTGAAAATTAATGAAGCCTTGGTCCTATTGAAAAGCTTTTCGATGATACCCGATTAAATATAATCAATAACCTCAATAACCTTCCGCATTTTATGTGTTTGTGGGTTTTTGCGCTCCTATGATGATGAATCTATGGACATACTACATACACATGCAGACATGACCTTTATGTTGTTGAAAACGTAGCAAAATTCGCATGGCATTGTAAATATTAGTGCAGCCTATTAAGGATTTTCAGTACAATTTATTTTCATTAGACTGTTTTTGGAGTATAATGACGTGAATCCTGTTCCAAAAATGGCTGGCATAACTATACCTACCTACAAAAAATGTCGAAATCCTGAAAGTAAATTTTATTTGAACACCAGGCAAACATGTTGGCAACTAACTAATTAATCGCAAGTTTATTGAACTACACACGGCAGAATGTCGATTAAGTTACTCATCAAAAATATGCGATGATACAATAAACTTTTGAAAGTTACGCCAAGAATTCGCAAACTGTTCGGTTTTCTATTAAATACCCGGCTAGCATTGTGTTTATTAAAACTGAACCGATAAAACAGACAATTTATGCCGACCAAATGGAAATTTATTTGTTTTCGATGGGCGGCGCGGCGGTTTCGGAACGCTGAAATTTTCGGCGATTTTTGAGGTAAACTCGATTTTGGATTTCGGCATAAATTTTCGAATTCCCGGAATTGGCTCCTGGAAGGTAGACGCGTGCTGAATATTAATCTTACAACAATGCAATGGAATCTCCTAATAGCTACTACCAAATACCTTTTTGTCCGCCAATGCATTTTAAAATTCTTTTGTTTATTTCCATTTCCAACACTTTAAAAACTGAAGAACGAAGAATCAAATAAAAACTTTAAAAATATTTACATTTACATAATATATTTATTATGATCGTCTACATACATGAGGCGTCAATTTAGGATTGGCTCTGGATGATGCAAACAAACATTTTAATTGCAGTTTTTTTGCAAATTTGAGAGATGCGAAATTGAAACTCAATCTCAAAACACTCTCAATCAACAAAAAATTGTTATTTTGACTGTGTGAATAATCAGATGAAACCGCAATTTTAGGTTAATTGTACTATGTTTAGTTATTAAGTCCATAAAACAAGCCTAAAAATTGTATGAATTGTAATTGATAATAATAATTGTTTCGGCTAAATTTTCGACCAAAAACCGAAGTTTCACTAGTTTGTTTTTTGAGACGAATTAATTGTTTTCGACCTAAGTTTTGCCTTCAAAATGTAAATTTATTTTGCTACATTGAAGTGAAATTCTAAAGGCAGACTGATCAACCAAGCGAACATTTTAGATTATTCCCCAGGTTTTAATTGCTTTATGTACTCTTTTGCATGGAACCATTATGTACGTTGAGCACGTTTGAAAATCAAATGGAGGATGAAAGACGCCACTAGTAAACCTTAACGCTGAAAACGTCTGCATGTTCAGACTAGTTTCCGATAAATAGCGAAATGCTGAAAATTCTCGGAAAGAACTATCGTGGAAGTTATGCAGTAAGGACATATAAAGTCCAATGTTGCTATTTGTACCAAAATTAAGTAACAACTTGTAAATTAAGTACAAATTTACAATTTAATTCCACAGCTGTGATATAGATTAAGTACCTTTAATTATCAAAAGCTATTACCAGTTTGAGAAATGCACGAAAATCAATAAAACATCCCGGCAAATTAATTTGGTAACCAGATCTGTTTGTTTTTGATAAGAACTACATAAACACGGTAGTCAGCAGGTGCGGCGTTCCATAAAGCAAGTTATTGTATGGGATTTTAAATATTTATGTTTATTTTTATACAAATTTGGTAATAATTACTACAACGAATTGTCCTAGATAGCTTAGGCAGTGTGTGCACATGCAAGATGTCTGGTATGGTTTCTTTTAGCGTTTTTCGAGATGCAACACATCTTTATGCCATACTGGTTTTAATCTAATAATGGCCACAGTATGAAACGGCTTCAGTTGACTATAAATGTGCATTAATGAGGAAATGAGCCTAAGTGCTGTAATATTCTACATGAAAAGGGAATTAAAAGCACTTGAAAAAAAGAGATTTTGGATCTCAAAAGTACTTTTGCTGTAATTTTCATGTTGTCACCACCTTTACCACCAGTACTTCTGTGTATTTCGGTCCGAGTTCGAAACTATTTGTACACCTTTGTGGGCTCACCAGCCGATTCAATCCAAATAAACTATTTTCATCACTCCTCTTTTCGCGACATTTCCCTCGTTCGGTGCCGCTCTATTTATTTATTGCCGCCGTGTCCTACCTGGCAACATATGCCATCGACTTCTGGATAAAATTTAATTTTCCGCCTGGATTTATGCCTGGCAACTTTAATTTGTAAAGGAGCTTATTTATGGATATTGCAGTATTATCAGCCAGTAAGAAGGCTTTTCGGTTTTACCCAACTGCTTGAATGTCATTATACGATCGAGAGAATCGAGTCAATTTCTTTTGTTCTTGTTATCATATTAAACCTATCTTTTTTCAAAGTTGTCTGATTTTTGGTCAAGTTAAATTCCACAATTCCCAAGTTTGGTTAAATAAAAAAGAAAATGTCTGTTATTTCGGATCTGAAACTTCTAGCACGTTTTTCCATGAGTTCGATGCATTCCTCGCGTCCGTGAGATGAAAATGATGTAAAACTAAAGACATTTTGAGAAAATTTTCATTTTTTCAAAAAATCGACCCCCACCCTTGAAAAAATGTCGGACAAAATTCAAAATTTCACATGCGGGTTTTTTGAGCTCAAACTATTCCTTTCGACGTAAGGTCACAAATATGTATTTATAAAGTGTTTGAGTCAATAATAAGGAGGAAATCGTGGGTTAAAGAACGGGAACGCTCAAAAACAGCTTAAAATGTGCCGAAAATGTCGATTATTTTGGATCTGAAACTTCTAGCATGTTTTTCAAGGAGCTCGATGCATTCCTCGCGTCGCAAATGATGTAAAACTAAACACATTTTGAGAAAATTTTCATTTTTTCAAAAAATCGACCCCCACCTTTGGAAACATTTCGGCCAAAATTCAAAATTTCACATGCGTGTTTTTTGAGCTCAATCGATTCCTTTCGATGTAAGAAAGTCACAAATATGCATTTGTAAAGTGTTTGGGTCAATAATAAGGAAGAAATCGTCGGCTAAAGATCGTGAAAGCGCAAAAAACGCTTAAAATGTGCCTAAAATGTCGATTATTTCGGATCTGAAACTTCTAGCATGTTTTTCAATGAGTTCGATGCATTCCTCGCGTCCGTGAGATGAAAATGATGCAAAATTTAAGACTTTTTAAGAAAATTTTCATTTTTTCAAAAAATCGACCCCCACCCTTTAAAAAATTTCGGCCAAAATTCAAAATTTCACATGCGTGTTTTTTGAGCTCAATCGATTCCTTTCGATGTAAGAAGGTCACAAATATGCATTTGTAAAGTGTTTGGGTCAATAATAAGGAAGAAATCRTCRGCTAAAGATCGTGAAAGCGCAAAAAAAYACTTAAAATGTGCCTAAAATGTCGATTATTTCGGATCTGAAACTTCTAGCACGTTTTTCAATGAGTTCGATGCATTCCTCGCGTCCGTGAGATAAAAATGATGTAAAATTGAAGACATTTTGAGAAAATTTTAATTTTTTCAAAAAATCGACCCCCACCCTTGGAAAAATTTCGGCCAAAATTCAAAATTTCACATGCGTGTTTTTTGAGCTCAATCTATTCCTTTCGACGTAAGAGGGCCACAAATATGCATTTATAAAGTGTTTGAGTCAATAATAAGGAAGAAATCGTCGGCTAAAGATCGTGAAAGCGCAAAAACGCTTAAAATGTGCCTAAAATGTCGATTATTTCGGATCTGAAACGTCTAGCACGTTTTTCAATGAGTTCGAGGCATTCCTCGCGTCCGTGAGATGAAAATGATGTAAAATTTAAGACATTTTGAGAAAATTTTATTTTTTCAAAAAATCGATCTCAATGTGTTTTCTTAACCCAATCGATTCCTTTCGACGTAAGAAGGTCACAAAATTGAATTTATAAAGCATTTGGGTCAATAATAAGGAAGAAATCGTCGGTTAAAAATCGTGAACGATCAAAAAGCCCGTACAATGTGCCGAAAATGTATATTATTTCTGATCTGAAACTTCTGCATGTTTTTCAATGAGTTCGATACATTCCTCGCGTCCGTGATATAAAAATGATGTAAAATTAAAGACATTTTGAGAAAATTGTAATTTTTCCAAAAAATCTCGGAAAAATTTCGGCCAAAAATCAAAATTTCACATGCGTGTTTTTTGAACTCAATCGATTCCTTTCGACGTAAGTAAGTCGGTAATTATATATTAATTTGGAAAGGTGAATGTTCACAAGATGATCAAGGACTTGATGTATGAAAATGGTTAAAATCTGCAGCAGAAAATAGTTGCAAATAAATCGACTGTACTGACTGCAACATTGTATCACAGTAAAATTTTCCAATAGTAATATATTCTGGGAAACCAACGAAAAGTTCGCACCTCTCCAAACAAACTTTAGGTAATTTGGAAACCTTATTTCAACACATTCCTCGACCAATATAGAGCAGTTTAATTCAAATATTTAAATGTCGACGCGAATTGAAACATCCTCGATGCATCAAACGAGCCGACAAAACACTTTAACATCTGATGCAGCGGCAAATTTTTGAAAATTGCGCCGTACTTTGTCTATATTTACTATCGATGCATCAGCTTCCAACTGGTTAAGATTCTTGTAGGTACATTTCGCTTTCCGTTAACATCATCTAATCCACTTGGACATGGAAAAAGTATGTCAGCAGCTGCTTGCACCTCGTCAGATCTCGCGTATGGTTGGTTCTAAGAGTTCCCAGATCAACAGACTAATCAAGACAGCAATTATCCGGTAATAACAATTTTTCTCATCGCTGAAGTTTGACCTCATGGATGGCCACAATAAATGCGTCTTCGATTCAGATCACGGCAAATGCTCGGCCATATTAAAAGTCTTGATGGAATGTTATAGCATGCTGAAAAGCCGAGTACCGTATGCCGAAGAAGGACGTCGCTGATGCGGTGACAATGTCGCCTTTAAAGGGGGGTCGTACCCGTTGATACTCAAAACGGCTGCACAAAAACCTCATTTGCACATTGTGTACGCATCGCATTTGTCCCGTACAGAATATCATCAGCAGTACTTGATGCATTCGCTGCAAATCGTACCGAAGGGTAGATGTGAAGTTTGCTGCCAATAGCAATTTTACTGCTCGCAAACCGATAATTTCTAGTTCCCCCGTCATATCTAAAAGTTCCACGTTGGTTATTTTTTAGGGAACGTTTCCCCAGCACGAGCGGCTAGCTTCTTCAGATGTGGTCGCTTCTTTGATACGGCAGCGTTTCAGTACTTTCTCTACTTGTATGTTATTAAGTTCCAGATGTCATAATAGTTTAAGGGCCATTATTTCCTCAATTGTTCAAACTCACACATTTTGCTCTTCAATTTGTTCAGCATTTCAGAGAAGTATGGAAGAACATTTTCAAATTTAACTCTTGGATTGCTAAGTTTTTGCAAAAGTTGTGTTTTCTGTCTAGAACTGAATGAACGCTTAGTCATCGTTACTTTCCATATTGGCTTATTTTTCAAAAAGGTTTCCATCGCACTTTTAAGTGCAAAAATCATTGGCTAACCTATATTAACATTGAACTTTTATCTGATTCTGTTTATGCTACCGATAGATTGGTCTTATAGCCATTCACCCATTTGCATATAAGCAGTTTGGTGAAGAAATGTTCTTTTCCAATTATCGGAGAACAGTTTCCATCTTAACAGCTCATAAATTTCCCACTTGGACAGTTTCAGTTAAACATCATGAAATGGTTCATGGGAATATCATCACTTACGTTTCATATCACACATTAGCAAGAAGTCAAGTTTCTTACTATAGAACATCTACAGCCAACATGACTCCAGATGTTGAGTGTAGCTGTTCCTTAAAGCTTCTTGCAGCAGTTTGGTGCAAATTAATTTATCCAAATTTTAATCATAATTTTGTATTGTTTTTATAGTATATACTTTCCTGACTGTGTTTCAATTCCAAATCAATATTAATTCCTGGGTTTCAGTCATTTATTGTCTTTATTTATCAATTAAAATACGTTTCGGTGTATTTTATATACATTGAAATGTATGCCAAGGCATAAAGCAGCAACAACGCTACACGTAAAAACTGATGATGGTGGAAAAATACACCGAAACGTATTTTAATTGATAAATAAAGACAATAAATGATTGAAACCCAGGAATTAATTTTGATTTGGAATTGTTTTTATAGTATATACTTTCCTGACTGTGTTTCAATTCCAAATCAAATCTATTCGTGGGTTTCAGTCATTTATTGTCTCTATTTATTAATCAAAATACGTTTC
Organism: Dendroctonus ponderosae; assembly: GCF_020466585.1. Classification (NCBI taxonomy): domain Eukaryota; kingdom Metazoa; phylum Arthropoda; class Insecta; order Coleoptera; family Curculionidae; genus Dendroctonus; species Dendroctonus ponderosae. The sequence goes on from NW_026018508.1 coordinate 13,677,266, forward strand.
GGTGTATTTTTCCACCATCATCAGTTTTTATGTGTAGCGTTGTTGCTGCTTTAA
>NW_026018508.1:13677455-13697813 GCF_020466585.1 Dendroctonus ponderosae
CATATAGTGTTATAATTTGCTGTTGTTGTGCTTCCTTGAAAACCCTCCAGTATTAATTTATTGAACGTGAACTTTGAGCGTAATTGTTGATCGGATTTTAAACTGAAAATTTACAGTTTCGACTGTGATCATATTTTCAAGCTATTGGAAATGATAACTGTGCATGAAAGTGCAATACAATAATGCCGATAATTATGCAGAAAAATTACTGAGATGTCTAAAAGGGCCGCCAGAACAGTGAAAAACAATAATCAAGCAAACAATTGCAGAGCAGCAGAATTTATTGACTCGTTGAAATTCCTTCAAAGATAAAATGTTAAGAAGCTAAAAGAATTCGCGTTAAGGCTCGATAAGATTTATATTGAGGTCACGTGTCCTACTATAGATTCGCAGGAGCGAGTTTGTAGTTTTAGGTAATGCCTTGCAAAAACTGGCACATACATAATAAATACGAATTCGCTGAGACCTCCTATCTGAAGTCGTTTGCCGCCGTATACATGGTGGCCAAAAACCAACATCCAATAATTGATGTAACCCAAAAAAATTGTGGCCTTTTAAAGTAGTTAAAGCGTTTTGTTCATTGTTTTTCAATGGTCAAAAAAATAGAATCAATTTTTTCAAGTGGAGCACATGAAAGGGCGCCAGTATTGGCAGGTTTTAACTGAATCGTTAAATTTCCATTTTGCCTCAAAACTCATCAATTTCACAAATTGTTGAATAAATAAAAGCGATCTAAAATTAAGTGTTACACCCTATCCGTAATTTTAATGGCGCAACATCTAATAAATAGAGCAATGACTCCCACATTATATTTAAAGGACTTGGAAAATATCCTATTTTCGAATCCGGATATAAGTGACATGTTCTAAATAAAACTGTATTTTTGTCTTTGTGCCCGTACCAGACATTTTGCATCGATGAAAAATTGATTAATTGCTTTCTCAATTCATCCTGAAAGTGACCGAATTAAATGGACCAACAGTCATTCTGCGCTCAATTTGCTGATTAGCAATAAATAATTATATTTACTACCAACTTTAGAAAATTCCCATGCAACTTTCAACGCCTCATCTAAAAATAATAAATGCCTGATTAATCAAATCTGCCACTTAGCCATTACCACTTACTTAAAGATACACTTTCCTCTTCAGAAGTTTGAAGAACATCTGTTCGGAAATGTCGCATTTTTTAATTGAAAATTGAAAAGTTGTCGATCATTGTCAAAGTTGTGCCATAAAATTGCACATTTTAAAATTAGTTCAAGCGATGATCTGCCATGTGATATTGAAAACGAAGTTTTTAATGTTGTGCCAGATGTCGGAAGAAATAAATAAGTACCAAGAAGCTTTGATCGGTACCGGAAATGGTGCAGTGAACGAAAAAACATCGAACACCAAAGGGATGAAGGTTTATGTATTTTGCTTACTTTATTAGAGTATACTACTTAATAATCCTTTCTCGCTGTTAAGTTGAGTATCTTTCGTTCACTGCACGATTTCTGGTAGCGATCAGAAGCTTCTTGGTGTTTCTTGCGTAGTTTCCCTGGCACAAAATCCGAAACAACATTAAAAGCTTCGTTCTCAATATCACATGGCAGATCATCGCTTGAACTCATTATAAAATGCGTAATTTGAAGACACTACATTTATGTGATTACACGACTCGTCGTGCAAATATTCACATACGTGCGTTAATAATGTTCAAATCCTACTGGTTACGCAAATAACTATTATTTAATTGCAAGAGCAATAATGAAGTAAATAACTGAACCCTTTCTTAATTAAATGAAACGCAGATGATCAGTTACATAAAACCAGACATCCTCTTTTAACTAGATCACCGATGACAAATGAGCAGGAAAGCTTCGTTTGTAGTTGCAGATATTCGTTTTATTTATATGAGTGGTTGAGAAATAGACTAAGGTCTGTTAAAAATAGGCTCACAAGGATTTTTCAGGTGTATATTTGTCAATAAGATGAGTAAGTGAGATCCGTGAATGAGGCATCATCAGGACGAGTAGAGTAGGTGACACCGATTAATCAAGTTAAAATGTTGTGAAACATTTTAAAAATATCGTTGATGAAACGTAACCAGCTTGTTAGGGCCTCTGTGATGTAAAACGCGAAATTCCTACATTAGTCCCAGTTTTGATTAGCTCCCGTCTGAAGAATTCGGCTTAAAAGAACCACCCGAATTCCGATACTAAATAAGTCTAAACAAAAGGTCGAATGACATATTTAGTGGCCATATAATCCTAAAAGACCTATTACAATAAAACAGTTTTTTTCGGAAACTGCATCAAGGGAGCCGATCGACTTTTTCTCGTAATAAATAAATAATTGATTGATTTCGATTATGCAAATGCCGAAATTGCTGAAATGCCATGCAACTAACTGTATATCGTCTGGCCTTGCGTCTATTTTACGAATTGACGAGTGGAATATCATACATTAATCATGATCGTCATCAAGATCTTTTTCAGGGATCATAGGCGGAACAAATGTCCAAATGACTCAAATCACATTAAGAACAAAATTGAACTAATCGCACTATTTCGCACAGTGAAACCATAATGGAACAATATTCTGTTATCTATAAAAGATATTTCGTTTATGATGAAGATCCAGTTTGCACGTTGTTATTGAGCATTAATTCAAAATAGTTAAACAGTTCAATAAGTAGAAGTAGAGTATTAGCATTCATAGAATTTTAGAAGAGATGAACTTCCAAACCCTTAAATCTAAAGTACAATAATAAAATTTGATAAAATCCTATTTAATAAAAATCGACATTTGATCAATTTTAATATGGAAAATCGCTTGCGTACTTCGACCTACCGGCATAGATTCAAACTATCACTGCTTTCTAAACAGTCAAATAAGTTTCTAAATTTAAATAAGCAATAACTATTTTGTGAAACTGGATACCGTTGAGCGAGCACCGAGTTATTATATTGATGCATTCGTTGGTGTTTGGAATTTGAAGACGAAAATTGTTTGACTGCAAAGTCGGTTTCTTTTGTCACCAACCGCGCTGGTTTTTTAATGTATTTTGTTTACTTACATCAGGAAACTTCCAACAAACAAACTGGTAATTATTTTTACATTTCTTGGCTGATATTAAATAATTAGCGCTGTCCACGCACTGTTTGAACATGTGCGTTTGCTTGAAGGCTGATCCAGTACATTTCGCGCAAAATGCTGTCTACCCACCACATATTTAAAAGATTGCTATTAGATTTTTTCTCATTAAATTATTTTACGTAAACATCTATGCTTACACGTTTGATGACACGTTAGGAGAACTTAATTTAAATCCTGTTAGTTAAATTGTCCAATTAGCTAAATGTAAGCCAAATAATCCAGAATTTAAAAATACAAGGTATTTTCGGTATTAAAGTTGCGAATTGTTTTAATGGCCTGGAGGGAAACATAAAACACATAGAGTTGGAAACTAGTAATTTTCTGGTGCAATACTGACTAAATTAATTCATTTTTAAACTACATAAGTATAGAGAGAAATTATTTTTTGTATGTATAAACCCTAAAAGTTCAAAGCTCATTTGCAGCAGCTTATCTATGTGCACAAAGTTCCTCGATTCATCTTTTCTTCCGACCTTTTTCCGTATTTCTCGATGCTCAATAATTCATTGGATAATTGTGTTGTGAGTAAATGGCTAATAAATCATCTCACAAAACGTGCCAGCTACCGCTACCGAAAAATACACATTATTCATTCGATTTGGGAAAAGCTTCAGCGTAGGTTCAGTCTCGTGCTTTGGAAACCGACACGCTTGGGCTTTTATAGTATAGTAGTAGGAGTCAGTTTTTCCACAGGAAAGTGTTTTTTAACAGCCAAGCGATTGCGCGGCGTCTAGCAAAGAATGGATCATAGCCAGATTATTCACAATCTCAATGATGCCAAATACTATTTGCAATCGACTAGTAGAATCAAGGAATTATCTTCGGATCTTAGATGTATTTTTAACAGAAACACAATTTTAGAAAATAAACTCAAAACTATATAGAAACGTGTTTTGAGGATTTGCTGAGCATCACGTAGTTTGTTTGTTTTTAGTTGATTTATATTACTGTTATGCATCTGAATTGGAAATTTTTCAATATGAATCGGAACACTAAAACAAATTTGACAAAAAATTTAATTTCCTTCCACCGAGGAAATATCAAGTAAATTGTTTTTTTTGTTGTAAAACGTAGCAAAATCGTTTATTTTAAAAGCAAATTTCAATTTTTCTTTGAAAATCACTGACAACGTTGCACAATGAGGCGTCGCGCCGCCTGGCCCAATGCCAAAAACACAGTGGTGGAGCAGGTAGGAAAAAAAGGACGCCCGTTTATAAATAACTGTGAGAGTAAGTGTTTTATTATGTTTCAAATTATTCAAAACACCTCGTTTCTACCAGAGCCACGTATGTGATAGGCCGTATGTATTTTCTTGTCTGCTGTAAAGCTGCTATTTCGAAAATATGTTGTCTATGTTAACGTGTCAGTACGCATTTGTTCGAAAAGTAAATTAGTTCATCAGCTTTTTTTTTCATTACAGATAGTCATGTTTTTGTTACAGTTCTAATCATTCGATCAGAACAAAAAATGTTTGCCAAAACTAGTTACTTACTAGTTACTGGCACTGTTATGAAACCAAAATGCTTTCTGGAAATATGCAAATCAGCTGGAAACTTCCATTTTTCACATGTATTCTAAGGAAAACTACACACTATCAAACACAAATCTTTATCGACTATCTACCAAGGATCCTTTGGTCATCTACTTTGGATAGATGGAGATTTGGAGCATCTTAAAGCTCAGATAGAACCGCCTCTTATAAAAATATCAAAACTTCTCTTAATGCGCTAGGGAATTCCTTGGAAATTAAAATGTTGAGATTTTGGAAATATTTGCCCAGCAAATTCGAAGCCATTTCTTAGTTACCACTAAATTAAATGTATTTAGTGCGAAAAACAGTCCGACTCAAAGAATTAAATGTGATTTCATGAAATTATTCCCTTTTTAGTCCAGAACAAATATTTTGAAATTCGTTTGCGTGAGATCGATCCAAAAAAATGAAAGCACCAATTCCAAACAACCTGCTTAAGGAATAATCTTGTTCCTCAGTCAGAACTTGCAAGATATATATTGTTTCAATGAATCAGTAGGGAAACTCCTGCGTCAGAGGCAAATGAACGAAACCGCTGGAAAAAATCACTTAGCAAATTATGCAACGCAAAAATGTAGACTCGGTTACAAACTACTTAACCGTAAATCATTCATTCATTCATTCATCGTTTCCAGTTATATTAAGGTCCGGATTTGGGCCAAATTCTGGATAGAGTCCAATTCAATATTTCACACAGCAAGTACAAAGTAATTAAAATTTTGGACAGTTTTCCACCTAGTAAATAGTTTACCAATGCGCCCGCCGAGGTTAAGGACATGGCAACACAAGATAAATGATCGGGGATTTTTGAGCCAACCAAAAAACTAAAGCATCTTATTAAATCGTCGTATTTTTGGAAAAGGATATTTGCCAACCGGAAATGAACGTTCAAATGAGTAATATAAAATTACTCTAAACCTTACGTTAGTGTCATCGGGATGATTTTTTTTGGCTTACTTACAAGAGACTAAGTGGAGTGGAAATTGATTATCTAAAATTAAGAGCGGACCGTAGAAAGCAAAATCATTAGCGACGGCTGCAACTCACTTTGAAAGACGAGGCGTTTTTTTAAGATTCTCCATTGGCGTGTCAATATGCAAATTGCGCCCAATTAAAATCACAATTTCGACCGACGATATCTTATAATTTTTCCTATTTTGCTACAATCGATATTTATATACTGCCTATGTTTCGTCAAGCTAATTTGCAAATTCTTCGCACGCAAAATGTAGCATTATTGATTTACAACTTGGTTTTTTTCTAAATCGTCCAAACTAATGTTCGACAATGTTTCTACTTGGCGTCATTCCTCTGGACGTGTTCTCAAATTTGCAAAAAAATATATTAGAGAAACGGCAACAATGTTTTTCAAGATTCTGCCTAATTAACTACGTAAATACCTGTTGCTTCGCAATTATTTAAAACTCCGGCAACCATGGATAAATAGAGAAAGCGACAAGATAGACAAGGATAAACGGTAAATTCCACAGGAATCGTTGAATGACGGAACCTATTTCAAAACTCATAACCTCGACTTATTCATTTGCTTACAAAGTACAAAAACGTACATTTAAGTGTACTTCCAAACAAGTGTCTGTGTAATCACCTTATTTTGCACTCTTCTCGAGCAGCTTCTCGTATGCGGTTAATTAGCTCCTGCTCAATTTATACCGGTGTTCAGTAACCCATTGGTTTAATGTGATCTTACATACGTGGTAGGAATGTAGCCGGTATTTATTTGGCACATGGGAAAGTGTCAGTGGTTGTGCAATGTTCTGAGTGCCCCTGGAAGGCTCTGCTTCAATAATGTCCAATACTTGTTCCTAAAAATTGTAGACGAGAACTTTTTGAATATCAAAAATTTTCGTGACTTGATGCAAAGATCGTAATTTTTCTTTTTGAAGGCTGCTCCTTTGAAGGTTGAAATTTGATTTCCAACTGTTAATATCTTCCAGAAGTGATCGAAAAAAATGTTTTCACTATTTTTGTTGTACCTTCCAAGTGAGCCCCTATTACCCCTTAAAAGGACCGACGCCAATTTTGAATCACCCTGTATTTTGGCAGAAATTAATCGCTTCTGATCCATTTCCTACAGAATGGCATTTGGAAAAATGCAAAAGTTGGGAATAACACAGTGATTACAAGAAAAAAAACTGATGAAAAAAACACCAAAAGCGAATGCAAATTTTGCTTATACCATTCACATGATACGTTTTACGGAAAATGTTTTCAATACATGTATTGTCGGTTTCAGAAATAAAGCCGCCGAAAATCCATATCAAATTCGGGAAGGTAACAGGGGTACGAAAAGTGAAGCTGATCTGTAACTCGAATGGACTGCCCGTTCCTCAGATATCCTGGAGGCGAGACAACGTTCCCATAGTCAACATGCCTGATGTAACTATCAAATATGTAAAGTAAGTAATCGGCTATTAAAACTTAAAGAATGTCCCCAGATTTTATATCGTTTAATATTTAATCTTCTGTCATGCTTTGCATAGGAATGACGATCTGAATGAAGGGTAAGACGTTTGGATTTCCAACGATTTAGAAGCAAATTTTTCTCAATTCACTTCCGAACCTTATCCCAAATTTCTGTCACAATCAATTCAAGCATAACAAAATTTTTAGCATAAACAAGGTGTTTAGAAAACGCTTGAATCGACGACTGAACCAAACAATAATCAATTGAATTTTAAATGATTCTCACAGAAACCAGCAGCTGCTGTGTATAGTTTATAATTACAGAGAAGGCTTGGTTTTGCAGGAAACGGAGTATCCTGACGATTAAGAACCATTCGCAGGACCATATTGGCTGGTACGAATGTGTCGCTCGAGGTGTCGATGGAAAAGAAGTCGTCGAAAGGATCGAGGTCAAGCAACAGCAGATTCCTTTCAGTGAGCCAATTTTAACTAGTGAGATTTTTTCTTTCTTTTCCGGGACATTATTTTCGAATGTTCTTGGAAACCGCCGCAACACCACAGCAATTTTTTTCACGTACATTGCTGCGGATGTATTTATATGCAAAGTTGTTGCAAGAACATTTGAAAATGAAATCCCATGTCTGTCGTTTGTGTGGTTGAACTAGTTAATTTTTCCTTTATAACAACACTACTTCCTGAAATAGTACGTCTAATGATCCTAATTGTAGGCTAAGAGTTGCTGTTGGTTTCACCACTTTCAATGAAAGGTGTGTCTTACCCAGTCGAGTTATGAACGGCACGGTAATAATCACTTATTTACTGGAATAATTTAACAAGGAATACTAACACGACCAAAGAATAATAAAAAAATGCAATTGACCCATAAGGGTAAAGGGAGGACCAACAATTTCATTTGCGTCCAATTTCATAGCGATACACACGTTTACTTTATACACATTAGACGGTTTGTGCGACATTACATGTGATCAAAACCAAATAACAATGTTCACGCCCTTCTTTTTCGCCTTGTTTTTTGATTTTTGGCAATAACAAACGCAAATTAGCGATTTTCAATTGCTTCAGACTGATGGACAAGAAACCCGTGCAATATTTTTGATAAAACTTACACGAAAGCTAATAGTGTCTGTTGATAAGTGAGAAAAACGTTTCTGAATCAGCATCTAACAGTTTTCATGTTTCCATTCTTTGAGTAATTTATAGCAGTAGATGTTCCTATGTGAGGGATTTGTAGAGGAAATTTTTGGACGCTCTGTATATTATATAAACAACTAAGATTACGATGCTTTATTAGAGGCCACGTACCGTAAATTCTCTTAGAGCAGGCCAAAGAAAGATCTCATTTTGAAGCACTTTTGACAGTGAAAGTTAAGAACAATCGCGCTTACCAGTGTTCTTCTGATAGATTCCGCCTTCCAGTAGTTCATCATCCCAATGGTTGGTTGCAAAGGGTGTTTAAACCCGAAAGGCGCCTCCAGTTACCCCAAATCCACTTTTAATGTTACAAATAATTTGCGCACATCATGATGACAGCAAACGTCAGAAATTTTTCAATCTGAAAATTAGCGTTTTTCTGGCTAAAACCGCACCACCAGTCAGGAGAAAATCACAAAACGGTAGAAAAAAATCTACTATCACTAAATCGGAAGTTTGGCGTATAAAAATGGAAAAATTCCAGAAATTTGTCGAAATTTGGTCGGAGCGAAGCGTACACAGTGTTTCCTAACCACCACTTAGCAATAGACTAATCCGACTAAATGACATAATAGTTGACGCATTGTCACTACTTAACTCTAAAATCCCTAAATTTCGCTAGAATTGCTAAAACTTGAAAGTTTCGTATGCAGAACAAATGCAGAAACTGATAAGTTTTTCGGTGAATTCGGGACCAACGACTACTAATATACCTACTTATTAGTAGTTAAGAATGACTTTTGAATACCTACAACTTGCTTTTTAAGATTTAGTGTGTTATCCTTAACTGTGTGATAAGCTTGTTATTTTATAAAGAAATATTTGAATGTTTTTTTTCAGATAAAAAATGTAACGGAACATACGAAGAAGAGTTTTGCATGCATGGAACATGCTATATGGACTATAACAATGAATTTTTTTGCGAGTAAGTTGCTAAACACATGCTCAATAGAAGCTAAACAGACGCTCAAGCTCGGTTTTTTCGTTTTCAGATGTATGAACGGATACATCGGCCAACGATGCGCCGAAAAGGATGCCCAACATTCTGCGAGTAGGTATCCACAAACACCATCATTCGCATGTAAATTAGGACTATCGACGAAATATTATTGCTATTGATGAGGAGATCTAGATTGAACATGTAAATTACTCTTGTTACCGTTGTAAATAGTGTTTCCTGTCTCCGAATGGAAACTGTATATTTGTAAATGATCCTAATTGAATAAGACTGTTAAAATTTATATTTTGTATGCAAAGCAGTCGATTGGTCAGGGCCGGCTTTTCACCCGATACACTTTTCTCATACTACCATTAACTAGCACTTTTAAATTATCATTTTTTAATTTTTTAATTGCTTTAATTTTAACTTATCGCGCTTTATATCGTTGTGGCACGCAAAAGCATTCCGAAACATTGGCATATTACTCGCGTCATCCACCGTCCTCGCCATACATTTTCTTCTATATACCATGTATATACTATTTATATTTTTTTACAAGTCCTGTATAAGCGAGGAAAACTATTTCATTCAGCGGACGGGTGAAAGGCTTCGTATCTGTAGGTTAAGAGTGACTGGCTTGAAACGTCCCAAAAAGTTCAGATTTGATCGACGATAAGTAAACTCTTAGTATCCAGACTTTTCAATGTTTTTGTCGGCTTGTTTGTTCCAGTCGCAAAAATATAGTATACATTTTCTTTATAAATTCCTATCGGGCTGAGATATTTCGAACTGCAGCCAGTCGCAAATCTTTCGTCTCGTGCGCCTAAAAATATCAGGGACCGGTATTTTATTACTTTTTGTATAAAAAAACATGTAGATATATTTATTTATTACATCTATACTCACAACAAACTCTGAAATCCCGATTTAATTATAACAAAAGTCTAGAAATAGCTGTAAAACTTATTAATAAAAGCATTGTGACTTACAAATCTGCATCGATTGTGTTATTTAGTAGTTCCGAACCAAAAGTCCAACTTTCCAATGGAAAAAATATGATTATAGGTATGTAACCAAAGCTTTCTATGATTTTCACATAGATTGGCATTAACAAAAAAAAATACATAACTTTACTAATCTCTATAACTAGGCGTTGTTTTTAGATTTGTTGTGAGTCAGATGTATTGTATTTAACACTATCCGCATGTATTGTAGATCAGTAGAAAGTAGATTTTGTCAATTTCTGCGACAATCATCTAAGATAACAGGTAGCAAAGTATGTGGGGTTGAGCTAATAATTGTTTAATATCTTAACAATAATCTGTATTTAATACACTAGACGATTTGTCCTGATACAATCAATATCAAGTCTTACGGATTCCAGCAGTTTTAATGTCCTTGCGAACTGATTATGATGGGAAAATTATATCAAATATTAATTATTATACAGGTTTATTCCTTTTTGTAGTGAAGCGAAATTTATTTTTGCTCGATATAATGTTGCGATAATTTGTTCCCTAACCGATTTTTTTTCGCACCTTGACAATAACTTTCTCCATTACTTTGTTATAAAAATTTTGATAAAAATGTTTTTTCTATAAACAAAAATTTCTGTTTAACTCAATTAGAGATCGCTGATTAGAAAATTCTCAACACTTTTATAACTGCGACTGCACCGTTTCTTTCCAACACCTTTGTAGTAGTTAAGCTTTTACCTCTCTTTAGACAATTCAAAGGCAATAATTTCTATATTTCTGTTATTTTCAGAAAGACATTTGAAAGACTCTGATTCAGAACGTTAGACCAGCAATACAGAGTAAGTATGTATTATGTGTTCTACATGAATAATACTTGTGTTTCACTAAAAAACCCATTTTTAACTTGTTTCATGATTATTTGGCGAACCGTGTTTAATTCGATCGACACAGACATTTTCGTGAAAAAAGCATGTGCTTCCGGGCATTTGGCTCCCTTTTTGGAACTGATATAAATGATTGTGTAAAACCATCGAAAAATATAATTTTACATGCTTCTTTAAAACTGAAAAATTTTGCAAAATCGTAATAACATTAAATGGTCGTCTACAAATAGTGAAACACTCTAGATACTAACAATTATTAAAATTTGTTTTTTAGGAAATTATTTACGGAAAAGGAATTGATGGATGGTAGGAGTAACCGTGAAGGACTGAAATCTGCGATAAACGACAGCAAGCCTCTCAAATCGCGCAGTAACTACACCAAAGAAAAGCATTAGCACAACTGTAATGGATGTAAATACTCATTAAGATATTTATTTAACTATTTAATTTTAGATAGTAAACTAGCGCATTTACCCTGAAATTTAGCAACTATTGAACACATGTTTAGCTTAGATCGAATTAATTGCCTTGAAGACGTTTACACTCTTCCTAATTATGTGCTTTCGCTATTCTGATTAGGGTTAAAGCCTTTTAAGAAAATTGTTGCTAGTAGCTGAACAAAAGTATTAAATAAGTTTAATCGAATAATAAATAACTGTTAGTTTAATCGATTGACTCAGGGTAAAACTGCTTTCCTACCAACTAAAATATTCTAGATATTTTATTAAAACATATATGAATGTGAAAGCGCCCAACCTTTTTTATTGTAGAATTTGCGGAGCAAACATTTGATAAATTTATAGAATGTAATTTATTTTAATATACTCGCATGATGTGATAGAGACAAATGGCCTTTATTACGGACTAATTTCAACCAATACATTTCAAGGAAATTTTTTTTGTTTAATGGTTCAATATAAATGAATCTCCAGGCCATTTGTCGTAACTACAGTTAAGTTTTTTATTGCTAACATTTTTATTTGTGAATTGAAAATTGCTATTTACTAAGCAATGCTGTAATCTGGAAATTGAACGAATTTTGGATTCAAGGCAATAATAAGCAATGGAAACACTTAAAAATACTATAATTTATTAACTAAAAGTAAACTAACTAAACCAACATACAAAGTGTCTTTAAAATCCAAGGTTTGATTTAATGTAGCAAAATATGCAGTATTAATGATATGTGTCTAAAAAAATAATACAGTGCCGGTTTCCGAAAAAGGTTTCAATAAAATTAGTAAAACATGTTACAGCAGCTCTAAACCTCACGAAGGCAATGAAAACTGATAATACAGTTGTCGTTAGGCTTCTATTTCCTTTCTCTTAGAGAATTGCATTTAGACCAAAGCTAGTGAGACTTAAATTAGGAGTTTCTTGTAACAGCCAGTATTATAAAAGCTATATGAATTCGGAAGATGCCTTTAAGAAACACAAACCGTCAGGAACAGATTTGAAAGTATTAGATATGTGTAAGCTGAAATAAACAGACAATACAGATAGACATAACAATTGCGTCATTTTACCCTTCTCTCATTCCCCCAGATTTTCATATGGTCAAGAATCATCAGATCGGACTATCACGATTTCAGTTTACAAATAATTAAATACTTAATGCATGTGTGCAAAAACATAGCAGTTTGCATTGAGTGAACATTCCAACGGAATTCAGCAGCATGAAAAATGGTGAAACAAGATATGACTCAATCATCATTTTTATACGTAACTACAGTCTCCATTTTATGGATATTAGTGGAGAATGATCGCATTTTGACCGACTGTGCATTCCTAACATTAGCTGGTTCGGCAACCGCCCACTCCTCCGGTAAATCTACATCATTCGTTGTATAAATTTGCAGATCAAAACTGCAAAGGCACTCCAACAAGGGCAAATAAGCCACCGATGAAGCAATCTGTTTTAAAACATCTCTAATCTCATTCTTTATTTGCTTTAAAGGCTTCTCAGACGTTCGAGTTTCACCATCTTCTGCGTTACCTTCATATTCAATGTTAAAGTCCCATCGCTCCATTACTTCGAGAGTTTTTACATTGGCTATCACCAGCGCTACTTTGTTGACCATTCTTTTAACCAGCCATTCTGAAAATAAGTGAGAAATCTAAGCCACGCAATAGGCAAGGATTAGGATTCTAATGTTCCAACAAAGGATAAATGAAGAATTTTTGATATTGCTGATTGATTTAGAAGTATATGTATACAGGACTTTCCAAATTAACGGCAACATATTGGGCGATGATTCTGAACTCTAAAATAATAAAAAATCGTTGATAAACATGCAATTCGGAACCGGGATCCTCAGAGCTTTAGTGTTCAATTCAATTAGTCACCACATTAAATAGTATCGATGATAAAACTCAGTTATTAATCACAATGGTAAAAGCTGTGTTAAAAACTAAAATTAACGAACATTCTTAGCAGCCCCATGATGTGGGAGCACATGTACAAAAGTTGGTCGGTCAACCTTTCACTGTTGTATGTTGATATTTGAGCATATAAGTTTGTGAAAGGTAAGTAAAATGTAATGTTTTTCGGACTTCAATCAAGTACCGGAAAGTTGCTGGTAAAAAACAGGAAAAGTATTAAGAATGTTTGGACATGGACATACCTTTCAGTTGTCCCAGGGTAGTAGATAAGAATTCCTTTATCTTATTATCTGTTGACATCAAAATGCTTAAGCCATAATTTTCGGTGGTCGAAAAGTTCTCTGGCGGATAGAGGCCTCTTTGAAATAGTATTGAATTAATGCCATAATCTGCAAATATGTCTCATGTTGTAGACAGAAATCATCAAAACCGTTGATGCGGTGTCTTACTTAGATAATCACACACAATATTTGCGGATCCTTTAACATTGATAGCAGATTTATTTTTCACTGCCGCTGCCATTTTAATAAGCGATGATAAATTGTAATAAATAGTATCAAACAGCTTAAAAACAACACTCAAACTATAAAAGTTCGTTACATTTCTTTAAACTTCAACAGTTAACACAGTTGACATATGTTAGGTTATAAAATATTCCGCTTTCAACGTTGCTGGAAGGTGACATGATCGCATTATTCCCTAGATCAAGGAAATTTGGGTTCATTAATTTTGCGATGACAAGGCTTTATGATGTTGCAAGAACGCATCCCAACAGTTTTAGCCAATTCAGGATTTCAGGATATTCAGGACACGCTTTATATTAGTGTTCATCATTTGAATTAAGTAGAACAATTCTAAAACAGATTTTAGCACTTGAAATTTCAAATCGATCCCATTTCAATCAAAGTTCTTTTTAGTTCTGAAAAAAGTGTTCCAGTTCTCTAGAATTAAGGAAATCCATCCACATGTGACAACCCTGTAAAGCATTGGTATTGATGTCTGCACTGCAGTAGTCAAATGAATGGCTGCATTCATGTACATTTCTCTCATACAATGAAGTTCCGGAATTGTGTGATTCTAGAATATGTGTATGCTTTCTCATAGGTTCCAGAAAAGACCGACTTCGAAGTCGTATTCTGGAATAACTATGACTGATAATGAAGTATTTGCAGTTTATTATAGACTATCATAATGTAAAGTGTTGACTATTTGTGGAAAATGCCAGTCATACAATCATCCAAAAAAGTTTTGAAGTTTTTAGGCCCAAAAATTATTCCTTTTAAGCCACAGCTAAAATGCATTCTGCAATTTGAGACAACAGGACTGAAAAAACGTGAACCAGTTTTGCTACTTGTCTATTCTTTTAATCGGCATTTGCTGTTTAGTGGCAATTATCCCTCATAATACTGATGAAAAAGTGCATATAACAGTGTGCCTTTATGAATAGTGGCCTTATCAATGAATAATTTTTAGTAATGAGCCCTAGAGCTCGTAATACAAACGAAATTATAGCTGAGGCATAGGCGATAATCAAGTTACTGGCATTTTCTTGAATAAATAAGCCATTTGCTTTAAATAATGAAGGCATCAATGACCTAAATTCATGGGTCAAGCCAATAATGACCTCATTACTGCCCTAATTTAAATCGGAAACTGAAAACGTTCTATTTATTATAAAATTTAAAAAAAACGTGTACAAACTGCATCATTCACTAATTAAGTCAATAATTTTCTATTAAATATGGTTAAATCCGCGTTATTTCTCTATGCAAACAGCCAGGTCCACCCAAAAATAGCACTTGCATAAATAGACGCATGAATTTTCAGAAAAATGTTGCCCAAAATATCCAAATAATTGCAATGTTTTTGAAAAGTCCGCGGAAAGTTCCGGAAGTTTAGCGCCGTCTTTGTCGAATATTGACCGTGGAAATGCTTCTGAAAGCTTCCATTGGATTCCAGGGAATTCGCGAGCGCAGGCGGCTATAAAAGTAAACGACAAACTGTGCGTCGCGTCAGATCAAAATCAAACGTCTTGCAGCGCAGCGAATTATTCAAGCATTTTCTCTGTGAAATAGTGTTTTCTTGTATAATCGGTGCAGATATTTATAAAGGTATGTATTTTTGGGAGTTTATTTCATTTAAAAGTGGGGGTTTCACATTTATTAATCTGACGTTCCAAAAGTTTCTCTCATTGTCATTGTTCGAAGTTTCCTCAAATTGCCTAATGGAAACTGAAGCTTTGTGTTTTAAGGATGTTTAATGAAGTTTTTCTGGACTTTGCTCGTCTAAATTTAGCATTATAATCTTTCAGTTTTGCAAATAGTTTCATTCCTGTCAACGCCCCATAGAATTGAATCAGGTTGAATGAATCAACCAATTTATTCAAATTATTCCTTTATGCATGCTTGAGATATTGATTTGGCTTCGCATGTCGGTTTGATTTTTGTTTTCGGTCAATTTTTCCTCCTTCTGGAACTTCCATGTTACGCCCCAATGTATTCTCGTAACCAACGATTTGTTCTAGAAAAAACCGAGACCTTCGAACCGATTCATCGACATTAAAACGTTTATTGTATATACTTTCCTGACTAGTGTTTCAATTCCAAATCAAATTCATTCCTGGGTTTCCGTCATTTATTGTCTATTTATTAATTTTTATTGTCTATTAATTAATTTATTGTCTATTATAATTTTTGCCGAGCAAGAAAATGCATGCCAAGGCTTAAAGCAGCAACAACGCTACACATAAAAACTGATGATGGTGGAAAAGTACACCGAAACGTATTTTGATTAATAAATAGACAATAAATGACTGAAACCCAGGAGTGAATTTGATTTGGAATTAAAACGTTTAAAACAATTTTGCATTTCAATTTCGACTAAGGAAAATTGTACTGAGCATTTCGGTGCACTGAACATCAGGCGTTCAAATGCACGGCACAACTTTTATCAGGCTTACATTAAATTTTGTATAAATCGCCCATTAATCCTTGATAAGCTTTTCGTCAAGAAATGTTCCCCAACTCCTGGTCAATTGTCAATTGAATTTTTCATTTTTGAAATTTTGATTAAAAATTGTGGTTTTATCGCTACCATTGGTTGGGACCTTAATCTACAGAAGCTGTTCTTTGCAAATGACCTAATTTGTTTGGCACTTTTCATCAAACAAAATAAACTTTAATATAATATTTTTTCAGTTTATCACAGTGATAAACACGGTTTATCAATCTGTAATAAAAGACGTGAGGAAATGTTCTCTCTTTTTTTAAAGACACATTTTGGAGGCGAAATATCCAATAAATGCTTTGCTATTATTATACGGTCATACAAATCGGTCTATGACAAATTCCAAAATTTAGAGCCATTCAATTTTTTTTCAAAAAGTTGTTCATAGGTTTTCCTGTAATATCAATTTTAATCTGTTGATTACATCATAATTTAATATTTTAATGTACACTTTTTTGTCCCGGGATTTATTTCATGGAAACCCAAAGCAAATACGACGGACGGTGTCACGAAAGGGTTTTTCGCTTCCCTTCAGGAAGACCTTTGTTGTCCATTGTCGAGTCGAAACGGTCGAGTTTTGATTAAATACGGGGCAAATTAGCTTCCCATGGATTGCACACAGAGGGTGCACCCCTTTATTGCCTAGTCTGTCAACATTATGTGTTTCTTTGTTGCACATGTCTACCTGCAGTTGCCCAACGTGTAATTTATGAACACACTTTCATTTGGTCAATCATTGACAATCACTACAGTGTTAAAAAAAGCACTTCAAAATATTTGCATATTGACATTTCCATATACTAAAAAAACTGTTCTCTTCCAGATGCCTGAAGAACAAGAAGTTGAGACTTTCGCCTTCCAGGCTGAGATCGCTCAGTTGATGAGCTTGATCATCAACACCTTCTACTCGAACAAAGAAATCTTCCTTCGAGAATTGATCTCCAACTCTTCTGATGCCTTGGACAAGATCCGGTATGAATCTCTCACCAACCCATCCAAGCTGGAGTCTGGCAGAGAACTGTACATCAAAATTATTCCCAATAAGAGTGAAGGCACCTTGACTCTTATTGATACTGGTATTGGTATGACTAAGGCCGATTTGGTGAACAACCTGGGTACCATTGCCAAGTCAGGAACTAAGGCTTTCATGGAAGCTCTGCAAGCTGGAGCTGATATCAGCATGATTGGGCAGTTCGGCGTGGGTTTCTACTCCGCTTACTTGGTTGCTGATAAAGTTACCGTAGTATCCAAGCATAATGATGACGAGCAATACATCTGGGAGTCTTCTGCTGGTGGAAGCTTCACAATCCGTTCCGACTCTGGTGAGCCTTTGGGACGTGGAACCAAAATTGTGTTGCACATTAAGGAAGATCAAACCGAATTTTTGGAGGAAAACAAGGTCAAAGAGATTGTGAAGAAGCACTCCCAATTCATTGGCTACCCAATCAAACTGCTCGTCGAAAAGGAACGCGAAAAGGAGTTGAGCGATGATGAGGCCGAAGAGGAAGAAGACAAAGATAAACCAAAGATTGAAGATGTCGGCGAGGATGAAGACGAGGACAAGAAAGATGAGAAAAAGAAGAAGAAGAAGACCATTAAAGAAAAATACACTGAAGATGAGGAATTGAACAAGACCAAACCCATTTGGACCAGAAACCCAGATGATATCAGCCAGGAAGAATATGGTGAATTCTACAAGTCGCTTACCAACGACTGGGAGGACCATCTAGCTGTAAAACACTTCAGTGTTGAAGGTCAACTCGAATTCAGAGCACTTCTGTTCGTACCAAGACGTGTGCCATTTGACCTCTTCGAAAACAAGAAGCGCAAGAACAACATCAAGCTGTACGTCAGGCGAGTTTTCATCATGGACAATTGTGAAGAAATTATCCCCGAATACTTGAACTTCATTAAAGGTGTGGTCGACTCTGAGGATTTGCCGCTGAATATTTCTCGGGAGATGTTGCAGCAGAACAAAATCTTGAAAGTTATCCGTAAGAATTTAGTGAAGAAATGCTTGGAACTTTTCGAAGAATTGTCTGAAGACAAAGATGGCTACAAGAAATTCTACGAACAGTTCTCAAAGAACCTAAAATTGGGAATCCATGAAGATTCTCAGAACAGAACCAAAATTGCCGATTTACTCCGCTTTACCACTTCTGCCAGTGGAGACGAAGCCTGTGCATTGAAAGAATATGTTAGCCGCATGAAGGAAAACCAAAAGAGCATCTACTACATCACCGGAGAGAGCAAAGACCAGGTCGCCAACTCCGCCTTTGTCGAACTTGTTAAGAAGCGTGGATTTGAAGTGGTTTACATGACTGAGCCAATCGATGAATACGTTGTCCAACAATTAAAAGAATATGATGGTAAACAACTAGTATCTGTAACCAAAGAAGGTTTGGAATTCCCCGAAGATGAAGAAGAAAAGAAGAAGCGCGAGGAAGACAAAGCCAAGTTCGAGGGCCTGTGCAAAGTGATGAAGAGCATTTTGGACAGTAAGGTTGAGAAAGTCGTGGTTTCCAACCGTCTGGTTGAGTCTCCCTGCTGCATCGTCACATCTCAATACGGCTGGACTGCCAATATGGAAAGAATCATGAAGGCCCAAGCTCTTCGTGACACGTCAACCATGGGTTACATGACGGCGAAGAAGCACTTGGAAATCAACTCCGACCATCCAATCATCGACAACCTGAGGCAAAAAGCTGATGCAGACAAGAACGACAAAGCCGTCAAAGATTTAGTTATTTTGTTATTCGAAACCGCATTATTGAGCTCCGGCTTCACTCTTGAGGAACCCCAAGTTCACGCTTCTCGCATCTACAGAATGATCAAGCTTGGTTTGGGCATTGATGAAGACGAAGTGATGTTGACTGAAGATATTCCAGTCGCCGATGCTCCCGTTGAAGGTGGCGATGCCGAAGATGCGTCCCGCATGGAAGAAGTAGATTAAATCGATTTTCGTTTGTTGTCCATCGAACATGTGTTCTAATGTGTTCTGCATTATTTTTATAGTCCTATTTTGTAAGTTTTTTTTACGAGACAGTATTTTTGTTTGCTTAACTGAAATCTCTTTCAGCCTGTACTGAATATCAATTGTTTTAGGCTGTGTAATATTATAGCGAATAAATTACCCGGTTGATTTGAAAAGTTTATTTTGGTTTATTTCAAATCCTTAATTTCCCGCAG
Source organism: Dendroctonus ponderosae (assembly GCF_020466585.1). Lineage (NCBI taxonomy): Eukaryota > Metazoa > Arthropoda > Insecta > Coleoptera > Curculionidae > Dendroctonus > Dendroctonus ponderosae. Next base: position 13,697,144 of record NW_026018508.1, read on the forward strand.
TGTTCCCAGGCAATTATCCCCAATTAAGGTTTTTTGCGAAAACATGAAGCTCTCAAAATTGCTCTTCTAGTGATTTTGTTGAACTAGTGTCTAAGAAGATTTAATTAGATAAGTTTTATATTGTTGAGGCGGATTCATTTTTTTACAAACTTCTTTTTGGGTATTTTGCCTCAAAAATTTTTGTCTTCCAAAAAGACAGAATTTCCTCACGTCTTTTGTTACAGATTGATATCTAGTGCTCCTATTTCGCAATAAGAACGAATTATTTATCAAAAAGTAATCAACAACTATCACCTAGAGGGTATCCTGCGACACACTTAGGCTCAAGCTGTAAGAGAAAATTCCAATTAGTAGAGAAATTAATTTGAAAAATTACCTTGACGGTTCGATAGTTATTTTCTGCTATCGTTATCAAAAGAACCTAAAAAAGAGTATGTTAATAAATTGTGGAACAATAGTAGGATAATACAATATATGAAAATTCGTCTGTGTAAATTGTCAGTTATGTGACTTTGGCTTAATCTCATTTAGCTCTCATGAGCGAATTTTCATATTCTGTATTATCCTACTATTGCTACACAATTTATTAACATACTCTTTTTTAGGTTCTTTTGATAACGATAGCAGAAAATAGCTATCGAAACGTCAAGGTAATTTTTCAAATTAATTT
>NW_026018508.1:13697863-13706998 GCF_020466585.1 Dendroctonus ponderosae
TTATCAATCTGTAATAAAAAACGTGAGGAAATTCTGTCTTTTTTAAAGACAAACATTTTTGAGGCGAAATACCCAAAAAGAAGTTTGTAAAAAAAATATTAAATTAATTTTACAAATTTTTGAACGCACATTTTCATTTCGAATCCGAGGAGCTGATTAAATTAATTAATTAATTAAGTTTGCGCTAACCCAAACTTACAGCACACACGAAAGTATACTATTCCCTTTATTTATAACCATTTTGTGCAGTCTGGCAACAACATATTTTATTACATTTTGTAAATGTTTTCTAGCCTGATTCTATCGATCATCCGCATTTTTTCTTTTTGAATGTACTTTGTTTAAGTGTACTTTAGGGGAAAATTAAAAAGAACGCCGAAATCCGCCAGATACAAAGTGAAATAAACTGTATATAAATAATATATTGTCTATAAAAAAAATATTGATAAAGCGAAAAACTGTCTATATGCCCCTCATGAGATCCTGAGTCATCCTATGTGCCCCCCAGTTGACGTTCCAAAATCAGTTGAAACAGTTTGTCAACAGTTAGTTAACCTCAAATTTGGTAACCCAAACAACATTTGGAAGCTTTAAGTAAAAGTTGAATAAAAAATACTGTACAATTAACAATGAGCCATAAAACTGCCCCAAAGAAAGTCCAGGATTCAAAGAAAAGTGCTCTTGCAAAAGATGCCAAACTCGTCGAAGGTAACGTTAATAAGACACTCCTTTCTCGCATCCGCTGTTTCAGAATTCAAATTGCTTTTTAGATGATTCTGAGCGCAAATTCCGAACCTTGAGTATACTGTCGTACTTCATAGTTCTAGTGCTGCTGGGAATTCCCATCTGGTGGTATACAACGAGGGTTTATAGGGCTCCCTTGCCACTCGAGGATATTGATGAGCTCCGAATCAAAGCTACCAAAGCCAGTGACTTTGGTATACCTTTAAGCCTCGAATATGACATACTTATAACGTTCGTTCACCCAGACCCAGAGTCAATTAAGATCCAGGCTGATGGATCAGAAATTGAGACACTCTTGCAGGACTTGCTTAAAAAGTTATCACCGATTTCAGAGTTTGTAGTCAAATCGCAGTGGTTGTACTTAATCGAATTAGCGGCGATACCCAGAATGGTAATGGATTTTAATCTCATACTGAAAAACCAGCTGCCCCATGTTATCACCCCATTAGAAACCAAATTGTGGTCTCATGCATCGCCAAGACCAACCATCAATTTGATTGTGTATTTTCCGCATTGCCACACCGCACCGTTGCATATTGCCGACTCTGATAACAACATATCGCCAACAAACGCTTTTGTGAGTCCCAGATGGGGCGGAATTTATCTGGTCAATCTGGATGAGTCCTCCTGCAATTCGGGCCACTTTGCAGCTGATTCGAAGGAGATTGCATTGAATTTTCATCAAATGTTATTAGAGTTGTTCCATTTAAACAACACCTCCGAGGCTGTGTTGACGGAATTTAAACTGAAAAAAATTGAAGAAATGCTGGAATCTTCCAAGAGAACTTTGAAATCCCTGGCTCAATTGCTCTCAGAAATAAATAGCATTGTGATAAGTGACCAGGTAGCGAGTCAAATTAATTTAGCATTACACAGTGTGCAGGAGGCTGAAACTCTACTGGCAACTGGTGACAAAGAGGGTGCTTTGCAGTATGCGAAGTTGGCTTTTAAAAATTCCGAAGAAGCTTTTGCTCATCCTTCCCTGTTGGCCCTTTTGTACTTCCCAGATGACCAAAAGTGTGTATGATGTATGTGTGTTAATCAGTCGTATAATGTTCACTCATTTTCAGGTATGCCATCTACATTCCGCTGTTTCTGCCTGTGATGATTCCTGTTATTATGTCTTTGATTCAAATAAGGAAAAAACGAGGTAGTGCTGCGAAGGACAAAACCTCTTAAAGACTGAACTGTTGCGGCATTTTGTTACTTTAACTTTGATGGGTAAGCAAGTCGATTTAGTATTAATAATTCAAATGCAACCAAAATTATGCAAAAGCTGAAAACTAGTCAGCAAAAGTAATAAAGTAAGCGAATTTTACTACTTTGTCGACCTTAATTTTTGACAAAGTAGTAAAAATTTTGTTCGTATGCCCAACCAAAACACAAGTGAATGTTTTAAACATTTGTGTGGGTAAAAAATAATTAATTACAGCAAAGTTATAATTTTATTTTGTGTTATTCGCGTTTACAACGCACTGTACGAAAACTTAAATTCCTAAACCCACCCTAATAGTTCATCAAACGTGTATTAATTATCATTTTATACTAAATTTCGTTTTTAAATAATAATCTTACAGTGTAAGTATAATGCTTATTATAAATAAATCGTATGTACATGTTTCATCTGAATGATTCCATTTAATAGAATGAATTCAATAGCTAAATCTATATTTATTAAAAGATAAACCTGCGAAGTGTTTCCCTATTTCTCTAACTGGATCCGTTTGCTGCCTTTATGCTGCAGATGCAAATTTTCCCGTTTCAGTAAAATCCGCCTGGATGTGTCTTTATCGTAGCACCTAATCACTTTTGCGCGGTTTTCACGATTTAATATTATTACTGAATATGTTCAAAAACATTTTCAAGATTTCACGTTAACATTAAATGTACAATAATCCAAATTCGCTATTTAAACAGCAAATTTATTAACACAGTTATTCATGCAAAGGTGCGGTAATCGTTTCAATCGTTATTGTTCGTGGCCTGCTTAATCGATCTTGACTGCAGCATAAATTCTCTTAATAAACAAATATGCTGCATAATAGCCAATGGTGCCGGTTAACAACCAAAAAGTAAATACCATCAAACCGGTGTAACCGATGTAGAGAAGCGTAGGGATAAATTCGGTGATTTCCAGCTTTGTCATAAAATAGAAAAAGGAGTAAACGAGAATGTAAAAGGCTGATCCGCCGGAGACCATAAAGCTTCTCCACCACCAGTGGTAGTCCTATTATAGAAAAAAAAACACTTGCTAAGTCCAAGACATTTCCAAATAAACGCGATTTTTTCTGATAAAAGAGTATGTATGTGAAAGTACAATAAATTATCACTTACCTCGCCACAAAGTTGGAAATAAACCATTACAATCGATATTTGTGAGCAGGAAATGACCAGTATGATAAACACCAAGAACAGGAACCCAAAAAGATAATAAAATTGGTTCTGCCAGATCGCCGTGAATATAAAGAACAGTTCAATGAATACTGCACCAAATGGCAGAATGCCCGCAATCAAGGTACTGAAACACAAAAGTCCTTGATAGAGAAATTTAAAAATCGTTCGTGCATGATTCTCACCATAAAATCGGATTCAGACACCAACGCTGATCAGGAACTTGGCGCGGAATTTGATTGGTTCTTACGGGGTGCTGGTAAGGCTGTTTGCGATATCCGAAATAGTATCCTAAATATACCAGAGGAAGTGAAATAAACACCCACATTAATAGCAAGGAAATCATTGTGGAGAAAGGCACTGCTCCACTGCTCGCTTTGCCTGAAAACGCAAATGCCATAAAACGCTGAAAGTTAATTTAAAAAAAGCATGTACCCCATATGAAGAAGTTAAGCACAAAACATGATACAGCCAGTACAGCAGGGTAGAGAACGGCAGTTAAAAATGCGGCCTTTTTCCATTCTCTTCCCTTCATGGTCTTGTAAAGTCTTGCCGACATATATCCAGCTACCGCTCCGTTGATTAAGTAAAATATTATCGCTGCATTTGTTAGCGCTCCTCTGGAAGCTGGCGACAATATTCCCAACATGGCAAAGACTAGTCAGAAAGATTAATTGGAGAAACTCGACACAACTTGCTTAGATTATTGCTGGCTTACATAATGTTGGCAATGCCATCAAGAAGATTTGTACGCCAGACCCCACAAGTGCAGCAAATAACCGTGAGTTTCTCGGCGGTCTGAAAACATCCCCATGCACCAACTTCCATCCAGTTTCTTCAACGGCATCATCAAAGAACTCATCCGCATTGTACTTTGCAATGTCCTTTCTTAGAGTTCTCACCATAATCATAGTCAAAATACCTACAATTCAACAGCTTAAGCATTGTACTAAATATCTACACAACAGTGAAATGTTTACGGAAAATATTCCACTTTCAATAGAACGTGGAATATTTTCAACAGGCCCCCATAACAATTTTGAAACAGATTTTGCAGCCACATCATGTTTGTGGCATTTTCTATGTCTCTGCGATTTGAGCTATTCGCGATTTACCTGATAAGAAGAATATAATCACAATGGAATTGACGATGGAAAACCAATGAATTTCTGCATCGGTCATTGCCAAATAGGTGTCCCATCTGGAAGCCCAACTGACGGTGGATTCTTCCCATTCCACTTCATAGGTAAAGAACAGTTTTGTGCCTGTTGTGGGATCGACCACTTGGGGCTTGGCGTCTTCTGGAAAGCTGCAGCTTTTCCCATCAAATTTCACTTGATCCATCGCAACTGATTTGGCTGTTAGGCCAAATCCTACTACGCGATAAACATCCCTGAAAATGGCAGCGTTAATGCCAATAGATCGCATTATTGCAACCCTTACGGTTGGGGTTGGTGATAGTATAGCTTGAATTTGAGGTGATTATTGATTATGCTTCTATCTCCTACAGTGTTCCCTAATCTATAGCCATGCTCATATTCATTCTCGTCGTTCTTTCGGAGTGTTGCAGCTGGAAGATTGTCCACTAATCTGAAATGGATGAGGATTTATGGTTTGAATTAAAACCTCCAGTCATTGATGTTCTTACAGGTGAACGAAATACTCATGCTGAATTCTATCCACAACCATTTGGGATTCTCCAACACTCCAATGCATGGGGCTTTCAGGAGAATGGCACAACAAGGAGCACTGATTGGATGTGGCCATTTTCACCAAATATGGAGTGTTAACAATTCGATCGCCTCTAAGTACTTCGCCCAAATTTTCAGACTTGTAATGAATCGCACTGGCGCCTCCTTTCGGTAAGCAGAAGGGAAGCGAGTAATACTCATAGGGCAACTGTGTAAGAATACTGGTCATTTTAACTGCCTTAACTTCAATTATATCTCCCTTCTGGAAATCGGCTGGCGCCATTCCTGGCACGTAAAATTGGAAACTTCCATGTATGCAAAGCAGAAGTAAAACTGCCAATCTTAAGTTCTAAAAATACGTTCAATATTACTTAGAACTATCAGTGTTTACTTAGAGGCAAGACTTACCAATGGGGTTAAATGCATTTTGGTAGTAAAGCAGTATCCTGATAATAAATCACTTTCGGTCATCAGTTACTGAGCGTTATTAGCAGCGAAGGCATGCAAGAGAATGGAACATTTTCCTAAATCTAATTAAAAGAATTGTTCATATCATAATAATTTACTGCTGGGGTTGACGTAAAAAAATGTGGCTATGGTTAGGACGGGGTGCGACTAATTATACTTGTCAGAGACGTAATTAGGGTCTCGATTTGGCACGGTGGGGTCTTTTAAAAAAAAATTAATAATAAGGAGGGCACAATTAAAATTAGTATTTATAAACAATTATTAGGTATTAATTTTCGAATTCTAGGTCTAGTAGCATCTAATTAGCCTAATACAAAATTGAAAATGTATTCAAACAATTGGGGGAAAATTGACATTAACATGTTAGATGATGAGAGAAGAAGTTTTATATATCTAACCTTGATAATGGTTTGTTTAAAAGCGTTGTCAACATCAATAGCAGATCAACAGAACAGAAACTCTGATTAGTTTTTCCTTCCAGGATATTTAATAAAATGACCAACTCTAGCAACATGTTTCTAAGCGAAGACGACCCAGATCCGAACAATCTGATTAAAAGTCGAGAATTTTTGTACAGACTGATCATAAGGTAGCTAGTTCAAAAAATTTCAAACTCACTATGATTCTTATTTCCCGTATACATTTTCTGCATGAAATGAATTCTGCATTGCAGCCAGCTGTTTTATGATGGCCATCAGCAGCTTGGACAAAGTCTGGCTCAAGCAGTGCAAGCAGAGCCTGCCTGTGCTCCAAGCGACAGGTTATTTAGGATAACATTAGCTGGGTTGGAACATGAACCCGACAGGAAAAGCAGACCGCCAACTATTGGAATCGGAAATAATACCATTGGACCAGGGCTTGGTACGTTTGCCTGTAAAATTGGCCCCACATTAATCCACATTCTGTTAGTTATGACAAAACACTGATTTGCTCATTGGCAAAAACATTTGTAGAATAGAACGTGTTTTGGACATTTTACGACTGTTTAAAGGCAAATTAAAGACAAAAAAATTGTTGCACTAATGTATTTTGTATAGATTTGGAATTTGAAACGGACTCTAGCACACTTGCGCCAGAACCAGCGCTTTATGAAACGGCTTACGTTACTTCACATAAGGGTAACTGCAGGGCTGGTTGCTTCTCTGCAGACGGGCAACTAATTGCAACTGGAAGTGTGGATGCCAGCATCAAAATCCTAGATGTAGACAGAATGTTGGCGAAATCAGCCCCTGATGAATTGGACCCATCCAGGGCCATTGAGCAACAAGGACACCCAGTTATCAGGTTTGCTAGTTTTTCTAATAGTAAGCAGGAAATTTATTACAGACTATTTTCTAGAACATTGTATGACCATATGGAGGAAGTCACCTGCCTAGAATTTCACCCAAAGGAAACAATACTCTGTTCAGGATCGAAAGACCACAGCATCAAGTTGTTTGATATATCTAAGGCCAGTGTGAAGAAGGCATTCAAAACCATATCGGTAATAAAGCAGACTTTTTACACTGTTCAAACTCATTTAGAACATCTTTTTTTCGAATAATCAGCATAATTTTTTGAAATCGCTTTTGATCGCTTCCTATTTTGAATGTTTAGGAAGCTGAACCGGTTAAATGGTTCTCATTTCACCCCAGTGGAGATCACTTAATCGTTGCTACAACCCATCCAGTAATCCGAATGTATGATGTGAATACTCTGCAATGTTATGTCTGCCCTTTTCCCAATCAACAACACACTCAAACAGTCACTTATCTTAAATGGTCTCCTGATGCAAAGTGCTTCGCCAGTTGCAGCAAGGATGGAACCGTCAAGATATGGGATGGAGTTTCAAATAGGTGAGTAAATTTTGTGGCAAACATTTTAACTTCAATCATTTTAAACATATAATTTAGCGCAGTAACTGCATGAGAGATCAGCAAAATGTTGTTGACTGAAATACTGTATATAATTTGTAGATGTGTTAATACCTTTGTAAAAGCTCATGATGGTTTTGAAGTATGCTCAGTGTCTTTTTCACGCAACGGCAAATATCTGCTATCGTCTGGAAAAAATTCAATATGTAAGCTGTGGGAACTCTCGACCAGTCGGTGCCTGATTGCCTACACTGGAGCAGGTAATGAAGCAAATAATTCAATCTTCAATATAGTGTTTTTATGAAATCGTCTCTAATAGGCACAACTGGGAAACAGGAATATGAGGCTCAAGCAGTGTTTAATCATACTGAAGACTATGTGCTATTCCCTGACGAAGCGACCACATCCCTATGCGCTTGGAATTCCAGGAATGCATCCAGGAAGCAACTGATGTCTTTAGGGCATAATGGAGCAGTTAGACTGATCGCCCATTCGCCCAGTCAGGCTGCATTCTTGACTTGTTCTGATGATTTCCGCGCTAGATTTTGGTATAGAAGAACCCCAACATTGTAAACTTCGTTTCTGAATAATAAAAGTAAAAATGATCAATTTTTGTGTCCATCAACCGGCCTTAGGCTTAGGAAACTCGCTGGAAAGGAAACTATCGTGTTTCCACAAGGTTGCTAACGCATCGCTTTTACCAGTTCGTCAATAAATTGTATTTCTACACCCAGTATAGAGTGTGAATGTAAAAATAAACACAAACAGTGCAGCATTTGTCAAGCGGCGCACGTTGCAAATAGCGTCGCGGCGGGAAGAGTCGTAAAATTACTCCAGTTCCCTTTAAAACATTCATGATTCATTTATCAAGAAATAAATAGAATATTTCAGTATTGTGCTCGGTGATAAGAAAAATTAGTCGTTTTGGTAAGTCTGTACATTTTTTTAAAGTATTTGTTTCTATTCGTATAAGCGTATTTCCACGCATTATTAAAAGGTACAAACCACCTTTTTTTATTGAACACATTTCCTAAAAGTAACATAAATCATTACCACCGCCTAAAAATATGTTGCCTGGTGTGACTTATTCTGAAAGAAACATTTTTAGCAACCGATGATTATTTTAATTTATGATTTTGATTCATTAAGCTGGATTGAAAAACGAATCCAACATTAATATTTGGAAAATTCAGGTTCCAAATTCAAGGCAAATCTATTAGAAATGTTATAAAATTTTTATGTGTTCATAAAAGTTTAGGTATTTGAAGCTCATTTTGTAAGTGCTTTGCTTGGCGTTTGATGAAAACAAACCGACCTAATCATCATTATGTATAGAATGTCTATTATTTTAAAGTTTTCAATGTTTTAAAACCCAAAATAGGCGTCCACCAGATTTTTTTGATTTATCTGCAAGGTTTGTTACAAAATATATGTAAATAACATATTGAAATTGCCATAAAAAAGTTCATTAGAATGACAAGCAATATGCAATTATTAATCATTATATAATTTTTTATCAGGTATAATAATGGATATTGATAGAATATCGTACATCTTTGGAAGTTTTGCAAGACGACGACAAAGTCAAGAAGTCGTTTTTTCCAGCAAACGAAAATCTGTGGACACAAGTAAAATCTGGCACGAAAGATCAAAGTAAAGCCTCAAACTCATAGGGTTGGCTGCGAAAATTAACGACCAAAATTGCTCTAAATTTAAGATCAAGTCCCCTAAACACCAAAAGATCGCTACAAAGTCCACGTGGAAAACCCGCGATTGGGTCGCCTATTGAAGAAGCAAAATTTAGGTGTCCTTTGTGCAAAAATCCGTATTTCGAACCCAGAGTTTTGCCCTGTTTGCACAGTTTTTGCTTGAGGTGCCTGGAGGATTTGGAAAAGAATAATTTCGCAACTTGGAACGAGACTGAGTTGAATGGTACGATTAATTTCACTTATTTAGTCACATAACAAATTGCTGGCTTTTTTGCTAAT
>NW_026018508.1:13707048-13712302 GCF_020466585.1 Dendroctonus ponderosae
TTTTTTGCTAATCTTGTCTATATTTTCCCAAAAATTCAAAGACTTTTTTATCGAATCACCTTCATTCAAATGTCGTTGTTTTAAAATTCAGTTTAACAAATAATAATTTACGGCTTTTACTCAAACATATTGTTTCCGGGCCACCCTAGATTTTTCCAAATTTCTAGCTTGAGAAAATCCAATTTAGAACCGTCATAAATTCACACCACAAATCCCTTTTCACCGCCCATAAAAATATCATTTTACCCGACATAGAGTGGAAATCGAGTATAATCTTTACGAGGTTTAAAGTGTCGGAAGCCACACCAAAATCATCCTATTAGCTGTGAAATTAATTACCTTTAGCGATCCATCAAAGAAGCCCTTCCTTCTGCTATAAATTCTTGAGGATTTTCTCGACTATATTTGCTACTATTTATAGCATGTACAAGTCGGTATTTAGCTTTGCTTAAATTAGTATGGGGTGCCAATTATTTATAGTATAGCGCATCGCGTTTTACGACTACCATTTTAACGACTTTTTCAGATTTATTTCAGATTTTTGATGATATAAATACGATGTTATGGGTAAAACGCATCTGGAGAAGCCGGAAAAAGCCACATCGGTGGTCATATAGTTTAAAAAGTAAACAATTTGATTCGTTCTGATAATAAAATATTATTTTAGTTTCAACACAAAATTTATTCAGATCAAAGTTGAAAATTCAAAAGACGCAACTGAGACCGATGAAATTTTTTTATTGTAGTTTTTATTGCAATTTTAAGTCCAAAAGTCGTGCGCCTCAAATTTGGAGTTCGCTAGAACCAATTCCGGTCGGCGATCACGAGACAATTTTAACTTTAACGGTTTAATTGCATATATTCATGCACTCACCTATTTAAGAAAAGGAAATGGCATATTTTATTGTTTGAGAGAGGAAAACCTTATCAAAACCGACTTTTCCTTACAGAAAACATTCCCATCCATTGCCAACATTGTCGCCCTGCAAACTAAGGAAATTGCTTTGGTTCTCCACACAATTGGAGCTTTTCAAACGTGAAACTTTGTATTTTATTTAGACTCATTGGACTGTTTTCCTGTAGGTACAAAAGTAAACAATGTGCAGCCAAGGAAAACCACTTTTGCAACATTGGGGGACCCAAATCATGCCAGTGAAGATCGTCCAAAACGCGCCATGTGTTGCCCAACGTGTGGAAATTTGGGGGAAATTCCTAATGGAGGAGTGCGACATTTAACACCGAATTATTCCATTCAACATCAGATGGTGTTGGCCACTTTGAACTCAAAATCCACACATTTACTGTGTGATTTGTGTGTCACTGATGTTGCTGTAAGATTCCATTCAAGAAATGCCGATTTTTTTGAACCGTTGTTTTCCAATAAATTGTCATAAATTCTCCACAAAAAGGGCAATTAATTTCACTGATATAATGGGGCCAAACATGAAAACTTGCATAATCGTTAAGAAAATATCGCCTATTTTTTTGAATCGTTGTTTTCCAAACTGTATACAAAGTATACGGATTTTTTCATGATAATTTAGACATAAATTCTCCACGAAAAGGGCAWTWCWGWAWTGCCCTTTTCGTGGAGAATTTATGTCTAAATTATCATGAAAAAATCCGTATACTTTGTATACAGTTTGGAAAACAACGATTCAAAAAAATAGGCGATATTTTCTTAACGATGATGCCACTCTTCTCTGGGTATTCTGTATGCTTCTGGATTTTCCAGTATATTTTTTATTAAAACCATTGCTTTCAAATTTAAATACATTGGTAAATTTTCCTTACTGGTAGCTTAAGATTTTTTCTGAACCAAATTATGAATTTCGCTTTAGGCTACGTCCAGATGCATGGATTGCGCGATCAGCTTCTGCACGGAATGTGAACAACTACATCTAAGGCAGAAATCTTCGGCAATTCACAGTGTTTTGTCTCTAGAAGCGGCAAGGGAAAAAGGAATCACTAAAATCAGGAAGCAAGTTATGTGTATGGTGCATCCCGAGCTCGAGCTGGCATTGTTCTGTTCCACTTGCTATCAAGTAATAGATATAAAAAAATTAAAACTTATAAAAAAGATTCAACTGAGACCCCAAATATCACTGTAGGTGATTTGCACTGAATGTGCTTTGCTCACTCATCGGGCCCACATGTGCGAATCGGTGTCCAAAGTAGCAAAATCCCATATAGTTAGCTTACGCATGGCCGCGAATAAAGCCAAAGCTTTAGTGGAAAAGTCAGCAATGGATACAAGTGTTCTGTCCACTACGTCCAAACGTATCGAAGCTGACTGTGCAAAGGTTCGAAAATTATCCACAATGACCGTCTAAGGCTGATACTAAAGCTGTTTCATTTCAGATTCAATGTGAGGTGGAACGTTTCATCGAAGACTACATCAGATCGATAGAAGAGCACAAAAGCAACCTGTTGGAGCAAATCCGCCAATTGCGAGAAGAGAAAATGCAGCAAGTGGTAGAGGAAAAGCTCAAGCTGCAGAAGAAAATTAGAGACGCCAGAGATATAGCGTATTTCCTGGACGATCTGCTCATTGACGGTTCTGATGTTGAGGTGTTGAGCTTTATCAAGCCCATTATCGAGAAAATCGAAGGTTGCGATAATCTAGAGCCGAGCCCTGAGTTGAAATACTCGGATAGCATCCAATTTCTGCCCGAGGAGAGCGTTAAAGACACGAAAAGTTCCCGGAATATATACGGAGTGCTTACGACACAGAACATTTCGGCGGAACATTGCCGGATTAATACCAAAGGTGAGTTGAAACAAACCTGGTTGATTTACTATGAAACAATGCGTAAATTGAGTAAAGTAATCAGGATTCATGAGGTTTAAAATAGGCGCACTGCTACTAATTATTGGGGATTTATGTTCGCATTGTAGTGTTGCAGACCTGATTTCGTAATATGAAGGGTAAACACCTGAAAGCAAGCAACATAAATCGCTTGGGCAAACAGCAATATATAATTATAAAAAATGTACGTTCAATGGAAATTGCATACTTACTATAAACCTGTAATTCTAATTAATTGTGCGGTGAGTTCGAAAAACGGATTTTCGCCCTCGTATAACAATATTTTTTATTCGAATTAAGGAATAAAGTCATAATAAATGAAAATAACCAAAAATAAAAGCCGTCAACTTCATATTTCAAATTTGATGTCAATGTCATGTTTTGACGTTTGTAATTTTTCAAAAGCCTACTTTTGTAAGCTTATACAAGTGAAACAATAAGTGGTTAAAATTGCGCTCTTTAAAAAAATCGTGTTTTGCTTGTGGCAACGTGGCGCAGAAAAATAGACAATAATTATAATTTACAAATTGTAACAAAAGTAAACTTTAAATTATGATCAACAGTTCTCTATAAACCTACTTAATTAATTAAAAAGGCGTGTGGGTTATTTTTAAATGAAAATACTTTAAAATATTTTTTATTCGAATGAATCTAAAAGTGCCATTTTTCGATCAGAAGCGATGATCAAAAAGAAGCACTTTTCTTTACTGTTCATTTGTTTTACATTTGCGCACGCACTTTTACGCACATGTGCGCATAAGTAAATGTGACAAATGGAACGTGTCACTGTCATAAAATATTTTAAAGTATTTTCATTAAAAAGTAACCGATAGGCTTTTTTAATGAATTACGTAGGTTTATAGAGAACGATAGAACATACTTTAAACTTTACTTATAATGTATAAATTATAACTTTGTTACAAGTTCAAGTCTCAAAGTCGTTCAAATCGTCTATTTTTTGCACTCGCCGACGTTGCCACAAACAAAACACGATTTTTTTTAAATCGCAAATTTTATGCAAAATATGCATTTTATACAAACACCATACCGTGAACGCAGCACTTGAATTTCCAACACTCATTGTTTCACTTGTATATGCTTACAAAAGTACGCATTTGAAAAATTACAAACGTCAAAACATGACAATTTCAAAAATGACATTCACATCAAATTTTAAATATGAAGTTGACGGCTTATATTTTTTGTCTGTTCTTATTTGCTATCGTCTGTCTATTATATTGTATCGAAAACTACTAATATGACAGAGACACGTTGAATTTGTCACATTTACTTTAGCGCACACGTGCGTAAAAGTGCGTGCGTAAAAGTAAAAGAAATGAACAGTAAAGAAAAGTGCTTCTTTTTCATCATCATCGCGTCTGATCGAAAAATGGCACTTTTAGATTCATTCGAATAAAAAAGTTTATTTAAAACGTGTAAATGCAGAAAAAGTTGCTTTTCTATACGGCAAAAAAGTATCTTCTTTTGTCATTTTTTTTTGATTTATTAGTTATTCGACAACTTCAGAGCGTGTTCTTTTGTGTCTTGCTTATTTTGAATTTAAGTGATATCTAATTCAGCCAGTCTTTCCAGTAAATTATCATTTTTCTGGTTGTTCCCCAATTAATCGTTCTGTTTATGTTGTTGGCTAGACTTACTTAATCTTTGGTTAGACGCATGTTATATCTTATTGGCTGGAAGCTAAAAAAGAGGGGATACAAGCTGGAAGGACCTGCGCATATGAAACTTAATAAGTTGCTCTTTGGTGGTAAACAAGTGAGATCCAACTTATAGGGTTATGATCAGATTGACCCAAAACTTGTATTCCCCAGAATTTTTTGCATCTAAAAAATGGATTTGTTGCAAACACCGATTGCATCAGTGCGTGCTGTTGACCCAAAATCATACGAAAAACTAATGAACAAACGGATTGAATATGTCCTGAAACAGTCCCTGTTCGGAAGTTACTTTGCCGCATTCGACCAAGAAGAACTTTGTTTCTTGAAGTTTTACGACTCGAACGAGGAGGCTGCTTTAGAGCACATAAAAAAGCAGTTTAAAAATGCTGTTGTGGTTTGTCGCCCCGACTTTCAACCTCCTCAAGAACTAAAGCTTTTACTGATTGGTACGGACTTTGAGGTTTCCGTCTGGAAAGCTCTTTTGAAAATCCATCCTGGGTACGTACAATACACTACGTGTTTTTTATTTCATAAGATCGAAGGATTTATTGTCGGGTTTTTCAGAAATACTTCAAGTTACAACGACATTGCAACAGTTATAGAACATCCGAAGTCTGTTAGAGCGGTTGGAAATGCAGTGTTGAAGAATCCAATTTCCTACATTGTTCCATGCCATAGAGTTGTTCGGAAGAATGGGGAATTGGGCGGGTTTGCATCTGGCCCGCAGCGAAAATTAAAAATGTTGCATTTCGAGGGTGCCAAAATC
>NW_026018508.1:13712565-13714888 GCF_020466585.1 Dendroctonus ponderosae
GCGGGTTCTGATGAGAACAGTGTAAGCGTTCAAGCAAACCACTTCTGAAGATGCAAGCCACTCGTGCTTGCGAAACGTCAGGAATACATTCTACCTAACGACGGCCTAAAAACCCGAAAAACCCATTAGTTTCAAGGAATGACCTCGAAAAAGCCTATATTTTTTGATACTTTTACACTGTTGTGAGAATGTTAATATATGCGGTTCTGCACTCTAAGACCAACTGGTTTCATTTCCATTGATCCATCAATTTTTATCTTAAATTAGCTATTCCCAACAGTTAAGTTCTATCCATTGAATATCTAGCATTCAGCTACAAGCAGCGTTTAATGCCCTGTTCAGATTTAGAGAACTTGCGAGTGGGCAAGAAGGTGAACGTGCGTCTGGAAACCAAAGACAGCAAAGAACATCCACTGGAAAGAGGTGGAGAAACTGTTACGGCGGAAATTCGACATAGAGAAGCTGGAGTTTCCCGATCGTTGATTGTTAATGTGGACGACAATAGAGATGGAACTTATGGAGTATCGTTCATTCCTGATGTGGCTGCCAAGCTAGCACTGATCATTAAAGTTAACGGAGAACACATCCAGGTAAAACCCATGTAACGTAAATCCCATTCATGATGAAACTGGTGAGAACACACAAAAAAACTCACGAATTTCATGCAAAAAATCACATTTCCGCCAGATCTCGTGAGTTATAAAAAAGCAGGAAAATATTTGTTTTAGGGAAGTCCATTTCCCATAACAGTTCGAAGCCTTAAGCCGCACCATGGAACGTTCCATTGCTGCAGTTTCTGTTCAAGTGCTGGTAGCAAGGAGGCGACTTGCGGATGCGAAGGAAAAATGCCCGGAGGCTACAAAGGTTGCGGACACGGACATGAAGGCCATCCTGGAAGGCGGCACTGGTCTTGTTGCGGAAACGTTGTGGAACATTCTGAGTGCGGACGATCGCGTTCGAACTCGCATTATCAGTTTACTTTATAGAATCAATCGTGTATCATTGTTGAATTCCTTGGATGAATGTATTTTGCGATGTCGATGAAGAGTTTTTTTTTAAATATCCGAAACCGAATGATGCAACCGGAAATGTTGCAACAGAATGACCAGAATCGTAAGTAAAAAGATAAACATTTGTGTTTATCATGGTGCAAGGATATAATGAATCCTTCTTCTGATGTACAAATAAAATAAAACAAAGTGGCAAAGTTATGAAAGATATACAGTGAATCCCAGAAATAATGCGTAAATTTTCCGTCAATTTTTATTTGTAAATGCGACTTTTTTATATAAAAATTAGTTGTAGTCCAAAAATACGTTCGGCTCAACTCATACTTTGAATTAAAAATTAAAATTAAATGCGGGTGCTTTCATTAAAACATAAATAAGTGTTTCTGGACCACCCTGTATGTACTAATAAATTTACTATAAAAAAATCGCATTTACAATTCCGTTGAATTATGGGAGTCACTGTATAATCTTTAGTTGTTCTTTTATTTGATTCTTGTTTATAATTTAAATTTAGCAAATTTTAAACGCAACTGCAATAGTGGCAAATGCAAGAAAACTGCGCGTTATTTCGATGTTAATTTCATTTTGTACGTAGAGAATTTTTTGTCTGATGATAGTTTAAGACCAAAACACCTAATAAAGCAGTCGGCTTGAAAATTGCATTTTTATTGTGAAAAAACCGGGGCCTTTTACGCAAAATTTTCCCGAAATTGTGTTTTTGGTAACACTGTTTACCATCCACTCGATCAGTCCTAACGACGCCAATGCTTAAAAAATTGACGCAAATTCGCTCGAACTGATAGTGATGAAAAAATAAACATTCAGTGTGTTTAAAACATCGATTTTCTAATATATTAATTGATGCTCAATTTAAATTTTTTCAACATGGTTAGCAAATACAATGGAAAGGATATAAATAGTGCGGCAGAAAGTCTTTCTTTATAACTAAGAGATTGTTTTCATAAAATTGGGGAATTTTGCGATGAACCTAAATCCACATTGGTTACACTCACATAAATCAAAAATGTGTTTATGTACTTAAACTTTATTGGTTTATAAAGCAAAACTGTTATGTTTAAACGACAGTTTTCGAAAATATTTCAATTCATATTACGGCAAATGCAAAAGTAATAATAGATCTTGTTATTATATTCTTATCCTTCCTGGGTCGCAGTCAAAGTGTGAAGTGAAAATTTGAATACCGTTTATTTCATTATGTTTCGGCGAGACAACAGCGCCATCATCAGATTTAAAATTTACACAAACTCATGATTGGTAAAAATCAACGTTCTTTTTGGTCTTTGCCTTCTTGA
>NW_026018508.1:13715887-13719057 GCF_020466585.1 Dendroctonus ponderosae
GCTGTTGACTCGCCGAAACGTAAAAATATATTTTCCCCGACGACCTAAAAGTATGAAAAACTCACCAGTTTTAAGCAAGGCAGATTCTTTTGCTTATTAAAAATATCTCCGGCGGGTCTACAATTAAAATTCACTAATTTATTTTTTATAACAAAACATTTTCGGATAAAATATGCTCGTACCGTCAAGGAACACTCTGTATACTGCCAATTTCTTATCGTTAATATCCTAATATTACAATTCAAATATTTGCTAAGACAAATTTCAAAGCCGTATTTTTTTGTTCGTTGACTAAGTAAAACATTTCCGAGTAAATGGGATTTTCGGAAATGTACATCGCGTTATCATTGGTTTGTGTAAGCAAAATACATTTTTATGCTTCTAAATGCATTCGTGTCCGAACATGCAATACAGTTCTACTGTTTACATTCCAACTTTAAAATTGCATGCATCCTTGAACAAAATTTACATTATTTATGAACGTTAAATTAAAATTAATTTTTGTGTTTATGGCAAGCAGTTTGAACGAAAACACAGATTATTGCTGACCTCAACGTATACGTATGAACTATGAAAATTGTTCACGGCATGGAAAAAATGGTGCACTTTTCCGCTCTCTAGGGTGGCAAAATGGATATTTTTTGTATTTATCCAAATTATGAAGGCCGTGAAAGTCCTTCGACCCGTTTAATTATCTTTTATTGCTTAAACAAGTTTGTTTCGTGGTTTCGTTGCAAATAAAATGCTGAAAAACTAAACCTACTCGAAAATATCATCAGAATCAGAGTACTTTCATGAAAAATCAGTAAATAAGCCTCCAAATCATTAAATTGAAGCTCACAATTTTATAAAGAGTTAAGCAAAATAAATATTTGATTTTAACATAAGATACATTGATTTATTAGCAAATAGGTGCTTGATTGTGAATGCGTCGGGTTTTCTCTTCACGCCTTTTTTTGTGTTTTTTGATAAGCAACGAACTTTTTTAGAAATAGCCTTTCAAGTAGTTAAGTAAATAGTTCAATCTGTTGAACTGTTATCTAAAAGATTTTCCTTTCCATAGATTGGCAAACATTTTTGTTGCAATTTTTCCATAGTTTTGCTTTGCATAAGCTATAAAAACAATTATAAAATATCATACTAGAAACGCAAAACTATCTAACATACAGCATTACAAGTCAAGATAAGAAGTGGATTTGAAGAGAATTGCGCTCCAAACCATCAGCCATCCAACCGAAGAAGTATTAGAATTAATCTGCAGGTACAAATTGGGTTGACTTGAAAATCAAACCTTAAGTAATTATCTGCATTATTTGCACGATCCAAAGATGAATTGAGCAATTTTCCTTGCGATGAAAAGCGTTTTTCCCGATCAAATTCGACAGGTTCCGGTAGAAAGTCAAATAAAAATTGGACGCTCCCAGTTTCTTATTCTTATCTGAATGGCAAAAAATATTTATTTTAGATAGTATTTTTAGTATGAAACACTTTGAGCTTGTTTGAACTTGGGCACAGTGAGAGCGAGCTGAGTATTAGGTATGTAAATATTTGGATAAAATTCAGGAACACAAAAAAATAGTAAAATAACCAGTTTAAACCAGTAGACTGCAGCTTTTAATGGCAATAACATGCGCCTCTAATTACATATTTGTTTTTAATGCATTCTGTAGGGTTGAGAGATCACTCCACCAACACGCACTAAACCCCCAGACATACACACACAAGCAACCAATGAACAGGCAAACAAATAAAGCTAATGAAAATGTTGCTGTCGCTTTAATCAACTAAAATTAATTTATAAAAGTGACGACCTTCTCTAATTGTTACAGGGAACTGCCAGCACCCCTACCTGTAGCTCCGGTCAGAATTCCCAGAACGATTCAACACCGACTGTTTGGTGCAAAAATTGTGGGAGCACGAGGTTGGTAATTTAATTCAGTCTTCGTCCAGCTTTAGGCAAGCGTTAAATTATTCCGGCTCGAAAAAACCCGATGAGATGCGGCTAATCGCATAACGCAACAAACCTTGGAATCATTCACAATGCTATTTGCAGTGTTTTTGTTGTTAATCTCCGGCTCGATTCATCAGTCGCTTCAAGTTAGCGTGAGCGCGAAATGTTGCCCGGAAGAACTCAAAGTCGAGGAAACCGGAAACTTTCAGCTGGACTGTGTGCGAGACGAAAATCGCCGGTTGCAGGTTTGGTCAAATTTCTACGGTTTCCTCCAAGACGATGCTGAGGGCGAATGCATCGATTCCGATGGAAAAAACGTGTCCATCTACCAAGTGAACAATTCCTCGATAGTTTCAAAGGCCCCGTACTCGGGCGAGATTTTTCCGAAATGTTGCCCCCTAAACTATGCATACGACAACAACAGCCACTCCTGCTCAAAAACGAAAAAGATCTCACAGGATTTCCTCAAAAGCCAAGTCGTGCAGGTGGGACTACCTCACAACTGTCGTACAATTACCGATGAGACCTTCACTAGTCTCCAAGATGCGGACTTATGGATAGAAAAGCGACAACCAGGCAGATACTGTCTGGATATGGATGTAGGTGGAAAATACGTTATAAGGGAATGCCACAAGGGGATGGAAGTGTGCAAGAAGAAGAGGTGCTTCAAGAAGTGCTGTCCAGATGGCCAAAGCTATGTGGCTGGAGCTCATTGTAAGGACACATATGAATATGGGTTAAAGCTGCGCTCGCAACCATATTCAGAATACATCCGAGACATTGATGGTGAGTTTAGGAAAAGGTTCGAGCCAATGGAATGAAAAACCCATTAGTTTCAAGGAATGGAATTAATTGATCAATAATTGAACGTTTGCTTTACGTGTTTTATGTGTAATTTGGACAATTAACTGTCAATGCTGTGAAGCAAAGGTGAAAAAGTGTCGTCTGAGCCCCTTTAGGGTACTAAAGTAAGCACGCAAGATTTTATCATTGAAAAGATTCTCTGATTAATGGGTTTTTCGGGTTTTTAGGCCGTCGTTCGGTAGAATGTATTCCTGACGTTTCGCAAGCACGAGTGGCTTGCATCTTCAGAAGTGGTTTGCTTGAACGCTTACACTGTTCTCATCAGAACCCGTTCAGTTCTGCGGAAGAACTGAACGGGTTCTGATGAGAACAGTGTAAGCGTTCAAGCAAACCACTTCTGAAGATGCAAGCCACT
>NW_026018508.1:13719153-13724949 GCF_020466585.1 Dendroctonus ponderosae
AGAACTGAACGGGTTCTGATGAGAACAGTGTAAGCGTTCAAGCAAACCACTTCTGAAGATGCAAGCCACTCGTGCTTGCGAAACGTCAGGAATACATTCTACCGAACGACGGCCTAAAAACCCGAAAAACCCATTAGTTTCAAGGAATGGCCTTAAAAGTCTATCTCTTCTCTGAATGATGGTCTGATGAAGACAGAAATGAAGAATCTAATCAGAAATCAACGCGAAAACTGAAAGAACTAACGACAAATGCTAATCGTGATCTGGCCCAAATCAATTGCAATTAAATTCATGTCTAGATCTTAGTCTAGGCGGGTTTTGATAGTAGAATTCACACTAAAAACAGTAAGATTTTATCAAGCCTGTGTAACTATCATCATATTGAGCTTCCAACTTGCTTTTAAGTTGAGGATTGCACTGATTACCTGCGATTAGATACAATACGAATTAAATGTATGTCATTAACCTTGTTTTGCTTAAGCGGTCAATTTTCAGTAGATTTGATGACTAATGCAAGAATACGTTGGGGATTTTTGAGCCGGATTACCCAGAGAAAAGGGAAAGTTTCTGAATATTAATGCATAACGTATACAGGGCATTAGAGGTAGTTCGTATATGCATTCTGTGACCAATTTTGTGCAAAAATTATTTTAATTTTTCCTCAATTCCCAACGGTTCATGAAATATCGAGGGTTCGAATTTTCCAAGTCGCATTAAATTTTTATTTGGTTGTTTAAATTATTTCAACAAAGCTTCAAGTCAGAGCGTAGAATGAAGCCTGAGAGAGCTTTCATTCCCGGATAAATCATAAAGCTATTTAAAGTTTAATTAAATTTATGCGAACCTGAACAGTTTAAAGCAAAATTATACGCGTCCAGCCCATAACTCAGCACATTTTTAATGTACAAGGAATAATAGATTTCAACGTGTTTATCGTCAGCTTGAGTGCTATTAAAATTTAGGTTCGACTAACAAATGCGAATTAATTGGCGAAACTAAAAATTTTATAAAAACTAAAATATTTGGAATTTTTCTTCTGTTATAAAACAAAATGAATTGATAATAAACGACATGGAGAATTATATAAATTGCTCAAGAACCAGCTGAATCATACAGAACTTTAATCTCGACTTCTGAAAAAAACTACTTTGTGCAAACCTAAATGATCATAACACATAATCAACATCAATAAATCATAACAATGTACATATCGGCCGCCAATATGCGAATTTCGACACCTAATAGATAACCGAAGTTCATTGCCACAATCATGTTTGCTCAAGACCGTATTTTATGCAATTTTCATTCGAAACTTATCCACATGAATAACTTGCCCCCCAAAATACGAGGTTTGATTACATGTTATTGCCTCATTAGTGTTTAATTTAGGCTTCAGCCGGGAAACCTGAATAATTAAATGGCAATTTACTAATGAAAAACCGCTTAAAATGCCTCAAATTGGCTAAACAGATGCCGGAATCAAACATTTTAAATTTAGGATACAGATGGAACCGGGAATAATTAAAAAAACGGACTGTTGGACGATACTGCCAGATTCCTGCACACTTTCTGGACGAACTACTTTTAGCTCATTGAAACTAAATTTATTTCCAATCATTCGAATTAGTTTCACAAAAGTTGATGCGAGCGGGATGGGAATAACACATGAATAGAATGCCAACTGATTTTTTTATAAATACATCTTACAGCATCTGCGCACGTATTTTGCTATATAAATGTGCATTTGAGACGATTTGCAACAAATCATCTCTATAAAAAGGAAAGCAGCGCAAGCGGGAGTTGCGACGAGAGGGTGAAATGATAAATAATCAATGTTCAAAAAACATTTATTCATGTGTAAGCTCAAAATGTCTTTTAAAAAATTATTTTGTTCATTAATCAGTGTTTTAGTAGACTGTTTGTTTGCTTTGACGCGTGTTTATTTCTTATAGAAAGTATCCGAGTAAGCCTAGCTTTGATGATATTGTTAGAACCACATAGTTAGTGAGTGTATGAAAACTCTTTTATGCACTGTATATGTTTAGTGTTTATAAATCGCAAAAAATAATAATAAATAGTTCACTCAATCTCAAAAAAGTGTAAAAAGTAATTGAAAATAAGTTCGGGATTCTCAATTATGTTACATAATTATTCCGGTTAATTTATTGATTCTGCATGTAACGAGTTTTCGCGCTTCGGGTGTTGAGATTAGTTGAATACGAAAATAACTAAAATGCACCCACATCAGAGCGGAGCTGAAAATGCCTCAATTTTAATTCCGGAGTTTTTAAAACGCGAAAAATTCTGATATTTTATAGATTTGAGCGAAAAACGAGCTTCAATGCATGCATAAAATTTGGCACTATGTTGGTCCCAATTTTCTGTGGCTTGAAGCACTTGATGTCAATCCATCCCACTTTTTAAAAATTCCGATCAAAACATTTTGCGATTCACTATTCACTCACAACAATACAGCATTAAGATAAACCAAATGGTACGCTTGTTAAAGTTTGCACGTGAGAACGAACGAAAAGTTTCAAGGTTTTGGACTTTCCAGATGTTTTCATTGTGTTACACCGGAAGATTCAAATCACATGGATTTAATAACCATGTTCAAGTTCAAATAATAAATATTTTTTGTACACGTTCATACGTTAAATAATCGCAATTAATTAAATTCATTAAAGAACTCCTATTCGATGTTGAAAGTCGTTTAAGTTCTCTAAAACTCGTCGAGTTTCCACTCATCGGTAAATCAGTTCTAACGCATTAATTAAATAAACCGAAACTGCAATTTTAACATCTAAAAAAAAGGTCAACATTTGTTAAGGGTAACGTTTTCCCAGCAATCGAACGGTTACTGCGCGGATGCGTTGGGTTAGCGCACCAAACCTTTTGCACAGCATTGCGCTGACTCCTAAAAATTCACTGAGTTATCTTTTTTGTAGAACGATTGCTTGAAAATATTTGATCTACAACTGGAAAAACAGGAAATTTTTTTAAAACTTAAAAAATTTTCAGAGCGATGTGGGTGAAGAGTTTTCCAGATAGTTGATTATATGCTTTTGCTTAATCTGATCGTTGTTTGGGAAAACTTGTATTTTTTTGCATAAAGGACTCAGTTTGCCAATATTTTAAAGTAAAACGATAGGAAAAAGCGCATTTTTCTGTTTAAAGAGAGTCATTATTTATTTCTAAACAAAACTCTTTTTGTTTGAACATTTTTTTGAAATTTAAAATTTTCAATATTTTGAAAAAAATGAGAGAACTTTGTTTTGATTTTGTCCCCAATTCAAAGGTAAATCGAGTATTAGAAAACGACAATAAAGAAGACGAGTTTTGTTGTAAAATCGATCTCGTATTTTCTTTGCACAAAAGACTCAGTTTGCCAATGTTTTAAAATAAAACGTTAGGAAAAAGCACATTTTTGTCAGTCAATATTTCTAAACAAAACTATCTCTAAACAGAAAAATGCGCTTTTTCCTAACGTTTTACTTTAAAATATTGACAAACTGAGTCTTTCATGCAAAAAAATGTGATTTTACAAGAAAACTCGTCTCCTTTATTGTCTTTTTCGAATACTCGATTTACCATTGAATTGGGGAGAAAATCGAAACAAAGTTCTCTAATTTTTTTTTTCAAAAAATTGATGAAACCGGAATTTAAAAAAAAATTATTTTTTCAAGTAATTGTTTAATTCGAGTTTTCCAAGTAATTGTTTATTAACTTTCGCTTGTTCTGTTCGGGGAAAAATTTTCGGAAAAACCTAGAAAAACTTAAACCCTAAAAAAATTAGGGTTTTGTCCAAAATTTGGGGCTGCAAAAGTTTTTGACACATTTTTACAAAGCGGTTAAGGAGGGAATGTTTAGTGATAAAATTAATTTTATAATTTTTCACAGAAAATACCTGAAGATTGTCAGTATTTTTAAGAAAAACTGGAAAATAATGCGTTTTTTCCGTAGAAAGAATTGCTTAAAAAAAACCGTTGCTAAAACTGGAAAGACTTGAAATTTTAAATCAACTTTAACAGTCTTCAAAGCTATGAGAGAGGCAAAGTTTCCAATTAGTTTTTTTGTAAACTTTTGCTCTCTGGTCGTTTTTTCAAGACAATCTTTCGGTAAAAAACCAAATAAAAATAGTTGGAGTTCGTGCCAAACTGGAAGCTGAAAAGGGTTTTCTAAAATTCCGTGCAAAGCGATGAATGAGGCGAACAAAATTAATTTTATAATTTTTGGCTGAAAGGACCTCATGCTTGTCAGGAGAGAAGACAAGCATGAGAAAATATTGGGTTTTTGCGCTTTTAGTCAAATACCGGATTTTCGGGAGAAATTTATTTTCGTCCCGAATTCGACACTGAAAAAGTGTTCCAGATTGTGTGTATTTTTTTGTACAAAATAGAGCGTTTTTTAGTAGAAAGTAAAGCAAGAAAAAAATCAGTCAAAACTAAAAACCCAAAGGTTTTAGACACACTTTACAGCCTTCAGAGGAATTAAATTAAACAGCGCATTGCTGTTTCTCTTTTTTTTTGTTTATTATATATAAGTCGACCTACTTTTTGTATGTGTTTAATTCTTCCAATTGAAAAGACGTTTAAAGCGGTGCGTTTCGAAAGGAAATTCCTGCATAATTAGCGTTGGCTCATAGAGAGTTTTGATGATCAATACGGCTTATTTTCAGCAGAAGCAATCATTAAACTTTTGTGGGTTTATGTGTACCCATTATACGCGTTTTCGACATTTCAGACAGATCTCGATAAACAATTCAGGAAAAAATCGTTTTTCAAGTTTTGATTATTACAAGAATGTGCTTGCTTTTAATTAATACGAATACACAAACCTTGGCCTGCAAGCTAAAAACTGATATTTTCCATATGGTAAACAGGGTGTCCACATAGACGACATACTCTCATTGAGGTCGTAGTAGGATCTATTAAACAGATTAAACGCATGCTATGAAATTAAAGAGAACCACATTTCATTCAAACTTGTTCAAACCGTTGAAAATTAGGGAAAATATTGTAACTTTTGCTGAAAATTAGTCATATAATTTATATACGAAGTATTATATCGGGAAATCCTCGGCGGACACCCTGTATACGGCGGATCAAAGTATATCCACACAAAGTATATCCAGAAAAAAATACTTATACATATTTCCATTAATTTCAGACGATTATGGAATAATCTATGGAGCTGGCTGCACAGCCGTTGGATTATTGGTGTCCAACACCATCAATTACACAATCGAAAAAAACAGCTCATTCACGTACTTCAGTACGTATAAACAGCGGTTTTTCGAGCACAATGTAACAAATTTGCGGACTTACTGTCTGGAACACGGAAACAAAAGGAACGTTTCCGGCTACTCAATATTCCAGTGCCAGAAGAGCGACGAACTTGCAAACAAGTTCCTCTACACCCTGTGGGCCAAGGCAATATCCTGCATCTGTTTGCTCTTGACCATCTTGATTTACTTTTACCTGGGCGAGGTGAAAAGCTCGTTCGGAAAAATTCTTTTAAGTTACTGCATAGCCATGATATGCTTGATGATCACTCTTATCGTCACGCAGTGGTTTCCTGCGCATGATCAATGCAAAATTAGAGGTAGCAGCGAATTTAATTGTAATCAATAATCATTAATCAACGATTCATTTTGCAGCTTATTTAATAGTCCTCTTCAGCATGGCCTGTTATACATGGATCAATGTTATGTCCTTAGATATTTGGTGGACTTTTGGGTGAGTTATTTTTGTCGGCTTAGTGTCTCCAAGGGCGGATCCAGGGGGGGGGTCATGG
>NW_026018508.1:13725714-13735376 GCF_020466585.1 Dendroctonus ponderosae
AAACATGAAATTTTGCAATAATCTTACGCCACCCTTGCACAAAACGACGATAATTTTTCCAATTTCATAGACAACAGAAGACTGTATTTTTTCTAACATAACCCCCCCCCTGAATTTAAAGCTGGATCCGCCCCTGAGTGTCTCCTATTTGGTTTTGTTTCCTTAAACTACTGAAAACGTATTCTGCAAAGCTCTAAAAAATAGAGCCTTAAATTGCGCACTTTTTATATCTAGTTTTAACGGAAAATGCGAAAATTCAAGGTACCTAAATGCCAGTTTATGGCTCCCATTTGGAGAACCGGTTTAACTGCCAGGCTCTATTTGCCATTGCGGGATGCAATCCCGGACACAAAGCGTTTCAACACACATGTTTATAGGAATTTTTCTACATATTTTTCTTCGCAGAAATTGAATTGTAAATATTTAATAATATTTACTTGGTGCTATTTTTACCAATATGAAAAAAGTTCACATTACCATTATTATCATTTTTCAAGTTTGATTAATAGTCGGCCAAATGTTTTGGCGTAAAAATGCTCGATAATAAACACAGAAGTGAAATCTGTGTTTTCTCATAAACAAGCTGAAATTATTTGAGTAAGCTTCCAAGACAATATAATGAGCCAAGTCTACGTCTAACAACATGGGGAATTATTTGAACATCTAAACCGTCTCTATTTTTCATTTAAACGAGACAAATGCGCTTGGAAACTGAAACATTTTTAAGTTTCATTAATATCAGTATGGATACTATTTTGCCTTAGAACACCTAAAAGAACCATAGGAAGTGACCAAAGGCGAAAGGACCTAAAGAAATTCTTGCTCTACTTGCTTTATGGATGGGGAGCGCCGTTATGTCACAACCTGATGATTTTAGTCTTGGCATATAGCGAAATACTTCCGTATATTATTCATCCTTACATGGGACAATTTAAGTGCTTTTTCGAAAACAGTAAGTATCAATTGATCTCTATTAAAAAAAAAATGCGAGAGAAACACTGCAGAACTTGCAAAATTCAGCCGCAGCGCTTCTAATTTTATCTAAAATTGATTCCTTCCTCTAAGGGATTTCTTTTGGGAATTGACCAATTAATATCTGGTGGAATGCTCGATAAAAATTAAATTACATTCGCATGGTCATTTTACAGAAATTTCTATTAATACGTATGAAATGTAATCTTTCTGGTGCGGTTTATGTACGTTGCTAATTGATTGTTTAATGTAACTCTTGCAGCTTGAATGTGTTTCAAACGTTCAACTAATTCCTGTTTAAATTGATTGATTGCCTTTCAAAATAAACGTTATATGAATGTACTGGTAACAGTTTTAAAAATGTTTAACTGTTTTCAAAAGATTCTCCTTGATACTTTTTCACGATTCATCAACATAATCATTGTAATTTATCTTGGCTAATGCTGGTATGATTCTTCCCCCTTATGAAGGTTTGATTCCAGTTATCATTTTGTCTTTTGTTAAAATAAAAGTTAAATATAAACAACAGCAGTGAAGTTTTTTCTAATTTATATTATACTGAACTGAAAAACACTGTGCCTTAATTCGCTTTTGTGAACGCATTATGAAACATCAATGGAATACTCAAATCATCTTCAAAGCACATTTAACTTAATTAATAATAATTATTTTGAACGAAAACACTGCGCCCCTCATTCAACTAAAATTTGTTCTTTGTCTAAAAAAGTACATCTGGTTTTCGGCAGAAAATTGTTTTATCAACAAACAATAGAAGTATAGTTGAAAATATATCATCTAAGTTATTAATTCTGGCCAGCGATTGTATAAACGTTCATAAAATTACGTGTTTATTTGATGCGAAAAGTCTGGTTAATAATGAAATGTATGCATGAGATCCGTTTCAACTGGTTATATGATTATTTTCTTATTTATTTTTATGTAATATTTTTCATATGGTATGTAATTTTTAGGAGCAGGAAACTATGCCAGGGTGTTTTGGCTTATATTGCCCCAGCTGATAATCCAAATAATTAACACCGTGCTATTTATAAGAACAATTGTCTATTGCATAAAGGTGAAAAGTGAAATGATCAGAATGAACGATTCGAGTCGCATTAGCAAAGTGGCCGCTGATAAGGAAAAGTACGTAGTCTTGTTAAAGAAATTGCTTGGTTATTTTCAAAAACATTCCCAACGTTTTAGATTGGGACTTATTGTGAAGCTGGCTGTTATAATGGGAGTAGTTTGGATCCTTGAAACAACATCGGCTTTCTTTCCCGACTTGAAAGACGGTCAATTTACGATGATTTTGGAAATTATTATCGACAACATAATTTGTCTTCAAGGTATGGGGCGATGAGAGTGAGCGCATCACATAGTGTGCCTGAAATAATTTTTTCAGGTCTTTTCATTTTCCTGATATTCATTTGCAAAAGGAAGACTTACAATCATTTACTGATCAAATTGGGATTAGGAATGAGGCGGCTCTCAAACTCAACTTCAATGACTCAATCGAGTCAGCTAATTTCGAACTATCCAATTGGTAAAAAACGAGCTGCACTAAACACAAACGATGGGAAAATGTAAAACCTGCTTATTAGCTTAGTGGCACAGTTTAGTGGCAGTAGCTTCAGCTAATTTTGATATTTAAAAGTATTATAATGTAAAATTTGCCATTGAAAAAAGATATTTGTAATAGGAGTAGTCGCAATAGTCAACACAAAGTTAGTGTGTGAGTGCATATGTAACAGAGCATTGCTTGCAGAACATTGATACCAAAGTTTTGTGAAAACATTATAAACTTATTGGCTATATACAGGGTATACGACATGGACAGTACAATATTTCAGGAATGATTGGTTCCAACAAATTTTCAAGACGCACATTTACCGATAGGGTAACTGAAAATTAAAGTAAATTATTGAGCTGATCGGAGTGTTAAGAATTGCAGTTGTGCACCAACAGTCGAACTTTCTTTCTTGCCTTTTAGCATTGGGTGATTTGCCAGGTGGATGTGGAAAACAACATAAATAAGAAAACTATCTTGCCCAGCAAAATCACCCGCTGGATTTCGCTTCATAAATTAGACTAAGGTTATAGCAATGCTTTACACTATGCGTGAATATTCTTAGATAACTAAGCAGAGTATATTAGTTTTAAGAAAGATGTATATTAAGTAATCTAAAATTTTTCAGTTGCTTAAAATTCAGAAAATTTTTAAACCCAAGATTCAAGAAGCTCCGTCGTTGTGCCTCTTCGAATAAATATTACATGCATCAATAACATAAATATAAACGATAAAAATGCGATCTGCACAAAAATAGAACTTTACTGCAACGTCTGATTAGTTGAATTCAGTTGTTCTTGAAAAACTACACTCAGTTCAAACTAAGGGATTTATAGATCTTCTTACCAGCTTTCTGCAAGCTGGCGCCCCATTCTCCATTTTTTCATTAATCCTCAAAAAGCCTACTACAGAGACACAACGAAGAAAAGAAGAATAAACAATTTTTTATTTAGTTTCCTCGTTTAAATTAAGTAATTTAATCTATTTTTACTGTTAGAGACAGTGTCGGTACATACATTTTAGAAGTGGCATTTTAAAGGTTTTTCCACGTCCGATGACGTTAATGAACGTCATTTCACTGCAAAATATTTTCGTAATAATCATGTAGACAAAATTCGTGCCTTCGATGAACATGAATTCATCCACAAGCACACAGGGGCGGATCCAGCTTTAAATTCAGGGGGGGGGGGTTATGTTAGAAAAAATACAGCCTTCTGTTGTATATGAAATTGGAAAAATTATCGTCGTTTTGTGCAAAGGTGGCGTAATATTATTGCAAAATTTCATGTTTTCCGGTCCGTTTAGCATGTTTCTCGGAAGCAAAATGAGCAAGAACGCTCGTTTTTACATCATTCCAAAGAGAACTAAATGGCCTTTTTAGAAAGTGAACCATCGATAATGAAATGTTGCAGTTTTCTCAAAAAATGCTTGAATTCAAGAAGTTTTAGATTTGCGTGGTTTTTTTTGAGTTGCAAAATTCACTTAAACATAACGCTGCTTTTTTCGAAGTTTCTCAAGAACCATTCGAGCCAGATAATTCGTTTTGGCATCGTTGGATAGAGAATTGAATGGGGGGAGTCCGCCCCCTTGCAAGCACAAGCGGATTCGCGTGATTGGATCTTGTATTTGAGCCATAGAGAAAGTAAAATTATTTTACTTACTCTATGATTTGAGCCGAAACAGCGTAGATCCTGTGGGTAAGAGATATGCTAGCCATTCGGGATGCCACCTATGAGTCAGTGGATGAAAGCTGAATTCTCTGGCTGAATGCAATCTACCATAAATTCAAATTAAATGCCGTCATTTACGTTAAGGTTAGATGCGCTTTACCTTCCAAAATAAACGATGACAGCCAACAATCCTGTTAAATAATTGAAGAAGTATTGATAATTAACCTCGCTTTAAGGTTTGTTTTGAAGTGTTGTTTTCGAAATGTCTTTAAAGTTTGGTGCTTTTTAAAGTGGGGAAAAACTCGATTTTTTATTGAACCTTTAATCAGAAGCCGCGTTAGTGTAATGTCGCTGTACGACGACTATGATACGGCTCAAGACAAAGTCCAAGGATGGTCTTCTGGTATCAGGCTACTTCAGTCACAGTTGCAGCTGAAAAAAGCTTCGGTAACTCAGCCGAAAAGAGACCAAGCACGCAAAGCTAGCTTAGCCCCCGTTATCAACCTGAAAAGCAAGAAGGACGATGAGGAACCACCGACTTTTGCAAAACCTGACAATAGATTGCCGATACTTGGGGCAACCGGGATCTATTCCAATGAATTGGACTGGAAGGTATATAAGATTCAGCCTACTTTTAAACCACTCATTTAGTAACGAACTGCTTCTATCAGACTATACAGGCTTTCACGGCCGGTCAAATCACATATAGAAATGTTTTTGGGGCTTTGAAGCCGTGGTCCATGGGAATTTCTTCCTGACGTTCAAGTCTTTCTTCTGACTACCGAAGGCCTTTGATAATGTCCACCGCAGTTGTGGACGAAACGTCAGGAAGAAATTCCCATGGACCACGGCTTCAAAGCCCGAAAAACATTTCTATATGTGAACTGCTTTTATCTAAAGAACATTATTGATGAAATAGTCCAACTGTTGACGGCAAGTTCTACTTACATGCTTACAAAACCATTGTACCCTTTTCTCTCTAGGTCTATCAATTTAGGCTTAGAGTTTTATCACCTTTTTGATTATGAACTGGTGTCTATAAACTGAAAGGTTTCACTCAATTATTTTTTACAAAGAACGAAATATAGAAGAAGCCACCTGAAGCAATCAGAATGTTTCATAAGCAATTAGTAACCTCAGCATTCAGTCATTTAGTAAAAAAGACTTCCCCTAATACTTAACTTATAGGCATATAAGATTTTATATAATTATATAACATTTTCAGTATAGAGCTGCTGAAAATTTCAGTGAAATCCGACTTGATTTTAATTTTTCAAAGCTTGGCAAAATGATCACTTAACGCGAACGCTTCCAGAAAGCTGCTATAAAGAAAGCCTTTTTTCAAAATTAAAATCATCGAGAAACAATGTATTAAATTAGGCGAATTATACGAATACAAACTCAGTTGTATACTCATCTTAGGTAATTGATGAATACGATCCTCTTTGGCCGAATGAGTATGAAAAAGTGGTAAAAGAAATACGGGACAATCGAGATAAAGAAAATGACAGAGATCGGGATAAGGACCGAGACCGTGACCGAGATAGGGACAGGAAAGACAAAAAGCGCAAAAGTAGATTCAATGATCCCGATGATACTTTGCCGCGAACACTGGCGATTGCCCCTCCAACACTTCAAATGAGTCAACCTCCTGTTGCCAGTGGATTTGCTGGTAAGAAATTACCTTAGGCTTATTTAGAGGCATTGCTATGAGTAATAAACTTGCAAATATAAGGCCGTTGGACTGCCGAGGATGAAGAGGAAGAACGTCCCAAACCAGTGCGCCCATCAGGAGGTGCAGCTATTGCACCTCCTCCTAGTTTGCAAGAATCGACTCCTGATCCGTTGCCGATCATACCTAATAAAGCGCAAGCAGCTGGATATGGTGGATCAGTCGCAGCTAAAATAATGGCCAGGTAAGTTTCAATCGGCGCCTTTTCAACTGAGTAACACTTCCTATTCGTCGCTTAGGTATGGTTTTAAGGAAGGACAAGGCTTAGGCAGAATGGAACAGGGAATGTCGAGTGCATTGCAAGTTGAGAAAACATCGAAAAGGGGCGGTCGCATTGTTCACGAGAAAGACATTATGCCACCTCCACCTCCTCTGGATAGTGCGGATAGAAAAGACCCTCCTATCACGGAAATTGTGAAGAATCCCAGCAAGGCAAGCAGTAGGCCTTGTTTTGCAATTCTTCAATTTAGATGTTCTGTTTGCAATTTAGGTGGTTTTGATGAAAAACATGGTCGGTCCAGGCGAGGTGGATGATGACCTGGAGCCTGAAGTGAAAGATGAATGCAACACCAAATATGGACCTGTCGCTAGCTGCATTATTCACGAAATTCCCCATGATGATCCTGAGGAGGCTGTCAGAATTTTTGTAGAATTTCAAAGAATTGAAAGCGCCATCAAGGCTGTTGTTGACCTTAATGGCAGGTTCTTCGGTGGGCGGCAAGTTAAAGCCACGTTTTACGACACTGAGAAATTCGATAATTTACAGCTAATGGATTAATTGCGGTTTGATTTAGTGAGCCCTCAATAATCCGGCCAAATCCCATTGCCCGTTTTTTCTGTAAGTTTATTCGAATATTCCACACAACTAATAAAATCGCAGATCGATTCTAATTAGAAAGGAAATGAAAGATTAGTAGAGGTACATGAAAACATAAAAATGTACCTCTGCGTTCAAAAAACTCTTTCAGTACAAAATTATCAGTCTCTTTCCACAAGAAAAATGCATTTTCTGTTCCTCATATATGTATGTTTTGCAGTTTGTATATCCGACATGGACAGGTTTTAATAATGTTTCTTGAAAAATTAAAATTGACTCGCAAACTTTTGTTATATTTTAAATACTTATTGCACCTTTTGCTATCTTTTCTCCAATTTCCTTTCCTATCAAATCTCGGTCAAAAATTGGCAAAATATCAATAAAGTATCTCGTCCTAACTAAAATTGCTAGCAATTTAACGAAAATTTTCTTCAAATGGGGAAGCGATTTTCCCTGATTTTTTATATTGATAAAATGTAAGATTTATAGTTAAATATCCTGCGCTAATATAAGAATGTGAAAAATTCAATTGCAACTTACTTGTTAGCTTTTAACTTGTTCTATCTTTATAGTTTTTCGCTCCTCAAACTCCGATTTAAAAAACCCAGTATTTGCATCATTTCAAACTGAATTCTTCACTATGAACCGTGTCTTTGTTGCTTTCGATGGTGAAGACAAGGACACTGAACTTCAGTTCACCAGAAGACCCCAATCTTCAGATTGGGTTCTTCGGAAGATTGTTGATACTGCCATCTGTGCTGGAGCTGAAGAATAAGAACTCATTCTTTGGTACCCAGATGCCATTCAAATAATCCGCCGTCCTTCTCTGCTTTAACGGAACTGCTATTTGTCTCTTCGTTCATGGACTTTCTAAAGTGAACCTGTTAATTGACAAATGGTTCCATTGGGTACTTCGCAAGTTTTTATTTACAAGTGACCCGTCAGGATCGAAGACAGGTTGTACTGATTTGTAAAAAGTTTAAGCGAGAGGTCATTGCTCAACCGATATAGCGCGATTGTATAATGAATTATGTGAAAAACTTGTAAAAAATGGCATTTCTATGCCCTGTGAGGATTAGACGCGGCAAAAAGAAAAAGTGTAAGTAGCATACCCACATAAACAAATACAGTAGTTATTTTTCAATATACCAAACTGGATTGTGGAAGCCCAAGATTGACCCAAATTGAAACACTTCTTGGTACCTGCTCCTGGTTGTTTTTCCACACTTTACTTGCGCAAATTGCAAAAAATTCATTACGTTCAACTTCTTTGTCCAGTTGCATTTTGGTACCCCAAAAAACACTACAGGCGCTTTGAAAAAACGGTTATTTTCTTCAGCCTCCAGTGTAGATCTCGAAAAAGAGCTCAACCGGGCAAGCAATGGAGTTACTCCAGGAATGGGAAGGATCACCGGATCTGCCAGCATAGAAACGCTGGTTAGAGTCGGAATTGAAAAGGAGCATGGCTTATCTCCTGACTCTAAAATGGTAGTTCTGCACGACTTTACTCCTTGTGTCGATGATGAACTGGAAGTCAAAAGGGGCCAGGTACAGTAGCTAATCTTCCTGTAGGTCATTTGATCAGTAATTACCAGGTTCATCTACAAGAAGTAAAAACTTTTTAATTAGATTTGTTTGTTAAAGGAACCCCGTTTGTAGCTCTAATAGATGGAAGTTTGCAATCTTCATTTCTCTTGCAGATAGTGAATATATTATACAGGGAAAATGACTGGGTGTATGTTATATCTCCCGACACAAGACAAGAAGGTTTTATTCCGTTTTCCTATTGTACGCCCTACAGCAATCACTTAGCTGAGATGGCCATCAAGAAGAAACTGCCTAGGGAGAACCAATTGGCTTCAGGAGAGAGTTCTGATACCAACCATGACTGGTAAGGCTTCCAAACTTGCGCCGTCGAAGCGTAGATGTTTCAATATCACTTTGGTTGCAGTGATGCAGCAGGTCTAGATAATAGTGACTGTGATTCCTTGGGGAAAACTAAGCAGGAAACTGGGGCCATTAGTCCAATTAGTATCCATTCTGAACCCGATATGATTCCCTTTTCTAAAGATCCTTCTGGAAGGTATATCGTGCTGTACACCTTCATTGCTCGCGATGAAAACGACGTGTCGGTAGAACGAGGAGAATTTGTCACAGGTATTTCCATTTATAATAAAACTAGCTGTTTACGGAATTTTCGTTTGCATTAGTTCTAAACCGAGAAGATCCCGATTGGTACTGGATAGTGAGGAGTGATGGCCAAGAGGGGTTTATTCCATCAGGGTTTGTCTATCCTGCGGACAATGTGATACAAGGTAAGCAAATGCAGTTTTGGTATTAAAAAGCACGTACAAAAGTTGCAAATACCCACATAGCAGAATATACCTGGAACATTCATGTGATGTACATGCATATTCCTGGGACATACATGAGTTACATTATGAACATTCCATGTATGTCCCAGGAATCTGTCTGAGTTAATACACTGAATGTTCTGGGAATGTACATGTGTGTGTTCAGTGAATGTATATGGTATGTTCAGGGAATATACATACATAGTATATCTAACGAAAGAAAAACGATACTTTATTTCCTCTTATTAGTTTATTCACCTATTTAAGTATTTACTGATGTAATTTTTCAACAACAAGAGTTACTTGCAACTAATCTAAAACTAATTAAATGGATAATAAATAAATTAAAATATAACTTATAACTACGGGCTAAAAATCTAAATTAACATTTTCAGCATTTTTGCCGTTGTCGCAATGATGTGTGACTGTGAGATAAAACACAAACCTTTATCGAAAAAACTGCACTTATTATTTTATATTCCTTACATGTTCCCGCTCTGTGGCTTTTGCCCTTTCATTTTGTTCTCGATCAATTAAAGTGTTTCGCAAT
>NW_026018508.1:13736375-13746169 GCF_020466585.1 Dendroctonus ponderosae
TTTTATGAACTTTGATGAATATACATGCATGTATATTCCACGAACATTCATGTTAGGAATGTTCAACCATGTATATTCCCAGGATATTCCCGCAATTCTGTATATTTTTTGAACATTCTGGGATATTCATAGAATATCAAATGCTATCTGAGTATCAGACAGAATAAATCTGTGTTATTTTATGCAGGCCATTTGAATGGTCAGACGCAACAAGGATTGGGCAATTTCCCAAACCAAAACAACTCGCACGCAATTACATCGTCCAGTGCTGATGATTTGAGGTACCACGGTACTGAGCTGGTAATGTTGTACGATTACAAGGCGCAGGCACCAGATGATCTCACAGTGAGGCGAGGAGACTGGATCTATGCTGATCTGAACAATCAAACTGTTGATGGGTGGTTGTGGGCGTATGCGCCCAAGACTCGCAAATATGGGTTTATTCCCAAGGCCTACGCAAGGCCTCCAGCTATGACTAGTTTGTAATGGAAACCTTGTACTAACAAGGCCGTTATTCGCTCATAGGGAGCAATAGCTTTAATTTTAACTGTTTAAGATAATTTGATTAGTGATGTGTAGGCGCTTGATTAGCCACGTTTTGAACAAGCAAACGCTCAGATACA
This sequence comes from Dendroctonus ponderosae, assembly GCF_020466585.1. Taxonomy (NCBI): domain Eukaryota; kingdom Metazoa; phylum Arthropoda; class Insecta; order Coleoptera; family Curculionidae; genus Dendroctonus; species Dendroctonus ponderosae. The sequence continues at coordinate 13,736,999 of NW_026018508.1, forward strand.
ATTGCGAAATGGATGATTATTTTTTTATCGAATCCCAAACCATGTGGGTAGGATTGAATACTATTTTCTAAAACACAGAACAGATCAATAAATCATCCCAACTAATTAACCCAAAACAACTTATGGACCGTGGCAGTTAAGCGATTATACACTCTACTAGATCATTTTCGCCATGTCACAAATCGCATTCGAAAGCCTATTTTAATTGCCATGCTCAACGCTGCTCATATATGCTTAGGTAGTAAATTGCAATAATACTTTAGCAAGTACCTACGTGTTAAGCCTAATATTAGTTAATACATTACAATTTTGATAGGGAATAACTATTTGATTGTATGGAAACTAATGAGCATCCAGTTTATTTATTTTGAACATACAAAAATCAGAGATTTAGTTCACTTGCTGTATATAAAAATTAAACTTAAATTTCCTATCAAGCTAAAAGTGTTTTATTTGTGAAGATAAGATGCAGTGCGATTTTTAAATTTATGTCGTTCCTGTGTTCAAAATTATCGCGTGCTCTATTCAACGGAAACTGCTAGTTATTTACTTGATTCTGACTTTATGTAAAAAAATGTAAATGCTTTTGTACCCATGCCAAATACTCCGCTTTGATATCTGAGAATTAAGCAATGAACAAAATAGTCCTCCGCATATTTGCAATAAAAATGTTTTGCCGAAGCCAAAAATTTATAAATAGATGTAGGCTAATAGGTTCATTTAATTGGAACAATTTTGCAAATTTTTTTGGCGTCTTTTTAGTAGATATTTCTACTTTAACATAAAATTGAAGACTTTGTCTCAAGGTTTTAATTGCATCAGAAAAAATAGGAAAATCAAGCAGATGTGTGATAGTTATCCATTAAATATAAAGATTTGAGTCACGGTCTTTTGCAACACAGCGATAAGAAATATAACTTTTCTTAAATTAGTAGTTATTGAATACTTCGTAGCGTTTCTCAGAATCACTAGCGAAAACGTGGCCGAAAAAAAAATCGAAAAAACACATCGCATTTTTTGTCAACGAAAAAATGATTTGCTGTTTACCAAAGTTCATTAGTTTGACTTAAAAATACATGTTTTCACACAGGAATAGATCAACTGAAAGCGAACAGCAGTAGTTTGAGAGAATATTGCAAAAATCCAAATTCATTATCAAGCTCATTGTTTACTTCCATTAATTTTCAGCAGAAATTTATATATTAATTAAAGAATTCGCGCCGTTAAAGTTTCATTTGTTAATCAAATTATTGATGGTTTGCAACCAGTTTGAAAACATTCACTCATATTTCGGAAAGTAGGCTTGAAATTATAAAAAGCTGCATGTTATGACATTTTAGTTAATTTTTCTTAAAATAAATATAATAAAAAATATAATCAAAATTTCACATGCGTGTTTTTCGAGCTTACTCGATTCCTGTCATTTATCAAGATTAAATTAAATTATAAAATGAATCAAAATCGAAAAAAGTGGAAAAATACAAGATGATGGCTATGAGATCAAGGCTATGTTTGTTCCTATATAAAATTAATATTTTTTTGCATACACAGTACAACTTTGTATTTGATGGTTCGGTTTTTGTACTTTTTCCCACTTTCGCCCGGTCTATAACACAGCTATCCATTAGCAACAGTTGGATGTTTTCGGGCATTGAAAACAAATTGAGAATATCCAGAAATCACGATAAAAATAGAATAGAGTGAGCTGTCGAAAAACCGTGCAAATTGCACGAACTCAAACACGATAGTGAACTGTAAGAGTGAGGAGCTGTGTGACTTTTGCACAAAATAAGGTAGGTCAACAATACATTTTAAAAAATAAATTTTTATACAAACATTACTTTTATCATCCAGCACTTGAACATATTAATATTATTATATACTTATATGTTATCGATTTATCTGTATTTGAAATTCCCATTTTTTCGTTGATTTCAAATAAAGTCTCTAGTGCGATTTTCAGCAAATTTAAAACAGCGAAAAAGGTATTTTCAAATGAAACTATGTCGATTTATTAACACCTTGATAAGCGGCAAAATCCTCAGATTGAAATATTCCCATTTTCAAACTTGTTACTTTAACCGTCTCTGATAAATCCTTCTGAAAAATCGTTGTTAATTTAAAAGAAGACTGTTTCTAACTTTAATTCATTTACTTCTCCGGTTGCTTGTTTATGAACCTGAAAATTGTTTTTAAACATATTTAATTTAAATTTAAAAGAAATGATGATTAACAGCAGATATGCGATGAAATGTCTTGTGACACAATTGAGAACATTTCTCGGACACGGCGTTCTAGAAAACGGGCGCCTTAAATTTATATATCAATTATTTATAGCCAATAAGTCAATTCGCTATAATCATCGCGTTAACCCATAAATAATTGTTCAAATTCTTGGCTTCCATTCAACATTGTCTCTCAAGTCAAATCAACTTAGATCACAACCAAATACGATTTCATTCGTTAAAGAAATTAGTTTTTATATTCAATTTATTTTTTTTTAATTATCCAAAGTAGATTATACAAATTTTTTGTCCGAAACTGTTTAACTAATTAATTAGAATAAAATATATACAATGTAGCCCAAAATGGGCAAAGTACAACTGAATTATCAAAAAATTTTAGAAGTGGTTAATTGCAAATAGTTGAAGAAAAAAAAAGAATCAGCCAGTTCGAACTAAAATTTAATTGAAAATAAAACTGTATTAAGTTACACTCGTAAACCTTCAATTTTAGTTAATTTAATTAAGCGATTCAATTATTTTTTACAACGATAAAATATCAACTGTTCCCAGTTTTTATTGATTTACTTACATGCAGAGTCTTTTCAACACGTCCAACAATTGGAACCACAAAGCACAATACTATTTTCTGGAATTAAATCTTAATTATCACCATTTTATATTATCCTGTTCTGAAAAATCAAATTATCTTTACAAACATTTCTAAAGCCTTACTTTCGCCAAATTGGCCAGCACACAGATGCTTGTATTAACTAAAATAATTTTTACAAGTCTTCTAAATATTATTTGTTCATGAAATCTTTTTGTCTTGTAGATTTGTAACGAAGCTTTATAGAACTACCGTTTATCTGACAAAATAGTGTGATTCTTAACAATGTGCAATAATTGGTAAAACCGCCCCATGTATTTATCCGATAGATGCAATCAGTGAAAAACACATTTTTCATCTCGTCCTTGTCCTATTTCCAAAATAAATAAAACTAATGAACTGCTTTTCAATCTCAGTTCACGCTTTCTAATATTTATAGCATTTATTCTATTTCTGCAGCGGGGTTTTTAAAATTAGCCTTTCACTGTTTTTACTGGATTTGCCAAAAGTTTTATGAATTACACCTACTTTTACACGATAAAAAATGTTGACTGTCACGTAGGCAATCACTTAGTCCCAATTAAAAAAAACGGTGATTAAAGCAAGCAGCTAAATAAAATGAACCAAACTGCAAAAGATCTCTTTGGTATAATATAGATACATTAGCAAATCGCAAATGCAATTTTACTGGACCAAATCCAAAATGATAAAAGATACACGTTGCACACCTCAATGAAAAACAGGAATTTCTCGAAAACAAGTTTATTTTGAAAAGTGAGCGCAAATTATCCTATTTATCGGCAAAGTTACACGAGCTTCATGCTTAGTACCGGATTATTTATGGATTGATACATTTATGTAAATAAAACTATTTTTATCACCGCTGAAATGTTTACGATTACTTTTCAGTTAAAAGCGTGTTATATTTAGAAAAAAAATTGTTTACATTTCAACTCATTTTTCGCTTTAGAATAGTTTCTGTAAACATTTTCTTTGTTCGATTTGTATATTAGGTAACGGAGGATTCTGGGTATGATTTCTGATCCATCAGAATAATAAATAAAAGCATTTTGTGAAAATGGTGCGATCTGTTTTCTCAATCGATTTGAGACACTTTTAATTCCAATTCTTGGGGAGCGGCTTTTTTTATTATAAATATAACGAAGCAAGAGTTTTTAAAGAAATAATACCAACGTTTTCGAGCGATTTAATTGGCAAATTTATGACTTACACTGTTTGCAGAAACAAGACAATGGCTGGCGCCCATAGTGAAGGAAAAAGTTTACTGACTACTTACTTGATCCTGATAGCTCTACTTCTAGTTCTATGGGCACTCTATGCAGGCATGTTCTAGAATAATGTAAGTAGGTATCGTCATACTTACAATTGCTGAGCGTTGAAGTTGTCTTCTGTAAGATAATCAACCAGGTTTAATGCAATGGAAATCCAGTCAAGTGTATACCTACTTGAGGTGAAGTAGCCTAGAAAATGAAGCCACATGTCTATTTTTACTAATCGTTTTGAATTATTACTCAAAAACAAGTCAATCTGTTTTCAAATATCACTCGACAGCTTGTTCGTTGCCAAAACACATTTTAGTATAAACCTCTAAAGTTGTGAAGTTGCTTGACAACTGGAATATTTAATTGGTACACAAAGACATAAATATTGCTTTCTGCTGTGCAGGTACGTTCCAATAGATGTTGATTTCTATCTCCAGAACATCCATCCGAAGCAAGATGAGCTCTGACGACCACAATCCAGCATCTTCATATTCAAAGTCACTTGCGCTGATCATCTTGATCATTGACCATTAAAATCGTTTGTATTTTTATAAGTGTACTGTCTTTGTTAGTTTAATAAAAAATTGTTATACCTATTAGTTAATTGTAAATAAATGTCCACTGTTTTGTTAATATTTGCAATGGGTTCTTATTCTCATATGACCGAAGAAAACCATTAAACTATAAGGAAAAGTCTTGTTGATAACATAATTAAAACGTATAGTCAAAACAGGGTTTTATTACAAAACAGTTAAACATAAACTGCAACCAATTAACTGACGTTACCTTATCACAGAAGATTATTCGTATTTTTCCTTAGCGACTTAAATTTTCTAGCGCGAATCCTTAAAAAAATTGTTTTGCACTACATAGTGAACGCACTGCAATATAACATTGCGTTCAAGTCGAATTTCCTTTTCCAGAAGTTTTTCCAACAAAGTCACCTTCCGCCGACTGAAGTTATTGTGTGGAAAGTTATCCGAACTTTGTCTGGTAATTCCTGTGGAAGTTGATGGCTCAGAAGGATTAGCATACGATCTACTTTTAAATGTCCTGGATCGTGCATGTAATCTTTTCCTGGGACGTCTATTTTCATTAACATGATCGGTTTTCAAACCAGTGGGTTTTGAATGACTCAGATGCTCTGCCAGATGATCTTCAGTTTTAACAATTTTTACTTCCTCCGGGGGTTCATTATCACTATCCACGTTGCTAACACAGTGACTTTTATCTTGTGTCACAGCATCCAGACCTTTCACACTATTCACCGCAGAAGTGTGCTGGCTTTTTAGCTCCACTACATCATCCTCACTATCCGACCCATAAGCTGCCATCAAAGAACCCAACGAATTATTCACTTTCGCAGGTATAGCTTTGGCATCTTTCTGCCACTCATCATCTTCAAAATCACTTATTCTCTCTTCAACCACTTCGGATTCAATAAGTTCCGATGTACCTCTAAAAGGAAACATAGTACCATTCCAGTCAGCATTTTGATCAATAAGGGATATTTTGGGAGGCCGTGGAGGATCACGTCTCCGTTTTTTTCTGATAGTTTGATCGCCACGTTTTTTTAACGGAGGACCCTGACGTTTTGGTGCAGCCGCCACTGGAATACAAAATGAAAAGCGATATAAGCTAGAAAAAACATGCGGATGTCTGTAATATACAGGGTGGCCCACTAAGGCCCGGGAAATACTAATCATGACAAGTTTGGCTCACCCTGTATGCCTTTAAACTACTTATAGTGAATTACGTGCACGAACTTTATAATAGTCCGAGTTCAGGTGTTACTTACATCTGTATTTGTCTCGTCCGAATTTATTATCGTTTTTCTGAATTCGAATGCCCTTTTTCATCAGCTCCTCCTGTCGTTCGTATCGCTTCTCCACGTTTTCTTTACTAGGATAATTCTTTTTTCGCTCTTCTATCCACTTTGCAATATCCTCTGGATTATTCAACTTTTTGATTTTCTCAAAAATCCCTAAATCATCAGATACGTTTATTAGAACAGACAATAAAGATATTCGAAAATATGTTGATTTTGCTACTAATTTGCAGGCAAACAAATAGTTGAATTTTTCCTAAAACTGTGTTGTATTTTTTGTTACTTAGTAAATAGTTACCTGTTGAATGCTGCATTCTAATATGTTTTTCAATAATTTTTTCATGAGCCGTAAATGTGCAACCCTCTAAGTTACAAGTTCTATGTTCAGACATGTGTTTATCAAATTGATATTTACTATAGAAGTCTCTTTCGCATGTATCGCACGCGTATGACCCCTCCTCATCTAGCTCATAATATTCACATTCGTGCAATGCCTCTTCATCATCTTCATCCACATAGGCTTCCCAGTCTACAGGAGAGCCCTTTTAAAAAAATTGAGATTAATTTAAATATAAATTAATATGGGTCTAAAGTAATTCTTAGAGGCATTCATTATTTAACCAGTTCATTCATAAATGTTCAAATGGGGTCCTATTTGAGATAAAAGGCAAATTAATGAATTCCTCTAAAAATCCTCACAAGAAAAATAACAAAAACACAAGGGAAAAGATAATCTTACTGCACTACCTATTGACAAATACAGATTTGATTAATCACCTGACGAAAACTATTGTGAAATAATTTTCTTCGATTCAAGAAAAAACTGCAATAGACAGAAAACAATAGAAGAAAAAACTTCGAAAACCAAATATCAAAATTTACCTACTTGGCTTTCGAAGCGACTAATTGGAAAAGAAAAATGCTTTAAAAATAAAATGTTTGACTTACGGGTAGCAGCGCTAGTAGCTTTTAAGTCTCCTGTGTATCAAGAAAACGTTTAGTTTCTTGATATTCAACAGTTACCGATCCTTAGATGAGATCTCCATCAAAAATTATTTTTCTAATTGGAGTATTGATGAAAGAAACTAAGGTTCTTGAAATTTACACATACGTTTCGGAAGCGCTGGTTATCCTTGATTTTTTCCTGAGTAGATTTAATTGGGAAGCAACCGCCAACAAGTCTTATATTTTAGATCACTAAAATGTTCGTTTTATTCACAAATTCTCAGATTGTGTATTTGAAAAATCACTTTCACTTGAACTGCGTTCTTTCTACGCATTTCGTAAGTTTATAGCTTAAAGCCTCTAACTTGAAACTTGGGCAAACCTTTTTAACTTAACAACTTAATTAAATTTTGCCCAATTGAACATTAAACGCTTTACCTGCTAGTTATATGGGGTTAAAGGGTAAAGCCTGTATTATTGGTTCTTGTTATTAGACTATTAAAGGTCCGTTAGCTCAGCAGCCTGTAGTTGAAACGGCACCTGAACTGAACTAATTTAAACAACATTTTATCTCTACAAATAACAAAGCTCATAAGAGTGCAACTTTAATAACACACCTTGTATACTCATTGGTTTTAAACTAGAGATAAATTCATAAGCATTAAACGCAGATAAATTCGACTCACCATGTTTTTACTCATGTAAATGTCTCAACTGGTAGTGGTGTTTTAAGGAAGAGAACATTTACATTTGTAATTAACGGTAGAACTGAGCGAAGGCGTTTTAACTTATTCGCCATTCGGATTACGGTATAAAACGTAAATTATTGCAGCATTTTACAATTGGTTTGAGGCTCTAATTTCACACATTATAAATTAAGTCATACTCAGGAAAAATAAAATAAAAATTCCCCAAATATTACGCACAAAAATATGCATCAGGGTTGAAAGCTTAATCAAGTAAAAATTCAATAGTTTATTGACTCTTCCATTTTGTTTTATTGAAACATTGCCCTAAAGCTAAAGTTTTATAATCAGAGGTCCTGATGAAGGACGAAATCGTCTGGACATTATCACATGTATATTCAATTTCTGAAGAAGTGTGAACTCTGATGAAAACGATCTGGTTTGTACATTAACTATGACTGACAAATTGTTTCGACAGATTAAAACAAAATATACATTTTGAAACAAAACTCTGTTTGACAACTATATATTACTATTTTACTTTTACTATATTACTATTTTACTTTTATTTAGAATTTTTGGTTTTATCCAAAAATGATGACTCAGCAGCCATGCAAAAAATTATGTTGATTGAACTTCAACTGCAGATTGAGACTCTGTGTCAGGCTTAGATATTTGATCAAAATTTGCAAAAATTTTGGTTTCGCCTTCTTTGGATACCGTTTTCTCCTGTAAAGATACCGAAATGGTTTTAATTGAATTCAATTAATGATATTGAATAATATTAATAATTTAAGAGTTTATTCAACTCATTGAACAGCCATCGAAATACGATCGGATGTTGTTGAGTTAATAACCACTTTTAATGTCTGCTTAACAACTTAAACAATGTTATTAATTGGAATATTTTTAGTGATCTAAGAATGGACAAATTAAGCAACAATTAAAAAATATTTAAGCAATTTTACGATTGGCAACTATTTCCTTAGGAATTCATATACACTTCAGCAAGCTTGATTTAAAATGTTGTTCATTATAAAAAAGCTTATTAAATAAGTAGATTTCTAAAGCAAACAACTAAAACAGCAGCTGGTAGTTGATAAAAATTTCAACATCGTCTGTTGTGTACGTATTATGTATGTTACTCATTGGATTTGAGTTTATATAACCCGAAGAGGCAATTTTGCCAAAGGATACTAAACTAAAATTTAGGCGAATTTAATTTCCAAATGCTTTTTAATTAAATCAACATGAAGCTACGAATGAAGGCTTTCACGGCCGGCTGTGCAAACATTAGCAACAAAAGTTTTAAGCCTTAAGAGCCGTGTTGAAGCTGAAGCCGAAACGTTTACGAACTTTAGAAAACTCCCTCAGGCTCTTAGAGTCATAAAATTATTGTTAGTAATATAGAAATGAAGCTATCCGTCTGGTTTTTGTGTTTCAGTTATTGTTATAATCAAAGCTATTAGAAATATGTTAAATATGAGGATGATTCTAAGTGCTGATGGAAAAATGCATTTAAAGTTGTGCACCAAAATTCATTTCGGTTATTTCTCGAAAGCACATGTTATCAAGGGCGGATCCAGGGGGGGGTCAT
>NW_026018508.1:13746175-13754870 GCF_020466585.1 Dendroctonus ponderosae
CCCCTTATTCAATTCTATATCCAACGATGCAAAAACGAATTCTGTGGCTCAAATGGTTTTTGAGAAACTTCGAAAAAAGCAGCGTCATGTTCAAGTTGATTTTGCAACTCAAAAAAAACCCACGCAAACCTAAAACTTCTTGAATTCAAGCATTTTTTGAGAAAACTGCCAACATTTCCCCATCCATGGTTCACTTACTAAAAAGGTTATTTATTTCTGTCTAGAATGATGTACAAATGAGCGTTCTTTTCTAATTTCATAGATAACAGAAGAAGGTATTTTTTCTACGTAACCCCCCCTGACTTTAAAGCTGGGTCCGCCCCTGCATGTTATAGGTATTCCTCATGATTCAAGTACGTTGATGACCAACTAATTAGATTCAATGTGGATTTTCTAATTGTCAATGATTATTAAATATACTGAAAAAAAACTCAGGAGGATAGATATAATTGCGCATTAAACGATTTAGACATAAAAAATTCGCCTAATAAAACAGAATGCTCCACCATAGGGAATTGATTTAGTTGAATAAAGTGCTCTCCAATGGTGGAGATTTTGTAAATTCAATAGAGATATTCAATGAGAAATACCTATAAGTTGACGTCTGCTGTATAATCAATAGGTGCCGTATTTCGTTTAAATTTACCCTCGGGCATTAGCTGTGGGATACGCACCTCCACCTGCCCCCCATTCTCCACCTCAGCTTCCTGGTACATTTTCGTACATTTTTCCCTTTGATCCCTGTATTTGGCCCAATCGTCTTGGTTCTGAGTTTGTTTCGCAGCCGCCAACAATTTATCTTTCATATGAAACGCTGACTTTATTGCAGCCGTTACCCACGGTTTGTTCAGATCGATCATTTTCAAACTGGGTCGGTTTTTCTTCATAACGTTTCCACCTCTCACTCCTCCAAAGTTGCCACCTCTTTGGAAACGGCCGGGTTTCATGCCTCTGATTGGTCCAAAACCGCCTCTCAAAAGTGGAGGTACTGGAGGGCGCATCATCATCATTGGGGGTGGCGGTGGACGCATTCCAGGTGGTGGCGATCGCATTCCTGCCATTGGTGGCGGCCTGAGAAAATCACCTAGTGAAATCAACTGGAAACATACACTACGCAGGCACAATATTATAAAACTTTATATATTTACTAATAACTTTTGTAAATCTGGTTAAATTGCCTGTTGTAATTAGTGCGGTTCGCCGTAAAGAAAATCATTGTACAGATACCTTTTTAGCGGTGTTTTTTTGCGAAAATGCGCGGAAAAGACCTGAATTTCACAGAGTTTTCTGCATAAAGACTAAGTGTTAGTTTACCTAAGAAAACTAAAACGTAGATAAATAATAAATACCTTAAACATGGCGGAGGCAAACCCCTAGGTCCCGGCGCCATCATGCCCCTTGGGGGGCCTGGCATCCCTCTTCCGCCCCGCATCGGCGGTGGAAGCATAGGGGGTCGCATACCTCCTCTCATCCCCATAGGCCCGCCCCGCATGGGACGGCCGTATGGGGCTCCACCGTTAAAAGATCCCCTGCTTGCACCTCTTTTGATTATTCCACCTCGTCCAGAACCTCCTCGTTTACCACGACCACGCCCGCCTGGAGAACCCATTGAACTTTCTCAAAATCCAACACTTGAAATCGCGACTGTTCGTCTATGGGTTTGTTTGGATTTTTTGGTTAATTTGCGGTTTGGCTTTGTGGAGTTTGGATCGATCGGCATGAAGTGTCTATATCAATGTCATTCGAGTTTCCGGTTTAGAAAACGCGGGTAATTCAATTCGTTTTAAGTTATTTGAAAAAGGTAAACTTATCTGCAGAAAGAAAGATAATTGACATTTTTGAAACAAATTCGGTAATTGGCGTGCAGTGGAAATATTATCAATAAGTAACTTTCCGAGCGGCAATCCAATATACATCTGTATAATCGTAAGATGCCCTTTTAATTCATTATTAACTGTTATTAACCAATATCGGGAGCTGATAAGTACCAAGATTAAAGTCCCAAGTTGAATTACGATTTTTCTTAAAATCATCCCAGCAATGTGGTAAACACAGATCACAGAGGTTATCTGTGATCTGTGGTAGTAAAGAAAAACTTAAATTCTAACCTCAAATAGTGTTCTTCTACCAACTTCTAGCCTCCATCTGCTTGCAACTTTGTCAAGAATTGAATTATTTCTGCATAACACGTATGACTTTGTGAGTAATGTAAGTTACACAGTATTTGCCATGTTTTTTTTGGATATTTAGCATATGTTTTCAACTGCAATGCTGTAGAGAAACCGGCAGCATTCATAATAAGTAACCTAAGCTCCAGTTGCATCATGTATGTCGACCCCCCATATGGGGACAACTTGCGAAGGAGTTAAAGCAGAGAATTGCCATTTGATTGACGAAAAAATACTCTTTAAAAACACACAAAAAGTATGTCTTCCTTAAGTTATAGTTCGTTCAGAGCTGTGGTGAAAGCAATTAAAGTTTTCAACTGGAAATTCTGCTTTCAAAATGACCAGTTCAGTAGTTTGAACGAGCTTAAGCATTATTTCCTTGCACAAACCAGTTTAGGGAATATACCTGTTAATCGAAGTTGTGAAGGTTTTATTGAACGTTTGTTTTTCTGCTTTCTAGCGCAAATCATGTCCCCGTTCAAGCCGAATCAAACGCACTTTTAACCCCACAGGAACTCTTTTCATTACAGACAATCATCCGAGCAATTGTTAAAATGAGTATCTCCAACATGACTGCTAAAGAAGTTCGCAGTGCCTACATTGACTTTTTCAAAGAAAAAGATCATGTGTACCATCACTCGTCATCCACCATTCCTCTGGATGATCCCACTTTGCTGTTTGCTAACGCTGGGATGAACCAGTTTAAGCCAATCTTTTTGGGGACTGTCGATCCCAATAGCGACTTATCCAAGCTGGTTCGCGCTGTTAACACACAAAAATGTATCAGGGCTGGAGGTGAGTTTTTGGTTTTTACACTTTAAGAATTAAACATCGACAGGGTACCTCAATTATAGGAAAGCACAATGATCTGGATGATGTTGGCAAAGATGTTTATCACCATACATTTTTCGAAATGATGGGCAACTGGTCATTCGGAGACTATTTTAAAAAGGAGATTTGTACTTGGGCTTGGGAGTTTTTAACAGTAAAACTGAGTTTACCGGCCGACCGAATTTATGTTACGTATTTTGGAGGAGATCCGAAATCTGGATTGGAACCTGACAATGAGTGCAAAGAGGTAATGAATGATATGCTTGTGAAAATCGAACAGTTAAGCAATTAAGATACACATATGCAACAAATATTTAATTTGGCTTAGATTTGGCTGAAACTTGGAGTAGCTCCCAGCCATGTGATTCCCGGATCAATGAAGGATAATTTTTGGGAAATGGGAGAAACTGGTCCTTGTGGACCTTGTTCTGAACTGCATTTCGACAGAATTGGCGGACGCAGTGTTCCTGAACTCGTCAATATGGTAACAGCTTAGTTCGCGTGGCTAGATTCGGACGAAGTTCTTATTAGGCAATCATTTAAGGATGATCCAGATGTTCTGGAAATTTGGAATCTTGTATTCATTCAATACAACCGAGAACCAGATAGCACATTGAAGCCTTTGCCCAAAAAACATATCGACTGCGGGCTGGGATTAGAACGGTTGGTATCGGTGATACAGAACAAAAGGTGAGCAGTTTATAATTATAAAAGTTTTGGTTTTGTGAACCCATATGGTGTGTTGAATTTTTTAGGTCAAATTACGATACGGATCTTTTTATGCCCTTTTTCGAGGCTATTCACAGAGGAACTGGCGCCGCACCCTATCAAGGTTGGATATTCATTTGAAGAATCTATTCATACCAAAACGAATTACTGTGGTATTTGAGATTAAATATTTAATCATCGTTTTAGGACGAGTGGGAGATGATGACAAAGATGGGGTAGATATGGCCTATAGAGTACTAGCTGATCATGCGAGAACTTTAACTATAGCTTTAGCTGATGGCGGCAATCCTGACAATACGGGCCGGGGGTGAGATTCCATTCACTTCAAATTTTTATACCTTCGCACATGAACAATGTTCTTCCCTTCTAGATATGTACTAAGACGAATCCTGCGAAGAGCCGTAAGATATGCCACAGAAAAACTCAATGCCAAACCAGGATTTTTTTCCACTCTCGTGAACACTGTGGTTGAAATTTTAGGCGATACGTTCCCAGAAGTGAAGAAGGATCCCCAGTATATCATAGAAACGATTAATGAAGAAGAGGCGCAGTTTTTAAAAACCTTGAGCAGAGGACGAAACCTTTTGAATCGGTAATAAATAAATGCAAATTGAACATCATATATTTAGCTACGCAATTGGGCCACTTTTACCTATTGCTCAGGATCAGATTGAGTTGGAGGTTTTTTATACGAGCAAAATCTGAGCTGAGCCGTAAAATCAGCCATAAATTATTTTTTTAGAACCATCACCAAATTGGGCGAGTCCAAGGAACTGCCAGGAGACGTGGCCTGGCGACTGTATGATACTTATGGATTTCCCGTAGACTTGACGTCGCTTATGGCCGAAGAGAAAGGCCTAAATGTTAATATGGAGGCTTATGAAGAAGCTAAGAAGCAAGCGCAAATAATCTCGCAGGTTTTTTGCTCATTTTTTGCGTATACACCTTTCTTAACGTGGAATTTTATTAGGGAAAAGGTACTGGAGTCGCCGACACCATCAATCTTGATGTACACGCTATCACAGAGCTCCAAAATCGGCAGATACCTCCGACTAACGATTCACCCAAGTATGATTATGAAGCGAACCAAAATGTGGATGATGAATATAAATTTGGTGCTTGCGAGGCTTCTGTTATAGGGCTCAGGTACTCCCTACTTGCGATTTTTATGGAACATCGTACTACTTTTTGTTTCTTAGGTATAACAAACAATTTGTAGAGGAAGTCACTTCAGGGCAAGAGTGCGGAGTTTTATTAGACAGCACCAATTTTTATGCAGAACAAGGTGGACAAATTTACGACACAGGTATTGATGGATAATTGGTGAAAACGCAAAAACTTTAACGTTTTTTGTTGATAGGGTTCCTTGTGAAGCTCAACGACGACAGTGTGGAATTTTCGGTTAAGAATGTACAAGTTCGAGGCGGCTATATTATCCACATAGGCAATATTGAAGGAGTGTTAAGGGTAGGGGACAAAGTTAGCCTGCACATTGATGCCGACAGAAGACGGTTGATAATGAGCAATCACACTGGAACCCATATTTTGAATTACGCGCTCAGGAAAGTTTTGGGAACGGACGCTGATCAACGAGGATCCCTAGTCGCACCTGACCGACTGAGGTTCGATTTCACCAACAAAGGAGCAATGACTGCAGATCAAGTGAAGAAGGCTGAGCAAAGTGCAAAAGATCTAATTAGCAAAAACGCCAAGGTTTATGCGAAGGATTCGAGCTTAGCAACTGCTAAGACTATTAGAGGTTTACGAGCAGTTTTTGAGGAGACTTACCCGGATCCTGTTAGGATTGTGTCTGTTGGTAAGTCTTGAGATACAATAAAAGCGTTCCGAATCAGACGACTCAATAGAAATTTCAATACTAACAATGCCACTTCGTTATCAAAGGAATTCCTGTGGAAGACTTGGAAAACGATCCTTTCGGACCTGCTGGAGATTCAACATCAATTGAGTTCTGCGGGGGGACGCATGTTAAATATGCAGGCAAGTTTTGCAACTTGGCAAAAGCTTCTTAAAATACTAAACTTTAAATACTTCTTCTCATTAGGACATATTGGTGATTTTGTCATCAGCAACGAAGAAGCAATTGCTAAGGGAATTAGAAGAATAGTGGCCTTAACAGGTCCTGAAGCTACAAAGGCCTTGAAACGAAACGAGGTTCTTGAAAACAGGTATAAATTCAAATTCAGTACATGAAACATGACAATTGATGATAAACAAATGTGAATTATCCAGGTTGAACGAAATTAAGTCGTCAATAAATGCCGACAAGGATGGTGCAAAATCGAAAGAACACGTTAGAATAATAGTGGAATTAACCGATGAAGTATCGCAAGCGATAATTCCTTATTGGAAAAAAGAAGAAATCCGCAACAATCTGAAAAACTTAAAGAAAAATCTAGACGATAAAGATCGCGCCGCCAAAGCAGCCATTGCGAACAAGGTTGTTGATGAAATAAAGGAGTTTGTAAAAGAAAATCCAAACTTGCCTATTTTGGTCAAGGAACTGAAGGCGTTCAACAATACGAAGGCATTGGATAGTGCCTTAAAACAGGTAACTTTTCTACTCCAAACAAAAGTTTTGGGATGTGAAACGCTATCCATTTTATAGGTAAAAACTTTAAGTCCAGCAACCGCGGCCCTGTTTGTTACTGTGGATTCCGACTCTAATAAAATGTTTTGCCTCTCCTCTGTCCCAAAAGAGGCCATAGAGAAAGGCTTGAAAGCCAACGAATGGGTGCAGTCGGTTGCTCAGAAAATCGGAGGTAAAGGTGGAGGCAAACCAGATTCCGCGCAAGCCAGTGGGGCCAATTCCGTCTCAGTTGATGAGATTTTGGAATTGGCCAAGAAGTTTGCCGATAGTAAGTTGCTTTAAGCCAGAGTAATAACTTTTGCTATAATGCCAATACTTATTGTAACGGAAATTTTATAAACAGTTTTTTACCCTATTTACTTAAGGAGCATTACTTTTTATTGTAAATGATCATGTTGCTACTTATTGCAATAATGCCTCTGATATTTGCATTTATTTATTAAAAACCATTGCAAGCAATAATTTCTTGGTGTTACTGGGCCCTTAGATTAGTCTTACCTTATTGATATATGTACAGTGTAATGTGAAAAAACAGCTAATATAGGTAAAAAGTTGTGTAGATTAGTGTTGCCAATGTACATAACTAATTATCAGTTTCTTGCAACTCCTGTTGCTGTTCCTTAGAGCGGTCATAAATAATCTTAATTTCCCTCATGAGGGTTTCAAGATTTTCGCCAGTTTTTGCGCTCACCGGTATAACAGGCAAACCGGTGTTGCTTTTAATAAGTTCAACATTCTCTATGGCGCCAGGCAAATCAATTTTATTAGCCGCAATTATGTGAGGTCTATCTGAGAAACTTTCACTGAATTGCAATAATTCATGTTTCAACGTTTCCACATACGTCCAAGGTTCATCTAATGAGGCGTCTACCACATACAGCAAAACCATGCACCGTTCAGTATGTTTTAAAAACTGAATTCCTAGACCTTTGTTTTTGTGCGAATCTGGAATAAGCCCTGGCAAATCTGCAACTGAACATGAATGATAAATTGTGTTTGAGTGTTAAGTTGTCTCTCTTACTGGCAATTTGCTCATAATCGTCATATTCCACAATACCCAAATAAGGTTTCAACGTTGTGAATGGGTATGAGGCGACTTTTGGTCTTGCTCTGGACATGGCTCTTAAAAGGGAGCTCTTGCCAGCGTTAGGAAAGCCGATCTGTAATATTAAAAAAATAAGAACACTCGGAACACACTGAATTTAAAAAATTAGGCACGTACTAGACCGACATGTGCCATGCTTCGGATTTCTACCAAATATTCAATTTCCTCTCCCATCGCTCCAAATTCGCATATTACTGGCGATTGTTCAGTATCCGTTGTAAAAAATTGGTTTCCTTTACCTCCCGCTCCACCTGCAAAAAATGTACAAACCTGTTTCGATGCAGTTCGACACAGAAACCACTTACCTCTTGCAGCTATAAACATTAAACCTTCCTTTGAAAGGTCTCCGATTACTTTTCCATTGATGTTTTTTATTACGGTTCCTACAGGTACCTCAATCACGAGATGGTCTGCGTTTTTGCCGTGGCAATTTTTATTTTCTCCTAAAAACATGATCAACCCATATTTATTTTTAATGCATTTTCGAGCTCTACTAGGCCCATTGGATATACATATACAGTTGTAAATAAAACTTATTCCTTGGATTACCTTTGCCGCCTTCGGCAGCTCTTGCCACTGTTGGAAGCTGACAGAGGTCTTTCGCATCTGTAGTGGCATGTAAAATCACATGCCCACCATGTCCTCCATCGCCTCCATCAGGTCCAGCAAACTCATTACTCCACAAAGACAAAAATGAAATGCAACCATCACCTCCATTGCCTCCAACGGCACGGACTTGCTTTGTATCAATAAAGTGTTGAATCTACAATAAACGCTTAGTAGAAACTTGAACATTTTGTATAAATCAGAATGCCGGGAAAAAACCGTGGGACCCGATGAGGTCAGCAACAAAATGCTGCAAACAGCTCGGACTCGTGTAGCAAATGCGATCGATCATTCGATTTGAACATTTTGCAGGAGCCTGGAAAATTGTGAATCAGGAAAATACAAAAAAATGTGAATAGCACAATAGACCGGGCCTGCCAGCAACAAGCTGAGCTAGAGAAGATACCCAAGACAACAAAGGTGATCATCCTGCCAAAAGAGCAATTTGAATTCGGGGCGGATCCAGCTTTAAAGTCAGGGGGGGTTATGTAGAAAAAATACAGTCTTCTGTTGTTTATAAACTTAGAAAAATGATCGTCGGTTTGTGCAAGAGTGGCGCAAGATTATTGCAAAATTTCATGTTTTCCATCCCGTTTTGCATGTTTCTCGGAAGCAAAATGAGCAAGAACGCTCGTTTTTACATCATTC
>NW_026018508.1:13755115-13758139 GCF_020466585.1 Dendroctonus ponderosae
TTTTTGCTCATTTCTCGGAGGCAAAATGAGCAAGAACGCTCATTTGGACATCATTCTAGACAGAAATAAATGGCCTTTTTAGAAAGTGAACCATGGATGGGGAAATGTTGGCAGTTTTCTCAAAAAAGGCTTGAATTCAAGAAGATTTAGACTTGCGTGGTTTTTTCTGGATACTAATAAACTGAAAAATAAATAAAGTGCGGAATGAATTGTATACCAAATTTGCATGACATTTTGATAAAGCAGGTTATATTTTCCTAATATCTACTTACCGAATTTCCAGCGGCCTTTGGTTTTTTAAAAGGAAGTGGTTTTGCTACACGTGAAGATTGTGAATACTTTGCATATCCTATAACGAACTTTATGGTCTGTTTTCCAAAGTTGAACATTTTGTTTTGGTATTTACATTTCTATAGGTTACAATCAGTGATCCATTCTGTTTCCTTCCAAAAAAATTTCAAATTCTGCTTATAACCTCAGACAAACACTATTTCCAGCCATAGATAAAGACAAGTACTTCCAGCCACTTTCCAGCAGAGAAAAGTACTTGTCTTTGCACAAGCCATATTTTCCGTACTTTCGAAGAATTCAACAACCCATAGATGAAGACAACAACCGTTGTTGCCTAGAAACCGTCCCTGGTGACGTGCTTTTCCGGATCACGTAAACCTTATCGACCAATTGTTTGTCTTCAATTGAAGTTTTAAATAAGCCGGTTTTTACACGTTCGTTTTGGAAAAAGTGTCTTATTTGTTGGAATTGCCTCTCGAAGGATTGAAGAACCCGAAAATGTGACTTGAAACTAGAAAATTTGCGATTGTAAAGGAAATGTTGACGATTTGTCTCTGATTTCTGGCAGTTATTTGCATAGATGAAGACAGGGTTATTTCTTCAGCTTGGGAATGTTTCTACATTCTATGTTAATTTCTTCATTAGTACGTTGGAGCCATGGCATGTAGGGTTGGTGCCTTATTGAGATCTCCAGCTTTCTTGACGCCCATAGACCAAAACATGGTTTAGACCTTCTAAAGCCAAACCACAACAGTTTTCCATGGAGGCTCGGTTCTGTGGACACGCCTACCCCACTCGTACTATAAGACTCAAGAACTGTCTATTATTTATTTCTTAATACTCAATTTAACATCTTACGACGAGTAAAACTCTGTCAATTCCTTATCCTTTGGCTTTAGAATTACTTTGTCTTTCAAATTAACGATCCATCCGGGATGGAGGCCATAGAACACCTGTCGAGGATCTTTCCTTTGAATTAACATGTCATACTGAGGATCGTCCTCAATTTTCGGCAATGTATATCCATATTTTTGCGCCAGCACCAGACGTTCTTCTGATATCTTCTCTGGATCAGCCAGGTAGCCCCTGTTTGTCGCGCTTGAGTAATATTCAATAGCATCTGGTGGCGGTATCATTCGTCGTGGGATTGGCATGCCTTGAAAGTAAATTATGGATTAACCAAGACATCATCAGGAATGCGTCGACTTGTGTAATGATGATGATTTCCCAATTTTCTCTAAAACTTTTTAATGAATGCTTTCTTACCCCTTTCAAAAAACTTTTTAGTGTCACACATTGCTTGCAAACAGTGAGGATCGTAGTAAGCAGTGGTAATCACACCACCAGCTCTCTCAACTGCAGCAATTACCAATTCACTGGCCCACTGAACTTCCAGGTTTATCTTGGCCTGAAATATATCAGCCCCTTCATCCGTTAGATTCGCTCCAAAATGTTTTTGATCGACGGATATAGTATAGAGTCCAGTGTTAAGCAACGCTACTAGATCTACCGGTTTTGCAGTGTCCACTCTATTCAGGTCAACAAACTTTTGAAGCTGGAGCAAGGAGAGTGGCGGATACTGCCTCTTTAAACTACGAAAAGTACCATTTTAACAATGAAGTAGGCAGGCAATATGGGAAATATTTCTTAACTTACTGGTGGCCTTTATAGTATGGTTCTCTAGGAAATCGGAGATAGAAGGGATTGTTTCCGGTCTCGTAGCCTAAACGCATATAATTATGTCTTGATCTCTGACCTTCACCATGGAAGTCGCCTCCATGTTGACCACGACCCCTTTTTAGAGACTACAACAAAATATTCGTTTGTTTAAACTTTAGACATCCATTTCGGATAGATGGTAGTGTTTTATTCCAGTTACTTACGTTTCTTGACCCGGGATTATCTCTGATGTTACTTAAGGATAATCTGGGAAGGCTCCTCAGGAGCTTCAATGCTCTTTCTGACTGCCCCGGCATTGCAGGGAATTCGCAAAGGCCCCTTTTATTTTTTGACACGAAAGATAGGTTAACTTGTTTCACTCTAGTTAATCAGTGTTACTAACATGGCAAACGCTAATGTTACTCTAAAGAGTAAGTAACTGGATTTTTGTCGTTTAATTCCCTGTTTACATGACATTTACTTCGAATGGTTTTTAGGTTAGCGGTAAACAGAAATTTGGAAATATTTAATATTTGGAGACAAAAAATAGTTATTTTTTATAGTGTTCTGATAAGGTGTGCCTTGCCGTTCCGTTTCAGATATTAAACGTGAGTTTTGACCGTAAGTGGCATATTTTTATCTTAAATTTTTGTTTTCTCTACGACTAATTTCCTGTGATTGAATTGTGTTCACATTTATAACTTTGTTTTATTCTACTTATTTTAGCTCTAAGGCTAGAATTTTTATTAATAGTTATGCATACATTATCAGCTTTTCAGGTCTGTCTTATTGTGGAAATTATGATATTTTGAAAACTCAGTTACAGATTGATTTTTAGTTTTATAAATCAAAATACGTTTGATAGCTATAATTCAGTTCAGTAATTCTTGAGTATTCAAGTGGTCTACCAAATAGCTCTGATAAGAGAGTAGGTGTGTTGAAAAATGTATAAATAATTGTATTTTTATTTCAGGATATCGTTATACAGAGCGAAAATAGTTACTAAGCTGCTGAAAATGGAACCGGCAATAAATCCTCCTGGACCTAGCTGGTATCTGACAAACATAATGGCTT
>NW_026018508.1:13758425-13765993 GCF_020466585.1 Dendroctonus ponderosae
AAGATATAAGCTTTTAAGACATTAAATTTAACTATAAAATAACGCATTGATTTGAGGCTTGCACAACAACTTTCAAACGTACTAAAAATTCAACTTTAGCCAGTGCGGTTAATTCTTTTTGCACTCTTCGAGTGCTGGAATTTGCCGGATTAAGTAAAACCTCAGATTGATGTCTGGGTAAAACAAAGTCGTTATCGACATTCACCAGCATTTAATCTTTTACAAGATAAAAATTACCTCTTTAGTCAAATCAATGTGCGAATCATGAATGGCGCAAACCTTGTAAAATGGTCCATTCTTTAATATATTCAAAAAACTGTGTGTGTGTGTGTGTGTTATGGCAACCTTCATAACATTAATTAAATTTTGATTTTCAGGATTATTAGTGTTAATATTAACAGAAACTGGGGATTACCATACAAATATGCGGTCAGCACGTCAGAAATTGACCACACTGTTAAAGTGTGGGACGTGGAACGTTTAGAGAAAAAAACGCAGCGCAAATTTGTAAGAAACACAACAATTTATCTGAATGTTATCAATGTTATTTGGTCAATTTTCAGTCAAAAGATGGTACCGTTGTGGGCGCCGCATTTGCTGGAGATGAACGAGTGGTTGTTGTGTTCGAAAGTGGGCAGGCAATAGTGTGGAATATTGCAAAAGAAGAGACAACGGAGACGATTTTTTTGTTAAACAAAGTTGTTAGGAAGTCACCGATTACTTGCTTTTCCGTTTGCCCTCATGCTAGTTGGCTGTTAGCGTTGGGCATGAAGAATGGACTCATAGTCGTAGTGGACATACGAGGTAATTTTTAAGAGACTAAAAACTGTCTTCCATATGCTAATGTTTTGCTCGTTTTAAAGGTCCAGGTGCTTCCTTCTTCACTTTGAGAGGCCACGCACATAAGGTGTTATCCTTATCTTGGTGTCCGGCTCCTGTTAATATTTTCCCTAAAACACCAAATATGCGGGTTATTGAAAAAACGAGGGAAAGCCAAGCTCAACAAATTTTAAACCCTTCAGTAGAAAGTGAAGTAGCTCATGTCGGCATTGAGGGCGACTCTAACAAGGTAGCAGGGGCAGTAAACGAAGGTTCTGATGGCGTTGAACTGGAAATTGCTCAAGTCGAAAACTTATGTAGCAGAAAGTTCGTTGACTCGGTTCAAGAGCAGCGAACGCCTCCGATACAAGAGTCCTCAACATTCAATGATAGTATAGTGTTGAATTCCACTTCAAGCACACCACTGGGTAATAATGATGAGCTCATTGAAAACGTTGCAATACCACAAGTTTCGGAGGCACTTAATGACAATGCAGGGGGAGCTAAGTCATTACCAGAAAAAGCATGTCAGGAAGGCGCTAACAGTGAAGAGGAATTGACAAAAGCCCCAAAAAGAAATAATAAAGAGAAAAAATTGGCTAGTCAATTGATGACCAGCCAAAACCAGGAAGATACTAATAGAGATGTAGAATTGAGTGCTTCATTGAGCTTAGAAAATATCAGTTGTGGTACGTCGTCCGTGTCAGAGATGCAGCGGGATACGGATTCGATGACAGATAGAAGAGTATTATCAATGGATCTTACACTATGTGATGAACCGCATCCGCTCATTTTAGAAACAATCCCAAAAGATTCAAAAATTTCTGAAACGGAAACAGCTCTTGACGAACAAGATCAATCAAACATAGCCGCTGATGGGCCAGTTCACGGAGACATACAGTGAATATTATCAAGCTCTTCACAGTGGTATCGAACGTAAAAGTTTTTCTTTCTATGCAGGTCTTCAGAAGAATTAGCCGCGCTGGCCCCACAGAAAATTCCAGATTGGAGGGCTGAAAATAAGGATCCAGTATGTACCGAAGAGCAGCCGCGAAAGGAATACTTACTAGCTTCTTCTGCTCAAGAAGAGTACGTTTTCTCAGTAATAGCCAAAGCGTTTTACATCTGATTCCTCTTTTCTGTAGCAACATTTATATTTGGCGTGCTGGAACGGATGGGAGATTGCAGACATTGCTGAAGCCATCCAAAACCTACGCAAATAATAAATTTGCCGCAAGGAAAGCGGTATGTTGGACCACAGTGTGTTGGATATCTCCAAATATTTTACTATCATCAAATGCATCTGCCAAACTTGTCAAGTGGACCCTTCCTAAACCCTCAGAGTAACAATAGTCCAATTTTAACTTCTGATAAGCTACCATGTTTTTCATTGCAGTGAAAGGACGGAGAGCCAACTGCTTCATGACTTGCATTATAAAGCTCTGACGGCAATTGCAGCTCCTATTACATACTGCAATGAGTATAACTTCCTGCAGAATCGTTCACTGACTGCTTGGTCGATAGGTGTTGAAAAACTACTTGTAAATTACGATGTGTCTAACTCAAAACGCAACATTATTTATTGTACTGGCGGAGGAAGTGCCTCCTGCTGTGCTGTGTCTCCAATGGATCCTTACAGGTAGGACTATTGCATTTGATGGATTGGTCGTTTCGATTTTATGCTTCCAGACTAGCTATTGGCACGTCGAATAGGGAGGTACACATATGGAAAATTTCACATCTAGATGAGACGTATTATCCTGGAGTTTTTTATGAGAAGATATTGGGTGCAGTTACTGCGCTCGCCTGGCATAGTTCCAAGGAAAATTGTCTGGCCTGGGGCACTGTCGAAGGCAGAGTAAGAGTTTTAATTTTTTAGTATATTTTTGTTGTATTAAAAATCTGTTTTTTGTATCTGTAATCTGTAAATTTCCCATATTATTACATACATCTTTATGTCTAACTACAGATTGGTGTAATAGATGTAAGCAAAGGAAAAAACCCGACAATTTTACCACATTACTTCAAAGAGCAAATTCACAAATTAGAGTGGGGCCCTTTTAGGTCTACGACCGATGAGCACAACCTGTTTGCTGTTAGTGAAGGCAAATTGGCGATATTTGTGTGGGGGCGAACTGGGGGTGAGTAAATTCGTTAATCCAAATCGTTGCCGCTGTTTCAACTGGCGATCAAAAATATACAGAGCAATATAGTGGGAAATGTTAAAAATAATAGTGTATGAGCTTTGAGATAAATGAGCAATATTTTATTACTAAGCTAAATGGGTTTATGCTGGGCTAGAACATGCCTAGTTAGTCAAGACTAGTAACTATCAAGTGTCTTCTGATCTGTAATTGTAAATGTGTTTTCAGATCCCTATTTACTGCAAATTCCAAATGGGCTTCAAATCTATTCCATGTCGTGGAAACCAGATTTCAGTTATTTGTTGGTACTTTCAAAATCAGGTGAATATTCAAGTCAATTATAAATAAGTTAGTATCGTAAAATATATAACGTTTTGCCACGGTAGGAGAATTTATTTTTACTTTGTTGTTTTTTTTTGGTTTGAGTTTTTTTCACATGCAAAAACTTGTCTCGTCATGAAAATAATCGCTGAATCGTAATGTGCTCACTGTTTATTTCATTTTTTTTCAATCAGGAACAATGTTCAGATATTCTTTAAGTAGTTCTGAAAAGTTTGAATTGGACGAAGTATTCTATTCGTCATTGAAACTGGAATCTATCGCTTGGCATCCTCAAGCAGATCAAGCTGGAAACAACAGTGTCTATTCCCAAATGTTTGCTTCCATAGAGAAGTTCAACCATATGTGCATAATCGACTTGTCGATCAAGGTAACAAAACTATGAATGTTATTTATAATCCACCTTATATTTCGTCTTGTTTACTACAGTCAGGCGATTTTGGGGAAAAAGTGGTCGCCAAGTTTGACAATTACGAAAACACTAAAATAAATGAAATCAAATGGAATCCTCATGTTGCCCAACAAATAATTCTAATAGATGACAACTCAGTGGCTCAGGTAACTCTTGTTTTCCAGCTAAATTAAAATAATCAAATTTTTCTACTTGTTCATAATAGATTTTCGACATTGAAGCAAAAGCCATCATACATACTTTCATAAGTTCAGCGCTAGATCCTCTGCTTTGTGTCTACTGGGCACCTGATACCCACAAGGATGCTTTGAAATTAATCATAGGAACCAAACTTCGTAAGATGCTATTTTTTTACAATTTTGACTACCCTCCTGTAGCCCCAGAAGGTGACTGAATAAATTTAGGTTGAAAGCAGTTTGGAAGTTCGGATTTTGTAGATATTGCAGACAAAGTGAAGAAAATGCGGCGCGTTAGCAGTAAGGCAGGCCAAAGCAAAGGACCAAAAGTAGAAGAGCCAAAAACAAACACACCTAAAACTCCGCGAAAATCCCCAGTTGTCCCTCATTTCTATTTATGTGGATCAGTTGACGAAGAAAAGCTGGTAAACGTTTTTAAGGACTAATCTATGAGTCTCATTTTTTGCTTTTGTTGATTTTCTCTTAGCTCGAAGACATGAAGAAACTGCTTCTTTGGAAGTTAACTGGCGAATGTGAAGGCATAGATAGCAAAAAGAGCGATATTGATATTTTACATGTATTCGGAAGTGAGGATCATCTGACTGATTTGTTTCAAATAAATTGTAAGCAAGTTTTTTTGCAAAAGATGCTAGTTTTACATCAGTTTTTTTAATTCAAATTTTAGATTCAAAGTTGCGTAGTGCCAAACAGCTTAGTCACATGAATATGCTGTCACTGTTCGAGGGAGATATTAGCACTGTATACAAACAGGCGGTTGAAGAAAAGCGAGTGGATTCATGGAACATTTTGATGGCTCCTTTGGTTTCATCAGAGTACGTATTGCCGCGTTTATTCATCCAGCTTTATGAGGGAAAGCAGACATATTTTTTGTTAAGGCATTAATTGCGCAATCACAGGGGCTAATTTAGCTTCATTTATGACTAAAAATCCAAGTACGTAAATAAATAGGGAACTTTTAGTAAACACAAAGTAAGCTAAACACTATTTGATTGCATCAGTGCATGATATTTGGACAAACCCTGTGTCGCGACATAATAAACGGTTTTGCTCTCTTGAATATAAATTATGGTCCTCCACACTTTCGCCTCAAATATTTGAGGTAAATTGGGGTTTTGTGTGCTGTGCAGCGTCTACTCCGTTTGTTTTATCGAAACGTTCAAGCATAGATTATCTTCTTTATATCTCCAGTGAGGTAGCAGTAAATCTTATTTTGAAGGCTATGGAAAAAAGCGTACGAGATATACGCAACGCAACTTATGGATGAGCCTGAATCCGATCCAATGCAAATTGTCAGTTTGCTGTTAGCTTGCCATAAGGTAGAAGAATCTGTTAATTTCTTATGCGAAAAGCAGATGTTTCGTGAAGCCTTCTTGTTAGCGAAAACCAGATGCGGCGCAAATAGTGCCTTAGTCGTAAGTACGTTGACTAAATGGGCAAACGTTTCTTATATTCAAGGACTATACGAGCAAACAGCTTGTTGGTAAGGCACTTATTGAACACTTTTGCAATATTTAGGTTTCTTAAATTTATTATTTGAATTGCAGTTACATTTCAACAGGAAATTATTCAGCTGCTGCCGAACTGTTGCATCGAAGAACCAGTGTCCCCATGTTGGAAATGTCCGCTTACTTGGCAAAATTGGCGAATAATGAAGAACTGTTGCAATCAGTGCAAGTAAAATTGAGGAAATTGGCAGGTACGCTTTTAGCATCACAGAAATATCAGCATTTAAGATCACAATTTAACAATTTGGGTTTGAGGTGACTTCGAATCAATATCAGTTAAAATATTCTGGTAGTTTTTTGGATCGTTTCTTTGATTCAAGTATCAGTAAACGTTTTAATCTGGTGGTATTTGAATTGCTTCCAGAATCGGACGACGAACTGGGTGAATCAAGAAAGCTCGACAGTAATTTAGAAGCAGTTATAGACACATATCTTACACAGTTTGCGAGTGAAACCGCTGAAAGTTTGCCGTTTTCTGAAATTACTAATCGTCAGCTGGGAACATCATTTTCAAGTCTCAATGAGAATGATGAAAATGTGGCGTCAGGATATCAGGATCCAAAAGAGAGACATATTACGATGATTAATAACATGAAATTAGATGAATCTCTTATGAACAGATTGCCATATCCGATGCACAAGTTAATGGAGATGTTTGATTGCCCATTACATATAGGATGTGAAAATACGCTTACAGAGTTGGAAAGCGACTTTTTGCAAATTGCTCTCGGAGATCAAGACGATACTCACACGAGTATTTCCGATACAATACCCGAACACCCTGCAAATGAACAGTGATCTCAGGAGTTGGAAGATGACGACGATGATCAGAAATTGAAAGAAAGTGTTCCCAGACCAAAAGTTGACTCGTTATAAACATTTCTTTAACACATGAGTGGCAGGCATCAGTTGCAAGTTGCATTTGTTAATGTGTCTATTTTTAATTTACGTTTAACTGGTTTTTAGTACGATTAGAATTTTGCTTATGTTTTGGAGTTAGAGTTATTAAATAATATTTTTTTATTGACGTTTGTTTGCTGAGTCATATAGTGTAACTATTATAACAGCCCGGAACAATATTAACAGAATTTTCTCTTTCTGAAGAATTTTATGTGTTCCTGTACAGTATTCTTTGAATAACTTGCCTGAAACCCAATTCAGGTCTGGATCAACGCGAATTATTTGTTATACTTTTATTCTGGACTTTCGCCTTGCGTTTACAAACTTGGACTATTTACTAACTAGAAAGTATTAAATACATATTGAAATATTGAAGTCGAATACACTAGAACCTTATAAAACATGTTGTTCTCACCCTTAGGCGGCGAAATTTACACATATTGCTAATGCGATACAGCTTATATTTAATGCACCGTACATGCCGTACCTTGTCAACAGGACTACATAGAAAAACGATTAATAAACCTTATACTTTAGGGAGAAGTGTGTTGAGGAGAGTTGCGTTAAACGGCCATCGAAAATCAATATAAAAGAATTCTCTTCTCGACAGCTTTCCTGCAGATCGGACACTCGGACATCTGGTCTCCACACATTTGGCATAACCCATGACCGCAAAGGAAAATCATGTTTTTCAGTCGATCCAAGCAGACGGGACACATTGTCTGAAATCAACAGGATTTGATAAACAATTACAGGTAGGGAATCATTCAGTTAAGCAACTTTCTCTGATCGTTTTGTAACAAAGTTAGTCGAAAATAAGAAAAACCATTCAAAATTTTCCGCTCCTCGTGGACAATGTAATCAAATTATAGCAAAACCTGCTAAAAGTTCATTGATATGTTTATCTCGCAACAAGCAATCAACAAGAAAGTTTGTACCATTGCAAAATAATTTAATTAATTTTTATTGTTTTTGTTTGTGAAAAGGCAGTACAATTATTCGGGTTAGTAAAACGAATTTTCTGTAATTTTACTGTTTTCGTGCCGATGGCTCCTTTTGCATCTTGTCAAATGTGTTTGATGAAATTCGTTGTTTTTTACAATTGATTGGAATTCTTTAATTATTTTGCTTTAAAATTTAGTCAATTACGTTTTTTTGTATTTTCAAATTTGTCATCAGGTTTCGTTTTAGAACATTTTTCTCTAACTGTATTAAGGGTTTGAAGCAGGGGCGGATCCAGCTTTAAATTCAG
>NW_026018508.1:13766066-13766418 GCF_020466585.1 Dendroctonus ponderosae
GGGGGGGGGGGTTATGAAGAAAAAATACTGTCTTCTGTTGTTTATGAAATTGGAAAAATTATCGTCGATTTGTGCAAGGGTGGCGTAAGATTATTGCGAAATTTCATGTTTTCCGTCCCGTTTTGCATGTTTCTCGGAAGCAAAATGAGCAAGAAAGGTCGTTCCAGAGATAACTAAATGGCCTTTATTCGAAGTTTCTCAAGAACCATTCGAGCTACAGAATTCGTTTTGGCATCGTTGGATAGAGAATTGAAAGGTCGATTCAGTCGTAACAACGTGAGTGAGGAAATTCGAATAGTTTTGGCCCAGAAAGCGAAATTTGAATATCAGACACTTAGGTGCAAGATTATGC
>NW_026018508.1:13766468-13768312 GCF_020466585.1 Dendroctonus ponderosae
TTTTTGCTCATTTCTCGGAGGCAAAATGAGCAAGAACGCTCATTTGGACATCATTCTAGACAGAAATAAATGGCCTTTTTAGAAAGTGAACCATGGATGGGGAAATGTTGGCAGTTTTCTCAAAAAAGGCTTGAATTCAAGAAGATTTAGACTTGCGTGGTTTTTTCTGGATACTAATAAACTGAAAAATAAATAAAGTGCGGAATGAATTGTATACCAAATTTGCATGACATTTTGATAAAGCAGGTTATTTTTTGGCATCGTTGGATAAAGAATTGAATGGGGGGGGGGGTCATGACCCCCATGACTCCCCCCCTGGATCCGCCCTTGGTTTGAAGACAATTTTTGAAATACCCATCAAAAGGCTTTGGAAAAAATGGCAAAAGATTGTGTGCAACACTGACCTGCTCCTTAATATCCTGAAGTTGTTGTTGAAGTTTTTGAATATCATTCACGTTAGTGGTATCCCGTCCGCCGTTGTTCATAATCTGCCCTTGGGGCGGAATTATTTCTGAGCTGGCCGCAGGCTGTTGCGGTTTCAGCGTTTCTTCTTCCACGTCGGCTTTCACTTCACAAATGGTGCCTGCACAAACACACACATACATAAAAACATTTCATTACGAAGGAAGGCGCAACTTATTTGCTGCATGAAAAAATAACTTCAGGAGTTTTGCAAATCGAGCTAGTTGGAAAAAATTGCAAATTTGGAACCGGTCTTACCAAGCCCTCCGCTGCATACAGTCATGGGCACCATAAGTTCGATTTGCGCCCTACACAGGACACATTTCTTCATAATCTGAGCGCAACTTTCGCAAACACACATATGCCCGCAGGGCTTGAACAGCACCGCTGACTTCTTGTCGGAGCAAACCATACATTCCTCAATCTGAAATCAAATGGAGAGGATGATAGTCCTCTAGCCCTAGAGGCTGCTACGGTTGTCTTGAGACTACCTTGATCCTGCCAGAGACGGACTCTCTACATATCAAGCACTTTTTCACCCTCGGGCCGCAAGCCGAGCAACAAGTCACGTGCCCACAAGGCTGGAAAAGTACGTCACGTTTAGAGTCCGAACAAACCAGACATTCGTCCAGAGTGGAGCTGAGATTCGGACCTTGGATGTTCTGGTTCGGGCCCATGTCCATCTCGCCGCTCTGCTTCTCTTTGTGGCATTTAGTCAGCGTCTTGCACAGGTTGGGATCCGGACACAGATCAAGTGGTGTTTGACCTGCAAGCCAATCAGTGAGTCCTCCTCAACGGGCAGAGAGAGCGGATTGAGTTTAGCAACCTTTTTTGTTCTTGATGGTCAAATCCGCTCCGTTGCCTGCCAAGAAGCAGGCGATGCTTGCCGATGATTTCTTATCGGAACCTTGGGTGCCTAAGCCCATGAGCAATTTTCCAACGTCCTGGACATCTTGGAGCTGGCGCAGCTGAGAGAGGGTGTGGTGGCGAAGCGCCTCATGTAGGGGCGTGTCCCCATCTTTGTCCGCTATGTTCAAGTTGGCACCTTCTCGCACCAAAAGCTAAAAGAGAAACTCTTGTATATTCCGAGATTTGAAAGCACGTTGAACTGTAGTAAGAAATGCTTCAACTTACCCGCACGATTTGCGTATGCTGTCTTTCAACAGCCAAGTGTAAAGCAGTCTGCAAATTAACATTCTGAAGATCCATGTTGGCTTTGCCGTGAAGAACCAGCTGTTCTGCCACTTCAACGTGATTGTTTAGCGCAGCTAAGTGAAGAGCTGTATAGCCGTCGTCCTTTTTCTCATCCACGATCCATGGGCGAGGTAGTTTGGCCAGCAGAATCTTCATAGCGCTGGAAGAAATAGACAGAGTTATTCACG
>NW_026018508.1:13769311-13772201 GCF_020466585.1 Dendroctonus ponderosae
ATTGGGATATTAAATATGATTTCTTGTTACACCAGACTACGAATTACGTTTACATAACTTAAATAATTCTAAAGTATTTGACACATGAAAATAATATTAGATTTTGATAAAATTCGAATTATTTAAACAACCTTTAGATTTAGACATTATAAATCTTATTAAAACAAACACTTATTTTGCTCAGAGAATCCAAAAATGCAATAATATCTAGGGTATTTCATTTAGAAAAACACAACTTTGATACTTTTAGGGCTTTTAGGACAATCTGTACATTACAAAAATATTTTTTAAATGTGCACCCGATAGGCGTCTGTGGATTCATCAAATACTACTTTGCAAAAAACAAAGGGGCAACATGACACCAACTATTTTCCCTCACAAACAGTTTTTAGAGGTATTTGCACATTTGTCCTCACATCCACTTATTAACTGTGGAAAGGGCTTGAAAAGTGCGCAACAATCAGCAACACAAATTAATCAAACAAACACGCTTGCATCAATTTGTTGTTAGAACCATCAAAGGGAAAATAATGTTGCATTTTGTACTTTATATATTTGATTTTACTCTTATGCTGGTTTCTCTGTTCTTTAATAATAACGACCAAATGAATACCTTTAATTGACTGTGAGATGATTTCTACTATATATAAGACGGAAACCACTCTGTTTTTCGATTTAGACCTCTGAATGCGGCTCATGAAAAATAGTATTTTTATTTTGGAAACAAAAACACTATTTTAAGTTTGAAGATAAACATTTGCTCTTGAATCTTCTCCTGGATTCTTTAAATCAATTTCCTCCATCATTAAGTCCGGTTTTAATCAACAACTGATCGATTACATTGTAAAACCAGACTACTATGTATATTTGAAATGCATTTTCCATCGTTCTGGATATAATTAAATATTACCGAACTATGCGTTTCCCATCAATCTCTGAAAATAGAGCAAAAATACTTCAAGTACAATGTGGCATATACTGAAAGTGTGGCGTAATCCTCGGGATTATTTTTAAAAGAACGCGAGTTAAAAATACCCGAACGGAGCAATTATTTCGAGATTTTAAGCGTAACCTGATAATAAACAGTAGAGATCGTCGAATTCCTCAGATTTCTACTTCGAATCTTCATGCCATAATGAATGAAATGCACCCTAAGGTTTCTCAATCTAATTAATTTTCCTGCATTCTTGGAATAAGAATAATTGAAGAATCTTTTACGTAATTTTTCTCTGGCACTCATGAAAAATACAGTTTGAGACCCTAAAAACGCTCCGATTAAAAAGAATGTTGCAAATTGTACCTACATAAATAAGGAACATTCTCCACGTTAGTTTAAGCCGCAGAATCTCCCAAGATAAAATCGACCTCAAGAATAAACTGTGAAACGAACTTCATCAGTATATCACGGGTTTTTCATCGAGAAACTTTTCATTTACTCCTCAATGCACCCGTTTACAATTCGAATTTCCCGCAGAGTGTTTCACCAACTTTTCCCTGTGTGACATAATCAAAACCCTTATTTTCCATAAATCCAATAACAACATCGCGAGCCCTTTGGAGCATGGCTTGCAAAATCAGAGCCCCTATAAAGAGAACTAATAAAAATGCGTGAGTTGCGAATTGATGGGAGGAAAATGTCTTTCAATTTGACTGTGGAATGGACTATTGACGAAAATATCGCACATTTTTCTTGTCAAGTGCCTGTATTTGCAGAAGCAACAGGACCGTGCTTCGTAACAAAACAGAAGATTCTTTAGATGTGTGTGAACAAATCTGTTAATAACGTTGAAGAACAAAACTAAGCACAAACAAATGTTGAATTTTTTTACATTTTTTCAAAGTGTTGCCTAACGATCTTTCATATGTATTTATTATTGAAAATTCCATCTAAAGGTCGGATCTATCTAAGTGATAAATCAACGTTATGCTAAAAATGATGAGCCACAGAGCAAGCAGATCAATTGCGGTTTTTGTATGTAAACCATAAAAAAAACTGTGATTCTTTCATATTTGGTCAAACGTAAAAAAACATCTCCATTCGTATATTAGTAGGTTCATCAATTTGTTCAACGTGGCATAGAACATGAAAGCGAAAATCGCAGAAAATGTTTTCAAGAACAATTTCAAACTGAAACTAAAAAAAACACAGACAAAATTATCTACTGCAGACTCAGAAGATCTTTTCTCAGAAAATTTTCTTTTGTTTTTGGCTTAACGACATTTGCACGTCTGTTTTCTATTCCGTGATCTTAATTCTGCATTTATGTTTATAAATTTAAAGTTTGATTTCGTTTCGTTTCATTAATTTGGCTTTCTAGTCTTCAACTCGGCATCGATGGACGAAAAAAATTWATAATAATGTTTTTAGCATTAATTTGCTTTTTAATTTGCTCTATTTAAACTATGCRTATACAAGGATAATTTAAAAGTCGCGCAATTATTTTTAAGGTGTGTAGAAGAGCATGGARAAAMTTTCAAAAAGATAYCGAGTTTATTTCTTAAAGATATCAGCTCTTGAAGTTGAACTCTCCAATTTGCTATTAGCTAATATTTTAAAGTAGTTCATTGATCATTTGCCCCGCCATCGCTACAGGAAAACATTGAGAAACTTGCTTAAAAACTCAGGAAACATTTAGGAAAAATGACGATTGAAAAGTTTGTTAGTTGGCTTTTAAAACTGGGCTCTTCAAAACTTTGATAACTCGACAATGCATCAAGTTTACCTGTAAATTGCTGAAACCTTCGATCATTTTCTTAACTTTCTTCGATAGAAAACGCTTCTTTAACAGGGGCGGATCCAGCTCCGTCAGGGGGAGGTTATGCAGAAAAAATACAGTCTTCTGTTGTCTATGAAATTAGGAAAATTATCGTCGTTTTGTGCAAGGGTGGC
>NW_026018508.1:13773200-13773299 GCF_020466585.1 Dendroctonus ponderosae
AAAAAATTGAAATCGTATTCATGTCCGTCTTGGAATCCTCACATCAACAGTTATTTTAAATTAAACTTTGAAATGATTGACGATTGATTTTAATGAGAA
>NW_026018508.1:13773873-13776949 GCF_020466585.1 Dendroctonus ponderosae
TTTCTCACAAAGTAGACAAACGCGCATAAAACGTTGTGTGTCTTATATTACTGAAGCGATTTTATGTGTGCATGTCTTCGTAAATTTCTAAAAGCTATATTCAACATTCAACATAGTTGGAGCCGCATCAATGAATCGTTTGTTGAATTTTATTAGTTAAAGTGCACTTCGCCCACTGTCTCATCGCCTTTGATAATGTCCACCGCAGTTGTAGACGAAACGCCAGGAAGAAATTCCCAAGGACCACGGCTTCAAAGCCCGAAAAACATTTCTATTTGTGATTTGACTGGCCGTGAAAGCCTTCATAGTCTAATTATATAAGACTTTTGCTATTTAACAAACTTCATCCTTCTGTTGTTTCCGCAGAATGTTTCACTTTCAAATATTTTATGAACCAGTTGTACTATTCACGCACACTTTTTTGCTTACAAAAATTAAAATTTGCTTTAAAAGGCATCAGGTATAGATGAGTCTTAAATTGAAACAAACACGCACGAATTTTTTCCCGCAAGTTTTTATAACTTGATTTTTTGACATTTTTCCATTTTTTCACTATTCGCCTTTTGAAATGGTTATTGTTGATTGACGGAAATTGAACAATTTTCCAGCACTGCAATAACAACAATATAATCGAGCAAAAAAATGAATGAAAATGAAACTTAACACTGAACACATGAAACTGCTAACCATTAAAATTACTCTTCTTATGCTCATTTGCCCATTTATTTGTTATTGATTTATTTCCTCTGTCCATTTTTAATGCATCACGCTGCTTCAATGCATGGCGTGATAAACGTGCAAGTGAAAAATCATGAACAAAATCGGCGCTCATTAAGTAAATATTTCTGGATCCAAACAATTGGAAAAATATCAATTGATGGCGTCCGATGAGATGGACAAAAGTTATGCAGTTGAACAGCATTATGAAATGGACTACTTCGATTCCAAAAAGCCAAAATTGCAATATTAAATGCATCTTCTCGACTGAGCTTATGGAAAGCCATGTTTTTCTTACTCAAAAAAGCCGATGATTTGAACCAAACCATCGATTTTCGCGGGAGAAAGAACGAAGTGAGTGCGTTAAGTCAGATCTAGACTCCAATATAATAAGATTATTATTAGCAAGAATACAAAGATTTCATGGTTTCTTCAATTTTGCCAATGCCAGTTCACTCTCCTAAGCGTTCTTCGATTCGACTAGTCGAACGTCTTCGATCACCACCTTCAACACGCGATTGATCTGAAGCGTATTTCACCCAGATATCTTCCACCCATGGAATAAACCCCGAGTTGAAACTGACCATAATTGTAAAAAAAATTCAACTGCTTCAGCAAACAAAATATTATAGAATGCGATCGCAAATTGGTGCGTTAAATTCTTGGGGAAACTCATTAAAGTGCCGAACTTCGAGTGCTAATGAGTTCTAATCTAATTCTGATTTTTTCAATGCGAATTTCCATGCCGTGTGCAAGTACGTTCCTGTTGCCCAATAAAAATAAAGTTAATTGAAATTAAGGCGTGCGTTTCAGCAGTGAACCCACTTATGGTGAAGATCCGCTTTCCGAATATCGTCAAGCAAATGTCCAAAAGTGAAATAGTTGTTCGTTTCGATATTGCCATCAATTAAACCGTGCATTTTGAGTCGGAACAGGCTCGTAAATCCACCATCATCGTACTTGAAACACTTAAACTAAGGACTGTGACAGCGAATTTAGTTGGTTAAATCGCATTGCCGGTCGATGTTTGATCATCGCTTTTCAGCTGAATAAATAAAACTGAGTGCGAAGGATTTTGTTTCCCCATAAACTAGTGATCCATGCCGATAATAAGGTACGTATTTTGCGTCTAATCTAATTTTAATTCTCCATTTAAATTGCACGCCAAAAAGGCGCAGAAGGAATTCATGGAGGATTCCCGATGCAGTTTCAAATGTCAATAGAATCACATTATAAACTTGGGGAAATAGTTCGCGCGAAAAACCGCTTCAACTTTACTGCACTAATGCATTTTAATAAATTCGGCAGTCACAGTTATTTCAGACTGGTTTCGACATGCTCATTACCCAACTTTAGAACGAACAAGTATTTCTCTCCATTCTCCATTTCTCGTTCATTATTCGTTCTGTCGGTTCTATGTTGGATTGATTTTATTAAAATGGGGCGATGCCCATTTTTAAACCTACCGGGTTTCAGCTCATCTGAGGCATCCGCAAAAAAAGTTAATTTCGAACTGGGTTCAGTAGTTGGAGGCTGTTGCATTTTGGACTGTTGCAAAAACATGTCTGATTCTAGTTGCTTAAGAAATGCCTGATAGTCATAAGGGAGACTTATAGCTGTCTTTCCAAAAAGTCGCATCTTCACTTTACATATTTTTTTCCCTTCTTTCCCAACAATTCAACAATGTTTCTGGATCGTGAGAGAGTCATGAAGTCCCAATATTTGCTAGTTTTTCGATGCCTGCATATTCACTGCGCTCACATTTATATTTTGCAAACAAATTGGGCGTTTTCCAAAACGGTCATTCAATCGTCCGTTTCCTTTTATGAAGATTATTGAAAAGTATTTCAAAACAACTTAGAGCGTTATATTTGGACTTCAGTTTTCTACATTATATTTAGGCGTTAGATATTGTTGCAAAAAGTATTTTTTATTCGAATGAATCAAAAAGTGCCATTTTGCGAACAGAAGCGATGATCAAAAAGAAGCACTTTTCTTTAGCGTTCATTTGTTTTACTTTTACGCACGGACTTTGCCGCACAGTGTGCGACAAAGTATATGTGACACTTTGAACTTGCCACTGTCATATATTTTTTAGTATTTTTATTTAAAAATAACCGAAATGCTTTTTTAAGGAATTATGTAGGTTTATCAACAACTATTGATCCTATTTTCAAGTTTACTTACAATTTGTAAATTATACCTTTGTTACAAGTTCAGTCTCATAATCGTTTTAATGGCCTACTTATCTACTTTTGCGATGTTGTCACACGTAAAACACGATCTTTTTAAGAAGGGCAAATGTCATGCAGAGTATGCAACATGCATACACCATCCCAAGACCACAGGTGTTTCAAGT
>NW_026018508.1:13777948-13784943 GCF_020466585.1 Dendroctonus ponderosae
CGCGGTGTCTTCTTCTACTACCTCCAAATTCTACAGAACGACGGCCTAAAAAACCCGAAAAACCCATTAGTTAGTAGTGCAATTATATTACTAACAACAGTTTCAAGTTTTACTGTTCTTTTCCGATTCATCTGATCAAAATGCCGCAGAAAGTCCCACTCAAGCAAGAAACCCAATTAATTTCGCAAAGCACATGATAACCCTTTATATCTTTACTGCTTCTATTTAATAAAAAAAAACGGTGATTTAGTTTCCCCCCGACTGGCAACTTTATTAGCTATTCAACACCAGTTTCGGACTCCATTCTGGACCAATTTGAACGTTTCCTAAAGTTTTATCTCTGAAAGTTGGCGGGCGAGCGCAAGCTAAACAAATGGCCAAAGTCTACGAAACTTGGCGGCGTATTCTTTTTTATTTTAACGAACTGACAAAATCTAGAACGACTTAAATTTAAATTCCGAAAGAGTCGGCGCTCCGTTTACATTAAGTCGAGATCGTCCAATTTCGCAAACACTGGGACATATCAGCACTTTCGCGCTGAAAGTACAATTTTGAAAAGTCCAAGTTTTCCAATGGTGCTGAAACTTTTACTTTAGTTGCAGTGGAGCGAGTAAAGCTTTTATCCTGTGCTTACGTGCTAGACATGTTCACCAGACTTATGATGAACAATGCTTTTTACATTTCCTCTAAAATGTGTACAGAATTCATTGTGTTTTACTCAACTTTCCAGCGGCTGGGTTTTCAGTTTTAACAAAAAAACACTTAATATTAATAGAATAAGAACATACAATTTTTCGATAACAGCCAGTTTCGAATTTTTTTTATAGACTTTCTAACCGTTTTATCTCTGCTTTTTAAATTGCATAATTAAACTAACAAAATCGGAGTCAGCGGGAGTACCTTATGAAGGATTTTTTATCAGAAAATTCTGGGCCATTATTAAAGAAAACCTGAAATGCCATTTTAAACCGAGCGAAATTACCTCGCATACCCTCATAGTCTCTCAAAGTGCCACAGCTCTTTAATAACTAAACGAAGAGGTTCGGTATGAGGCATCGTAAAAATACAAAATACTTAAAAAATGACTCATTCTGCCATATTTTTACGTTTATGTGTAGGTTAATGTTTCAATAAGCCGCGAGTTTAAGTCCAGTAAAAAAGTTAACTGCTGACGTAAAACTAGGCTCTTCATTGTTTAATAAGTGTGTGCTTTTCCAGAATATGTTCGCAAGTAGCTCAAGCTGAAATGTGATTAAAATATACAGCAGATTCAATGCAAATAATTGCTGTGAGTTAAAAGTTGAAGTAATAATAAAGTAATAAATATTGTTATATTTCATTAATTCTTGATTACCTTTAGTATCTTCTTGATTTGATTTTACTTATATCTTTTGGCAAGATAGTTGTGATATGTCCAAGTTTGCTTTTGTAAAGTTGTCTAATGAAGAAATAAATTTAATATTCCATTTTATTCCACTATCGCTTTATTGCTACCTTTTCTTGGAAAAGGTTTATTTATCGTTAATTTTTTCTGCTTGCCTTCTGTTTAAAACACCATGTTTTTTGGTTTCCTTTATTTGCTTACGACTTGTTACTGATATTTTTTTATTCTTGTTTTTTTTTACTCAACCTTAAGTCTCTTTTTATCGTCTTGAGTCCTCTCATCTTGCGGATTAGTTTAGTTTTTACTAAATTTTGCATTTACTTACATTGATGTCGCGATGGATTTCTTACAGTTCTAAAAATTGTGCTGTTTTTCTACATATTACATGTTTTTCCTACAACTGTTTCCGTTTCATTAATGGATTCTTAACAAACATACTTTGAGTATGTTTCTTCTGCAAATTTCGAGCGTTTTCAACAACTTTTGCTCTTCTATACCCATTGTCTTTGCCTCAGTTTTGAGGATTTTTTGGTTTTTTTCTACCTTAGCACATAGAATATTTTGTGTATCAAACTTTTTCAAATCGAGAGTCTCTAATGTCAAGTATTTTAATTCGTATGTAGTGAACGAGGGAGTTTTCGCTTTTTTGCTTTTTTTCTACCTGATTGCGCCGCTTTCCCAAACATTTGTTAGTGTTGCTGATTCTTCAGTAAATAATACAATTAATACAGGGTGTTTCAACGACAACCTGAAGTAAGTTACTAGCAGGACAGTAAGTTACTCATTGTATTGAAAAGCAAAAAAATGTTGATTTTACACTAAAAGCTCTACGATCACATCGTCTAGTTGCGTAAATAAATGCACACCTTTGCCAACCAATTAGCTATTGTGTATCATTGTCTAAATTCATTCAAAACGTTCGAGGTGCTCATCATCATTTTCAAATCAGCGGCCAAAATTTCCTGCGTCACAATTTTTGTTT
Source organism: Dendroctonus ponderosae (assembly GCF_020466585.1). Classification (NCBI taxonomy): domain Eukaryota; kingdom Metazoa; phylum Arthropoda; class Insecta; order Coleoptera; family Curculionidae; genus Dendroctonus; species Dendroctonus ponderosae. Next base: position 13,780,315 of record NW_026018508.1, read on the forward strand.
TGGTCAGCCCGACCGAAAACGCGCTTCTGATTCAGATTAAAATTTCGCAAAAATAACCGATATTTTCCCGGTTATTTTTAAGCCAAGCGTGTGGTTTCCATCAATGCAAGCTGGCGAACTTGTTGAGGTTTTTTCGAAGTGATGTAATCGAACTGAACAGCTCCGGTTATTTTTCGCTAATACACTTCAAATATTTCCATTATTGATTATTGAGAATTTGAAAAGAGTTTTACAATTTTTAATGGTTTCAATGGTCTTCAAAATACTTTTTACTGCGACAAGATCCTGTTTTTCACTAAATTTTGTTATCTATAGAAAAATCGGGCGTAATTTTCATGAAAATTTTCTAAATCGTTCCGAAGATAGCACTCATCAATACAAGACAATGCACATTCATGCAGAGACCCAAAGGGATTAATATGCTATATTTTCTTTAAGTCAAATCTGGATTAGGAAAATAGATATCAATAAACCGATGGTAAAACAAAACTAACAACTGAATGATTAGGTCGAAGCCATAGGTATTCTTTTGGCCTCCAAAGTTAACTCTTTTTAAAATAATTTTCCCAATAGTCATAATCAATATATATATATATATATATATATAAATATATCGACACTGTAATTGAGGGAACGAAACTTTGGTCCTCGCAACTGATTTTATGCAATTTTGTGCCATCTGAGATATTTGTATAATAAATTACTCTCGATAGAGCCAGCCATTTACCATTTCGTCTAAGAACACCACTACAATGCTAACCCCATGTTATGAATAATTTTGCATATAACAACACCCTAATGTGTTTGACTAAGATAGTACGAATACAGCGGAATTTAAAACAAGAGAAGGCTGCCATGTTATTATATGCAAAGCAAAGCATCCAGCCGCTCTCTTCCAGAGCAATTCCAGATGGGAACAATTAGAGGATGCGTCTGTGTGTATTTATCATTACACTGTGCGAATCGCTTTATTATTTGCCACTTTTTTGCCCAATCCTGGCACAAACAAAGCCAAATTGACTCAGGATAACGCAGTTAATGGAGATCTGGCTATCTGACAATGCAATAAGACAATACCAGGTCCATAAATTCCAGCCTGGATACGCTGAAAATTGCTGTTATCTTAATTGTTGGGCGAACCAAGTGCGAAATTAAAGATGGCTCAGATTGCGAACGTCGGTTTCACGTGTGGAATCTTATCGATAATTCGATTGCGAAGATTTAATGGCGATGGAAGCTGATAAAAATCCCATTATGTGTTAGATGTGGAGGCATCTATCCTTTTTTTGCATTGCCACATTCGGCCAGAAAGGCCAGAAAGGAACTGTGGCTTTTTATCGCTGATTTATCCACTTTATCTGGATATTAGTTGAACTACTTTTTAAACAGTTAATTTTTCCAATAGCAACACTGTTCCATCTGCGTTATTAATTTTCCTCCATCCCTTAATTCTTCCTTGTTCTGCAAACTCTTTTACAATTTATCTACGTTTTCTCGGGCACTGCGAAGGAAAATTGTTCCTTAAAAACTGAAATTTCCATAACAACTGGATTAAAATCTGTCATCATTTTCATCAGGTCAAAAACACCTAAAAATCATTAACCATGCGTTGGAGCAAAGGCCAACTGAAGTAAATTTTAATTTTAAATTGGTATTTTTCATGCGTAAGCTGTTTAAATCGCTAAGAAAGCGAATGGATGGCGATTTGATTGATGTTTAAACCAGTGATTTGTCGATGTTTCCAACCCGATCTTTTTCTATTATACCCAAACGGCAAAAACCTCCTATTTCTTTGTAGGCTGTACTAAACTTTTGTATTAAATGCTTTCAATTGGTCAAAGATCTTCCCGCAAAATATGCCACTTTATACGCGTTCTTTGCCTTTCTTTCTCCTTCTCGACTCTTTATAATCCCTTTTACTCATGGTGTTAGCTGTTACCATTTAGCAGTAAAATTTAGTTGATAAATCAGGTTTCCCGATTTGTTTTCAATTTTTCTATATATTTTTTTTTATTCTCTCACTTAAGTCGGCTTACGCATTGGAGGGCGACGAGTATGCAGTGTATTGCCTTCTGTTTTTTTTACTCATCAAAAGCTGAAAATAAACCAGGTTCACGTTGTATCAGACGCGTGCTGCTTAAATTTAGAATGGACCGTTTGGAAACAGGAGTTCGACGCAGAGACGAACTGCCCAAGTTGCATATGTTTCCTTCCAAAATCGATACATTTTTCGATGCCGAAAGTTGGAATCGAATTGCCATTAACTGAATTCGGAAAGTAAATCCTGATCGTTCAAAATCGCCTCTGGATTTTTCCGATTTGACCCCGCTTGATTTATTCTGAAACTGCTGCAAATTATGATTCAAACCTCATTAATAGGAGCACAGTGACGACCAACCCATTATCCATGGAAGATTAAATTAACTGTATAAAATCTAAGGCTACTCCCTTTTTCCTTGGGTAATTTGGTTTTTCTCAACATTTGTGCAAAAATATAAATAAATTATTAAAAATATTACTTAAAAAACGCACTTGCTTTGCCGCTTTTAACTGCACCTCCTTCCTCGCCGTTTTCATAAAAATTCCAAAAAATTTCCACGCAAAGTAAAAATTGTGTGCATATTTACCACTCAGTTTTGCTAATAAGGAAACATTGCATATTTCGATTTTTCCAAATTTTGCTATTACTGTTATTATTTGTATAACGTATGCAAATCGTCGAAAACCTGGCCAATTAAATGTGGCAATTCTTTCAATAGAACAAATCATCAGGGCAACAAACATATGGACAGAAAAAAATATTCAATTACGATCCTGTGGATCCAAAGCAAATAAATATAGGTGCATCACTCCCCATTAAGAAAAAAAACTAGTAGCACCATAATAACAGCAACGATATAAAGTTTCTAAAATTAAAATTACTTGGTAGGGAATCTGACAAACAAATTGCATCAAGCTCTATTCAATTTGCGCAAAATCTCGATACTCCTAGTCTGAAGAAAATAAATTAGGCAAAAGAAGTACTGAACACAGAGTAAAAAAATTAAATAACCGAGTGAGCAATAGGAAAATATAATTCGAATTAATTTGCCTGTTGAACAATGGGTTTTCGAATGGATGGTGTGCAAAGCACTATTTAAGAATTGCTAAATTATAAAAACATATTCCGAAGATTGAAAACATGTATAAATAGATGTGGTTGGGATCAAAGGAGATCCAACTTATTATGGCTTACTACCGTTAAAATATTATATTAAAAGCCCCGAATTGCATAGTTTTCAACCAGTTGATCATTTTGCATCAGCAAATCCCTTAACCTGGATTAACTTTTAATACAGAAAATCGATTAGAAAATCTCAACAAACAGTGAACCAATTGAAGAAGCTTGAAATGAACCAACAGTATGTCTTGACATACTTTCAACAAATTGTTTTAATTATAAATTGAATCACACTAATGTAGACAGACCTTAGGAAGGCATAGACGTCGATGTGGGAGAGTGCGTGGAGTTAATTTTAGAATCTCCTACCGTGTAAGTAAAGATACCATGTGCAAGCACATGTGGGGTTTGTTGGCGTTTCTCCGTCCCGATCGAACAAACTATAACATTTCCCGAAAACCGTTGATTATTTTCGATTCGACTGTTCAGGTCGTAATAGGCTCATTGTTAAGGAGCTTTTAATCAATCAGTTTACAAACGATTTTTCTTTATGTGTATGTTAATGCGCGTAGGGTTATTTTCGCGTATATAAGTTAGCTGCGGTAGTTCCATATTATCTGATAATGTTCTTATACGTTTTTTTAAGTCACTATGTACATCGGTATCCAAGTTAATCACAGAAAGCGAATATTTGCATAGAAGTTTCTAAGGAAAATGTAAATTATATAATTGAAATTCCCTTAAAGCATATAAAAATTAAGGTTGTCTACCACTTGGCGACTTGTGTGGGAAAAATGGGTGGAAACCACCACTTTAAACCCACTTTGTATAGACTAAGATCAAAACGCCCGTAAATGAATATATTGTTTACATACATAAATCACCAGAAATATTCACTTGAAGAGGAGATGATTTGAAGCACAAGCTAAATGAAAGTACTTTTTTAGTGGCAATAAATGAAACACTTTCTTCGACTGAAGCTTGGCTCCAATATAAATAAGCGAAGGAAAATGCGACGATTTATGTCATTTTTCCAATTTTAACGATCCATAAGGTTTCTGTAAAATCTGCAAGCACATTGAAACTGAGAAATGCATTTACAATAAAAAATCAATGCAAATCAAGGTGCAGTGAGAGCTTAAATGTATTAATGATCCGGTATGTCCGATGTATCCGAAGCGAACACACGTCTGAAGGTGTAAGTTATGTATGGCAGCGAAACGTCCTGAAAAGTTTGCTTGAGTTACAACTTTTGCAGAATCTCAACACTTAATGGAGTTGCGGAAAATATTACGTAAATTGTTGGATCAATTGGTAGTTGCACGTTGTTTTTACCGCTATTTCTCCGGTTTTCCTCCAAAAACCTTGTTCTGGAGTGTTGTCTTTTCTAAGACTAAAAACTATCTACGCTATAAGAATTTAAACAGAAGAGAGTTTATTGATCGCCTTGATATTGTTAAGCCGTAACT
>NW_026018508.1:13785665-13798368 GCF_020466585.1 Dendroctonus ponderosae
GGTTTGATAATAGAATAATAATAAACGAGGTTTCCTGCCTAGTACTAACGCAATAACACGTCCGATACCATTTACATTGGAAACTTTCAGTTTCCTTTGATCTTTGCCCGAAATTTCCCAAGTTCCCGCGTCAACACGCAACGCGTGTCTCCTGGCAGCGTGAACCGCGCCTAACGGCTTTCTGAGAGTGAGCGGATCCCAGATGTATTTCGGGAAAAGACAAATTTGGCTTTAGGGGGGTTGGGAGAGTACTGTTTCCGAAACGGGTCGCACCAATCGCGTTGTTGAATCCATTTTTAGACCGAGCTCCGTTGGCGCCTCGCGAGATGTGCAGGGTGCACTCCCGACTTTAGTTACTCGTCTACTCTCCGACCGTATCGAACCCCCTTTCAATTGAACCTGGGCCGGCCCACAGCCCAGATTTAACACCCGGTCGCTGTTTTTCCGTTTTAGTGCCCCAATGTAGTGCCAGTGCTCCCTATAGCGCGTCAGCTTGGCGGAAGATACGGATATTTATCTTCGGTTTTGCGGCAGGGGGGGCGAGGGATGATTATGATTACTCCTCCATTAGCTGAGGGGGCTGGGGCGTGTGTGGGGCTCGGTAACATAACCAAATCGATTTGAGGAATAGGTAAGACCAAGAATCATCTCTAAAAATACAGTCGCTTTGCACAAATCTGTGCTATTCCAAGCTCCCAGTTGGGGCTTTTGCAGGAAAATCACTTGGACATAGATCTGGATACGCCGCTGGCGCTGAGCAAGTTCCGTGCTTCTCTACTTCCCATAGTGGTATTGGCATATGGAATGTAAAGAAGTATGGAGCGAGCAAGGCTGTTTCCTCCACTATATCGGCTCTAAGAACTCCTTTAGGCTCTATCCAGAGGAATTTGGTTGTTTTTCAGTTGAGTGTCACGAAGGTAGTGTGGGTATTGGGTTACCGCGTCTATATGGTGGTGTTTATGGATAAACACCTATTTTCGTACAGCGCGTTACGGTGGCGTGTGCAAAAGTTTAAAATAGGATCGGCTATTAGTGAGACGAACAGCTACATCATGGACGGAATCGAGTGAAAACATTTTATTTTTTCTTCTAGTCTATTCATCAATGGTCAAATAAAAGTCGCATTAATTATAAAATGTCCATGTAGACCGGGGTTTCTCAAACCCCTGAAAACGTATGTTCACCAAATGTGAAGATACGATTTTGGGTGCAATATTGGGTACCTGGCTTCCCTAATAGAGGCTCCGCTTCTAACGTCTTGCAACAGCTCAAACGCTATTTTATTCCACTTGATGCCGTTTGAAATGACTTTGAAAAATAGATATTGACCGCTTCAACTCGATCGTTAATGAAACATGAGATGGGCATGTAAAAATAGACACTTTTATTTACCTGCCTGTAAAGTGAAAACATTGAAACTAAAAAAGAACCAAGCGAGTTTCACAGCAGTTTCGGTTGTACTAAGCGATTTATTTTTCCTGAATGCATTTGAAATTCTTTGTTATTTTCTAAATCTACATACGCTGGTTTGCTTAGGTACCACCAAAAATTGTGAGATACAGTTCCAGAGAGTCAAAGTTCCAACTTTTATTGATTGACGTGTATTGGCCAACTTTGCCTACAGGATGTTCAAAAACCACAGCAAAATTTGAACATTTGTACATCTAATAAGGTTTTCAATCACATTTCGAATAGTCTTCAGCCTCTGGACCTGGTTAGCATAATATTTAATCGTTCAACCAGCCGTTTCAAGTTGAACCTTGGCCTCATTTGCACACGTTGGATAATTAAAATCTTGCTGGAATTGCCAATTACCAGTGGAATAAGTTCAAGCCCAAACGCGTACGAGACACCATCAATGACGTCAGGAATCCGTCTGTCTTCCACGCTACCATCTGTTTAGGATATGAGGAACGCTGGGTAACTTGACACTTTTTTTGTTTTAAATGTTGCATAAATTGAATGCTTCAACTGGATAATGAATAGGTAAAGAGGACAACAATATTATAGGTAAGAGAGGTTACATGGGTGGTCTGAGGTGTTCTGAGCACATAAAATGCCCGAATCTTGCTGGCGTTTTATATATAAACTGATGCCTCTTTATGCTGATAATCCCAGAAGGTTTTCCGATTAGTTGGCATTTGGATCAACATTTTAACTGTGCTGAAAACACTAGTGCGCTTAACGATTGACCGAAACCAATCATTTTCTTCCTGACCAGAGCACATAAACCAATATTGTAGGCAGAAGATTTGACTAAACCCTTCATTAAATTTTTTTTCTTAAACCTCCACATAGAAGCTAAACGTTATTTTTTTAGCCAAACAACATTTACTTTCCTAAGCATCGAAGCCCTTAATTAGTTTAAGAGCGAACGGCAGCAGTGCTAACAAAAAAAATCATTCTTAAACTTTCCTCAACGGCAGGAGAGAGACTCGACGACGAAGAAAAGCAAACATCCTTTGTCTACGGGAATTTCCCTTTTAATTAAATATTTCGCGAACTAAAAAGCTTTTTCTCAATCCAAATTAATGAATGTTGCTGGAGAGGGTTGAGGAGGAAAAAATGCTCTTTCGTCTACTTACATTTTCATAATTCGGTGTGAGTGGATTACGTTCAAGGCGGGGCGAGTTTTTGCTGCTGAGAAACTTCGACAGTCGACTCAGAATTCAAAGGAATGGCAATCTAACGTAGAATTGTGGCGCGATTTTTTTAGTGTTTGGCTGGAAAATGTCGTAGGAATTAATGAAAATGACACAGGAGCTAATGGGAAATTCAATAAATGTACCTAGTGGTGGTAAACGGTAAGATGCTCTTTCATTTCAAACAACGAAAAGTTTACTTCGGTTCTAAACCTGGAGAGTCGTGTAGGAATATTTAATGCTTTATTTTATGGAGATTTATTACATTTTCTTGCTAAAATACTTATTTATTTATCCGTTGTTTCCACTCTCGACGAAGGTAAAAAAATACAAGTCAGCAGAAAATAGATGCAAATTCAAGCAGGGTTTCTTTGGGTTGCATTTATTCAAATCTTGTAGTCACTTTTAGGGTGAACGTTAAAATTTTCACAATTTTTAAGCCAATCTTTAAGAACGTAAACCGCTGCTTCCATTAAGAGCTTTAGGTCTAAACCGTATTCCGTTTCAAAAATCATCAATATATCGTAGTAAATATAAAAGCTACGAGAACCCATCGAGCCCAATAAATTATTCATGCATGTTTACTAGAATTCAAATGCGTTTTCTGTCTACGTATGTGACCAGTTTGGGTTTTCTAGTACAAATGTTCTGATAATTTGTTCATCTATTGCCACAATAAAAAATCATAAATATCACACGAATTACTAGTGAAATAAATATGAACACCTAGTAAAACTCAACTAAAGTATAGACGGATCATGTAAAGAAAACGTAAGAATTGATCATACAAGGCAATAAAACTTCTTGTGATTTGAGTTATTCTCGATAAAGCACTGTACTAAATATGAATATTTTTGAAATTGTAAGATAATCGCACTTTACTCAGCCGATACATTTTCTCAATGAAACTTTCCACTAAAGATAACTAAATGCATCGTGCATACAAAATCTTGTTCTTGGACTTCCGGACGCTCATATATTCAAAACCTACATTTGCAGTGGCATGTGTAAAATATATATACAGCAACACATTTAGAAGTGTTAATAGAACCAGTAAATGGCCTCTGAATAATTTATATAAGCTTTTGTTCAACGTCTATGATCATCTGCAGTAAGTTTGGTACACTTCAGAACGTTATCAATTACTCTCGTAGTTTGTTTTCAAAATATATATTTTTACCATTACTCGATATACTTGGCTTATTATTTTCTCACCCGGTAACTTAATATCGTTTGCGCTCTCCGAAAAATATGACTCGATAATAGAACATCTGGGGCCCACATTTTTGTTTTCACTCCGGTATGGTCAATGCCTTGAGGACTTGTTAGGAAAATGAGCACCCAACTTAACGTATTGTTAGTTATTATACGAAAGCTTCTGGTGGAAGCAAAAAAGGTGTTTTTCATTCAAAACTGTTGTTTATGGCACAACATCTGGGCATAAAGCGTTACGATACATGTAGGTTTTGAATGGTTTCCTATAAACAGTCGATGGAAGATAATGAAGCCATTTTTACTCGTACTTTATCTAAGAGGTGTTAACTTAATGGGTTTTTGACTCAGAAAATCAACCAGTTTCTGTGAAATTACGTAATATAATGCATAGGAAAACTTTGCGCCATGGATGAGCGCCCTTGTCTGCACGAGCACAACGAATAATTAAACTCTTTCGCACGTTAATAATGAGGAAAATGTGACTGGGAAAAAATAATTGCGCCACCTGGAGTCGGGAAACGCTTAGGAAAAGTGACACTGCATAAATCAGAAAGCATTCATACGTAAAATTTCCAATTTTCGCCACCCGCGAACATCGGCAACTTTTTAATAAGCCTCCAAGCCGCAACACCGACATCGATTCCATTTATTTTGTTTTGGACATTGACGAGACATCGTCGTTTTGATGGATTTTTTCCTTCGTGGGTAATTTATGGAAATTCACATCCCAAGGACGGGAGGCTTTTTCGCTCTTGGAAAATATTGGGAGAGACTCTGGATAATTTCCAGGATTTTCCAGTTTTAACCCACTAAGGACTACAGGTCTTGGTAGAGAACAGTTTGCAATCATCAGGACTTACTTATGTTAAAACTGCGAAAACATTATTGGGTCTAAAGAAATATAAAGACCTCCCACAATGTTTCTTACATACGTTTAATTTGTATTCTATTGAATTAAAAAATATAATGTTCGTTTCCATTTGAAGACTCATGTTGTAGCTGTTTTTGTATTCAATTTTATACAACCCAAATAAGGAAAGGTTGAAGAGATTAAACATTGAATGTTTTGAAAATGAAGTAAAAACATATTTTCTTTTAGAAAAATTGCTGAATTCAGTGACAAAAAGCTATGGATATTATTGGGTTATTATTCGGTTATATAGTTACAGACAATTCGAAATATTTAGCCAAATTTGCCGAATCTGTAAAGCTTTCTGACTGTACAGCAAACGTTCGATTGGCGTGCAACAAAATGCTGTCTTTTCATCCCATATATAACATCTAAGCATGGATTATGTATATGGATTAATCATATTGCTTTGGAGGTGATACATTAGACGTTTGCTCTAGGTTCGCTTAGGTGCACTAGTGAAAACAATTGAAGCACTATTATCCAGAATTTGATGATTAAATGGACAGAATATGTTCTTCGGGCCTGCAGCCACAAAATATGTTTTTCTTCTTCGGCTAATAAATATCAGAAAGCCCTATCATCCATATTAAAACGGGAGGGAGGCGGCTGGCTAAAACAATACTCCTGTTCTCGCCATCCCGAATAATTGACAGCGATGAAAAATGTTTCGGTCGTATATTATATAACCAGGGGGAAGGATTTATAATAAAGCAGTAAAAGCACCGTCTCTAAGGCTCAGCGTATTGTTTTTCTTTCAGAGTGGATTGAGTGAAAAACACACATTTTCATGTATATTACTTCTCCATTGATCCAATTTAAATTTCGGCCAAAAATCTAACTTTAACGTGCATGTTTTTTGAGCTCAATCGATTCCTTTTCACGAAAGAAGGTCACAAATATGTATTTATAATGGCTTGGGTCAATAATAAGGAATAAATCGTCAGGTTAAAGATCGTGAACGCTCAAGAAACGCTTAAAATGTTCCGAAAATGTCTATTATTTCAGATCAGAAACTTCTAGCATGTTTTTCAATGGGTTGGATGCATTCCTCGCGCCCATGAAAATTTAATTTTTTTCAAAAAATCGACCCCCCCCTTGGAAAAATTTCGGCCAAAAATCAAAATTTCACATGCGTGTTTTTTGAGCTCAATCGATTCCTCTCGTTGTAAGAACGTCACAAATATGCATTTATAAAGCGTTTGGGTCAATAATAAGGAAGAAATCGTCGGTTAAAGATCGTGAACGATCAAAAAGCGCGTAAAATGTGCCGAAAATGTCTATTATTTCGGATCTGAAACTTCTAGCATGTTTTTCAATGGGTTGGATGCATTCCTCGCGTCCATGACATGAAAATGATGTAAAATTTAAGACATTTTGAGAAAATTTAATTTTTTTCAAAAAATCGACCCCACCCTTGGAAAAATTTCGGCAAAAAATCAAAATTTCACATGCGTGTTTTTTGAGCTCAATCGATTCCTTCCGACGTAAGAAAGACACAAATATGCATTTATAAAGAGTTTGGGTCAATAATGAGGAAGAAATCGTCGGTTAAAGGTCGTGAACGATCGAAAAGCGCGTAAAATGTGCCGAAAATTTCTATTATTTCAGATCTTCTAGAAAGAATCGAGCTATTTTCGACATTATCGCCTTAAAAGAAGATCAACTAACTATAAGTTGTGAACGTTTTTGTCGTGAACTCTGTGTAGTTCATTGTTTATTATGAAATTAGGAGACTGAACATATTCTGAGAACTTTCCGATGGCTGGATTTACTGAGCATTAAATAAAATAAACAAAATATTGCCAAGAATAACGGAAAGGCGAGCGGTAACGTGGATTTAGATGAAGAAATGAGGAAACCGAATAAGAATTCATCCACAAGATGCACGAAAGCTTGTTCCAAGTTAACTTTGCTTTCTCGAAGAGTGAAATCAAAGATCGTAATTTTTCTTTTTGAATGCTGAGGTTTTCCAATATGCTTCCAATTAAACATGGAACACTTTCAAAATAATGCTAAATAACAAAGTTGTAATTCGATTTTCATCTGTTAATATCTCCTCTAAATCAATATTTTTCGCTGTACTTTCCAAGTGAGTCCCCATTACCCGTTAAAAGGAATGGCGCCAATTTTGAATCACCCTGTATAAACTACGACAATTGTAATTTCTTTTTCAGTATATGATTTTGACAATCTGAAAAGTTTAATAAAATATAAACCGTTTGTTCTACAGCTGATTGCATGTTCAAACATTGCAACCTTAAACAATGGTTTTATGTTAATTTACACTCAGTACAGTGTAAGGAAATTTATTCTCGCTTGCAAATGTTCCAAAAATGCTTCAAAAGAACCCAATAGAAAGTTCTGAATCATATTCTCGACAATGGCGAATGGAGATTTTCAATACAAACTCAATAACTGCATATTTTAGTCTAAGTCGAATGAATTTTGGAAAAGAAAGTATTAAAAAGTTGTGCTCTTCTTAGGTAAATTTAAATGTGTACGGTGTTGTAAACTAAGGGTTGGCATCAATGTCAGTAAGGCTGACGACCCCAAAGAATCACAATTTTTGAATTAATAACGCACTGATTACCAATTTATTTGCTATATTGTTATGCAAATCGGATGTTTTAGAATATGAATTTGATCTAGTTTTCTTTCGATTTCAAATCGAACGGCCCGCAGCCCATTTTTCCACTTTTCCATTTCCCGGTTCGTACGTTACATTAGGGTTATTTTTATGGTCGCGAATATTATTCATTCATTCGAATTGATTTCCTGCTAAATCGGCTTTCGCAGTCAGTAACTTGACGTTCTTTTTTATCGACTTAATCCACTTTTACGACGACGTATATTATTCGAACTGTCAAAATCGCTCTGGAACGCAAACAAATGAAATGGAGGATAATAATTTCAAAAATGTAATCGATTCCCGGGAAATTCCCAGTGAGATACGGCGACGCTCCAGCTAGAGTGCGGATGCAATTAGAACAATTGGCTTTTCAATGCACCACATTTAAAGTTCAAGTCGAGATTTGCTGATGAAAAACTGTGGTCGATTTTCAATTTTTTTTCTGTAATGACACAGCGTTTCCCTGAAAACATCCATCCAAATGGCACAGTATCGATCGTGCACGCAAAACAAGATTGATGCTAATTCCGCAAGGGCTTAAGGAAAATTTCCTAATATAAAACTTTTCTGATTATGCCAAGATTAAAACGGTTTTAACCCCGGAGAACTTTTTTACTTTAACACGTCGCCCTCTTTTCAGTCGCAATATCTTTTAATCCGAAAGCCAAACTTTTGTCGTTGCGTTTTGTTAAGCAGAGTTTTTATCATAGAAATGGGGCATTTTCATTTGGTATCAAAAATCGCTGTGTTATTGATATGCAACTGCAAAAACAAAGAAGCTTTAAAAATATGCTAGAAACGTTTCTCAAATTTCCGCGAGAATTTGTTGCCCAGTAAAGAGTGCTTCTATCGCATTTTCTCCTTCAATCTTCCATCTGTCTTAACAACAACAAGAATTAAGACTTAATCAACAAGACAACAAAATATCAAGGAATTTTGCCTGATACCTTAGAGCTTCTCGTTCAAATAAACCGGCAACACACGAAACTTCAAAGTTCAAAAAGCTCACCTTTAAAGGTCGAGACACGTACTGCACTTTTAGGTGTGCTTCGATCCATGCTGCAATATGAGCTGCGCCTAATTTACTTTTATTAAACACTTCAAAGTGGATGATCACTTTCGAGTGGATGCAACTTTGACGTGTTAGTTAAGGTCGTTTTTGAGGCAAGCAACTCACTGAGCACCATTAAACTGGTAACGCGTAGCTTAAGCAGTTGAAAATGTACAAAAGTGGCTGTAATTGTGCAACCAGTTGCCAAACGTAAAAATTCCGACGAATTCGAAGAAACTTGAATTTTTTGGAAAAATCGAATCGGAAAGAAGCTGCCCAATAGCGAATATAAAAGTTGTGGGTCGATAATAAGGAAGATATCGTCCGTTGAAGATTGCCACCGCTCAAAAACCGTTCAAAATAGACAGAAAATGTTGATTATTTGGGAACTGGACAGGCTCCGGTGCCTTTTAATTGGCTCGTTGCATTCCTTGTGTCTTTCCGACGAAAATGATGTAGCAGTCGAGGTATTTTGAGAAACTTGAATTTTTTGGAAAAATCGACCTTATGAAATTTTTGACCAAAAATAAAAATTTTGCAATTGTGTTTTTTGTCCTTATTGGATTGTTTCCGACCTAAGAAGCTGCCCAATAGCGAATATAAAAGTTGTGGGTCGATAATAAGGAAGATATCGTCCGTTGAAGATTGCGACCGCTCAAAAACCGTTCAAAATAGACAGGAAATGTTGATTATTTAAGAACTGGAAAGGCTCCGGTGTCTTTTAATTAGCTCGTTGCAATCCTTGTCTCTTTCCGATGAAAATGATGTAGCAGTCGAGGTATTTTGAGAAACTTGAATTTTTTGGAAAAATCAACCTCTTACCCCTTATGAAATTTTCGACCAAAAATCAAAATCTCGCAATCTCGTTTTTTGCCCTTATTGGATTGTTTCCGACCTAAGAACCTGCCAAAATACATTTTTGAAGAACCAGAAAGTAAAGCATGAAAATACCTGAGCAGTCGCGGCCAAAAAATGAATGGAAAAACATCTTCGGGGGTGACCCGCATAAAAGCAATTGGTGTCTAATTTGAGGATCTGCAACAGATGCAAAACGTATCATTTTTTGCAGCGCGAAAACCTGGCCAGAATCTGCCAACACGTTCTGTGTGAAACCCGATGTTTCCCTCCATGTGGGAGTATTTCCCCTTTCAGTAGGGCTGGGCCCGAGCTGTAAAACAATCCGGCGGCGGGTGGTTTCAAAGAGAAGCGAACGAGTATGGAATGTTAACATCTTTGTAATCTCGGGCCTCTGTCGTAGAATCCGTAATTACTGTATAGCAGGAAATGAAATGCGACTGACGGAAAACAGCCCAGTGTGTTTTTATTTGCTTATTTGCTCCTGCCAGCTTATCAACGGATGAGACGGCATTATTAAATTTGCTTGATTTTCACATCCTCAAAGCTCTCGAATATCTATTTTTCAGCTAAGGGCTGTTCCGCAAGCAGTTTACTTGTTGCACCAAAGGAACAACATTTACAGCCGAAATGTGTACGAGTTTTCCGATTTTCAATCGATAGAACTGAAGAAATCAACAGAATCAACAGTTTGGATTGCACGTTCCCGGTCCCAACATTTGTGGATGATTAATGAGACCTGCAAGCATATCTTATGAACATTTGTCCACAAAAACATCTGGAAATTGCTTTAGGTAATTGTTCTCATAGTCTAACTAAATATTGACTGATCCAGATTTGTAAATTGTAGTTTATTTTTTAAATCGGCCTAGTTTGGTTTAAACTGTTTTTGGTTACCCTTTGGTGCTTCTTCATTTCTGACAAAGAAAGGGACAATTAGCAAAGTATCGAATCTTTCAGATTAAATAAATTCGACATTCTTTATACACATACACTGAGCTTACTTTGGCAAAAAATTGAGTATCGAGCAATCATAAAATTTCTGCAGCTTATAGAATCGACATTTTCTGGTAAAACGATGCAACATAAGAATGTTTAAACAATTTTTGCCTCGTTATAGGTTGTGACCAGTTTAAGCCATTACGAATGCAGATAATTTTTTGATTTTCTTACATACCGACTCGTAAATTTACATAAACAACTTGCGATTTGAGACTACGGGGGAGGATTTATGTCCCAATTTCGGTGCGCCCGTCAGATATCTTGCGAGACTCGCGCCGGACTCGTACGATTTATCAGCGCAAAATTCCGACTGTGGCTTGATTTATTTATAATAGCCGAGTAAATCATTGGAACAATTGAACGAGAGACGCTGTTTCCGACACTCGTTCCAGAATCGGGAGCGATCCGTTTGTCGCTAACTGCTTTTTGAGGTCGGGAGGGGTTCGATTACAAAACCTCCCAATTGACCATGTGGAGCGAGACCAAAGCGCGATTTTTAATTTTCTAATCCGATCAAAAATACGGTGATTGAACTTTTCTGGACAGAGTTTATAGCCCTTTTGAGCATAGGGGAAAATTGCTTTGAAAAGACCAGACATAATGTTCTTGCGCAGAAACAATGAATGCCACAAGATTTTACAAAGAGGACTAAAGTGCAAAAAAAATCAGTTCATTCCAGCTGCGCATTAAAACGTGCTGGTAGGTTTTGTACCAGCCACTCAACATTCACCACTTGCCCAAAGCGGATGAACTCGGTTGCTTTATGAAAATGTAGCAGTTTGCGTCCTAATAGCTTCTGTTGCACTTCTTATTCTCCCTCACGCCTTCAACATCTTCATAATCATTCAATCTTCATCATCAGTCGTCATTGTTTTCATCAGATTCATTACCAGCAGCTTATTTAAATATTCCTCAAAATGTTACTTAAAAAATGGCAGACTCTCCTCAACTATTAACCTTTAGTGCAGCACCACTGAAACAAACCGCTGGCAGACAAATCAAATTAATATATTTTTCCGAAGTTTTAGGAGTTTTCCAATAAAGAGCGACGGCTACCAATAAATAACAAGTTAACTTTTCGTTACATCCCAAGTTTGTCGACTGGTAAATTCATCATAATTTTCCAGCTAACTTCACACCGTATTGTTGTAATTGCATTTTGGTCTTGGCTAAAGTTCAGTAAACTTCCACTGACCTTTCGGTTTCAATTGTTTTTTAGGGCGTCACATAAATCATTTAGTTGATTCGCAGCAAAATAATCATTTAGAGACCTTAAAGATAGCAATTATTCGCGTCTACAGGGAAATTTGAAGAAGTTGATCTTGAAAGTGGTTTAGTTCAATAAATTGCAACTTTTGCAAGAAATGCATCCGATATATCAAAAGAAGCGACTGGGGGTGTGTGACAATGTAATAAAAAGGGTCAACGAGAAGGATTAACGGATGAACTGTTCTTGTTGAAGACATAGAGCTACTGCTACTAGCTAGCATATTAGCGACGAGGGACTTGCGACGACCTATTTCCCCTTTTGCAATATTATCGATACGGGCAAATATATGTAGTTTATTTGGCCTTATAAAGTTCCTCGTCAATATCGTCTTTTACGTCTTGGAATTCTTTCCGTTTGGGGACATTAGAACAACTCGTCTAAATGGTAATAGAAAATAGTCAATCGGAAGCGTATTTCCACTACGAGTGTTTTCGCTTATTTGATATCAGTGGCGCACTCGAATCATCATCACTGAACTACATGATAAGGGTAATTCCTAAGTTGATACTTTCTGAAAATTGTCTCTTTTGTGTTGTTATTGTCACATTTTGCATCATCCAACACCTACAGGTTCCGAGTTAGACTTACTTGCTTAAATCACGTGTAGGAATTTAAAAATAAATATGTACACTTTTCAGGTGTTAGAAATTGGCCTCTAACCACTTTCAAGTCACACAAGTTAATTCAGTTTCCATCTCATTTTGACGTCGGGATCAATTTCAGCTGCAGATAATTTTCGAGCTTCCTCCATAAAGCGCAAAAAATGTCACTTCCAGGAGTCCGTACTTATGAAAAACACTTCAGGAAAAACAAGAGAACGATGTGGAATGACAAAACCGACATTCTCCTCCAGAGACATTAGATATACAAATATTGACTTTATGTTATTCCGGCCTTTGTGCCACGAATTGCCTAAGGGTTTAGCAGGAGCGACAAAAACGTAAAATATATATTTTTAAAAGAATTGCCCATTGTTCCAGAAACCCCATTTATTTCGCTGTATGACACTTGTGATCTTCCGCTTTTTGCTTCTTTAGTTAACACAAGCTCATCAAATAGACGATTACGTTGCGCCACCACCGCTATTCGTTCTTAATCAGCGAAATTGAGTTAACGTGTGGAACTG
>NW_026018508.1:13799367-13803927 GCF_020466585.1 Dendroctonus ponderosae
TTGCTTCTTTAGTTAACACAAGCTCATCAAATAGACGATTACGTTCCACCACCACCGCTATTCGTTCTTAATTAGCGAAATTGAGTTAACGTGTGGAACGTCCCCAGTAAAAAAAGTGGCAGTCAAATTCTCAATATCTCTAATTGCAATCCATCAGCGTGAAATTTGCCGAAGGCAACTTTTTCATTTTTTCTGGTTGCCGCAGGCAAAATCGCGTGAAAAAGTAGAAGCATGGGATGAAATATCCCCGATGTTCGACAACACGTGTCGGGAACAGGGACAAAGTGCCACGGCACCTGCTGCTATCTCTTAACACTCTACGCATCCCGAATTTTCATGGGGGAAACACAGGAACGAACACATATTTTATTTAAACGTTCTTACCGCCGATATTGATAAAACCCCCACAGGTATGAAAATAATGGCCACATTTAACATATTTGGCATCACATTAATAGCAAACAATTCGGGAGTTTTGCAGTAAAATTTGCTAATTTATTATTTAGCTTAGAAATTGAGTGCATGATCAAGCTTTGGGATATGAAAATGTTTGAGTTCCTCAGAGTATTGAGGTAAAGACCAAAGCTTCTTGCTCATAAATCAAGTCGAAGAACATACAACAAGATTAGTTGGTTTTTGTTAAATAATAACGGKTTCTAACAAAACAAAMTAAGGTTTTTTWAACATGCAATGAACCAGTTTGCGCTTATGAAACACAAGAAYTAGAACTAGAAAAGTAGTCGAGAAATTCCTGTAATGAAAATCGACGCTTTCGCCAACCATTCGTCAACAGCGACAATCAAAGGAAAAGGAAATATCCGAGCACTTTGGTAAACTACCAAAATAAGGACAATTTATTGAAATAAACAGCATTTTTGCGAAAGAAAATACTCGACGCCAAGACACGGGACCAATAAAAACAAACCAATTCCGGTTCAAAGCGAAAGAAAACTTTTAAAATTCGAAAGGGGAGAGCTGGCAAAGTAACGAAAGACTTTGTTTTTCTCGCCCAAAACCTTAAAATAGCTTCAAAGACGCTTAACCGGATAACTGAAAAGAGTTTTCGTATTGGAAAATCCAGCGATCAGTACATCAATCTTCTTGGGTAATAGCAGTGTTTTCATTACATCAGATCAATAGGGTGTGACCTTTTCAGAATCATGTTTGAAATAATTTCCAATTCTCGAACTATCAATTCAAAATCAACTAACTCTAGCAGATTTGATGGGTTCTATACCAGCCTACTCAAAATTGGAGTTGACTAAAAATTTCCGAATTTGTGTGAAAACACATAATAATATGCACTTAACAAAGTTGTTGATTTGAGGCCTTCCTTGTTCTCTGCTCACAAGTTTTTATTTACATCACGATTGCCTCAGTTTGTGAAAACTGAAGAGGCCTTATCTTAACGAACCGATTTCGCCCGGAACTCAAATAAAAGAATGTCTGATTAGGGTTTATTAGAACTCCTAGTTAAGCTTGTTCCTTTAAGTACGCCCGTTCAGTTGTTTTCGGTGTTATTCAATTATGCCTTTGGTTACTGTCTTCTTATCTATATATAGAACTCCCTCAGCCTCTAGAAAAGGCACACTTCCAATCAGCCTGCCGGACAATTCGCCACAATATTGAATTCAAACAAAAATTCAGAAATTGATCAAATTACTTAAAACATTAGATATGTTTGGACTTTAAATAATAGGCGATTGCGTGTGAGAAACCTGCCAGTAAATGATCAAAATCGGCTTTGAATAAACGTGCAAAAAAAGAGCCAAAACAAAGCCAGCAATACTGAATGTCTATTGCAATCAGCCAATCATAAATAACGCTAAAGCTAACCGCTGTCCAGAAAATGGGAATTAATATTTCACGTTTGGCACATTGGCGAATAAAATTTGAAATGGCATCAGTTTAATTCCTGAACATACACGAACGAGCAAATGCCATGAAGTTCTGTGTTTTACATAATTTAGAGTTAGTCAAACGCTAATCAGGATTTAATGATGCGTTATTAACGCAGCATCATCCAAATCCCATATTGTTCGTTAGCCATCGACATTACGGTGCATTCAGTTCGTGCCAGTTAGTTTCTGAGTTTTTTGTTATGCAGGATCAATCGCATACGCACATGTTGTAATTATAGGAAAATGAAATTTTTTGTGTGTCAAGTGGAGTGTTTGCTGTTGTCCGAAATCGGAAATCCTGAATTGTTTCTATTGTTCATGATCACATTAATTTTCTGACTAGTTGCCAATAAATTAATCTACGCTCTATTACACTGGATAAGCTTGCTGATGATTTGTCGAGAGATTAACTGTATCTTCCCTCTAATTTAGCCATATAAATTGCTAGTTGAATTTAACGCAGTGATGTGATGTGTGCAGTCGAATTTAAGCATTTTATATTGTAAKCAACCTGGGAAAACSGAGCAACCACGGCGAGAGCGGCAACACTGGTAGGCGGGGCACACCCAGGAGGGGGTGGCAACATMGGGACTACTTCACGGCTGACAGGAGACGGCGCGGCGGTACTTCCGGGCAACAACACAGAACATCCGTGGGGTTGCCAGGGGAGATGGATTATTATTGATTTGATAATGACGGTGCAAGGCGTTCATTAAAATTATTGAATTTTTCATCGATCGTATTCTTCCTTAAATTTAACCATAACAATATTGAAAAGAAACTTTATTATTCGTCAGCATTTCTTCATCACTCTTCGTCCTAAAAAACATGACATACTGCATGAAATGAAGTTAATTGACGCAAAAATTCAATAATGTACAAAAACATTAACACCTTGCACTTTAACCGACAAGTTTCATCAGCCGTGATACGTTGTGACAATCAACTTTTTTGGGTCATGGCTAAATTAAACAGTAGAAGTTGTCAATTTTAAAGCTGGAGCTTCTAAACTGTAAGTACCGTCTTTTGATCAAACAGCGCAAATTTATAAAGTCCATCTATTCCCATCGTCCACTTTATTTCTCAAGAGTAACTATTGTCTTGCGAAATTAAAACCACTGGTAGGAACAGTTTGCAAAGGTAAACGCACCCTAAGACACAGTTCAATTTCTCATTTATATAAATGATCTGGCGATACTTTTTCTCCAACAAATCTACGCCACTATTATACGCAGACTATGCATCATCAATTAACAGGCAAAAAGCTCGCACTTTTTCCAGGAGAAAGCGCGACAGAGGTGGAATGTCTAAACATTTCTGTCTTATCCGTGTATCTCAGGAAGTTAAAATAATTTTTCGGCTTTAACCCAATTACTTGTTATTAATGTTCAAAGTGCAGTGAGGACTGTTCACATTACAACAATTATGAATAAAAAAGACAATATTTATAAAAAATAATCTGTTATTCTTGTTTGTGCTGATTTGTCTTGGTTGCGTCCTCACGCTTCGCTTTTGTATTACTTTCATTTTATGAGTGAGGATTGAACTGCTGAAGAAACACTTGATATGTTTACTTTTAATTTGCAAATGCGACGGCAATTTTTCTTCGCCACCCCACTCAAAACACTAATTTAGAACAAACAAGGTAGACAAATACAACAAGTTTAAAGGACAATAAATTTGTAAAACATTCTGCAAATTAATCTCCTCAACCTGTAGTGTTATTTTCATAATATTTATTCAATCTATATACTTTCCAATGCTGGAATATTCAATTTCAACAATCATCAAGCAGGTTTTTTTTGCCAAACTTTCCGACTAAAGACTTTGATATTAAGAAAAACCCTACAAATAGTCCAAAGTATTCATACCCAGTCCCATCTTAATATCGGAGTAATTCCAGGCAAAATCGAATGCTATTTGGCTTTAATTCAAAGAACAAAACCGAACTGAAAGTTTAGAGCAGATGTGCTGGGTGCGCACAAAAGTTTTAGTTCGCCGCCGGATCTATAAAGATTCTCGCCGATGAAAACTTCATTTTAAATTCCAATCTATTTGGGAAAACTTCTGATAGCCTTTTGTCTATAAGAAATAAAGGAGTTTCTTTCCTTTTGCTCGCTCCTCAGGCGTTCGGGTGCAAAACTGAGAGCCACGCAAATTTGCCGCCTTCATAGTTCCACTGGGCCGGTTTGCTTTCCCGTCCAGGACAGGACAGAATACGACTTTCCACTTGCACAAAACACTGCGACTAGCAAAAGCTTATTAATTAGCTAAATATTTTGCAAATTAACGAGAGTTTGCGATGTTATTTCTTAATGAACATCAATGCTTTTTAAGCTTATTTGCTGAAATACTGTACAAGTGCCTACTTTAGTGAGTCAATATTGAGTCAGCTCGACTAACTAGCAGTTAAATGAAAATTGTTTAAAAAAATAATGCTTAATTAATTAGGTGAAGTCGTGGATTCAAGAAATAATTGGGAATCGGCATTAAATAATGTCTCATTATTACATTAACATTTATAATGAAGGTTTGTTGTATTTATAAATAGGCAAAATCCCGGTAAGTCCATCTCTGAGCTGTTCTCACCTGTGCAATAAGCACTGATCGTGTCTTTTGTCGAATGCAGTTTTCTTATCACCTTCAGTTGTACTTCGTT
>NW_026018508.1:13804926-13816680 GCF_020466585.1 Dendroctonus ponderosae
GTATTTTAATTGATAAATAGAGACAATAAATGACTGAAACCCAGGAATTGATTTTGATTTGGAGTATAAAATTAAATACCCCCTAAATAAGCATGAAAAGTGAGAATATTCGCTTGAGTGTAGTAAAAGCGCGAAAAAATCCAATCAATCGTACAGTCAAAGCTGAAAAACGCTTTTAACTTGTTAAATGAGGTCATTCAAATGTGCCGCATCGAATTGCTAGATTTTTATGAATGGTTTGGCCTAAAAACGCAAAAAATTGTAACTTGATTAACTTCGTTTAACTTTTGCGATAACATTCGTCCCTTCAAAGTCGTCCATCCCCAGAAAGTCTTCAAAAACTGTGGTCTGGGTACACAGCTTCGACGCACTTTAGTTCCACAACTCAATAACATCAGTTATTCGACAATTCCTAGTCTTTCTTGGAAAAAAATCGTTCATAAAAGCGACTTGAGCTTCACGCAGGACATCAAATAATCCTGTATATAAAACTTTCAGTTGCATCAATTTGCATTAAATCAAACTAATTTAAATAATGACAATGTAGATTCTCGATGCTGTTGATTATATTTGAAATAATGTCGACAAAATTTAAACAACGCGACATAGATTTAAACAAATGGCACATTATCTGGCTGCTCTCCGATTCACTTTTCAATAAAGGTACATAACTCAAAAATGTCGATGCAGGCCCCATTCGGCAAAGCCGTCACGCATTCCCGTTCCAACGATAAACAATTCCACGTATATTTTGTTCACATTCAATTTAATGTGAATAATTTTTCGAGTGACGAACGAACGCAGCATATAAATCAGGCACTCTCATTGGTTCGATTCGAAATGATGGTGCCGAAATCGGAAACACCATCGAGCACGGCACTGATTTGAAACCAAAACTCGACATTAGGTTTTATAACTGAACCTGTGCAATAAACATTGATGTCTCTACAGTCACACAGTGCAACAAAAAATACCTAAAATATTCCAATGTAATTTGCATATAAAATGAAAATTGCTCCGAATGCAAAAACAAGCGTAATTTAAACATTTCGACTTATTTTATTTCGTTGTTGCATCTACGTGTTTATTGTTAATTCGGGACAATACGAATAAAATTCCAGCGAACGTGACATTCTCGAAACGAATGCTTCCTGTAACGGCCCGTGTGATTAAAATAATGAACGCGCTCTTTGCCCTACTTTCGATTGATATAATTTTTCCAAAGGCCAATTAAGTCCTTTAAAGGTGCCATTGGGGGTATCAGGGTCGAACAAACCTTACGGCAAAGGCTCGACTATGATTTACAACCTTGTTCCCTATGATTTTCATGTAAACATAAGCCAAACTCTAGAAATAAACCAGATTGGGGTGAAATCGTGACTGTGATCCATATATAAACTTTTTACACAATTCATGCCGTACTCACGCTTAGATAGTTCCGTAAAAATAGCTGTGTTACCTGGAAAAGAAAGTGGCAATTAGCATAAATCTGAAATTAAATCCACATAATAAAAGGTGTGTCATATGATCACAAGTGGTGAAAAAACATTTTCATTAATGGTATTTATCACTGAATCTGAAGTGTGAACAACCATAAAACAATTCATATTTTTGAATTTGAAGCTTTGTTTGAGCCAAACACTTGCAATTCTCCTCGCATTTGCTCAATAGAAAAGCCTTAATAAAATAAGTTATGGCATTTTACAAGTTTGCAAAGCTTCCGAGCGGAAAACTCTAGTAATTCCGACAAGACAAAACAGTATCGCGTACACTTTTATAGTAAACGATCCTTTTCGTATTCATTAGACTTGAGTTTAGATCTTGAAATAGGGCTATCTGTTCTTGTTTGCCCATCCAAAGCGAAATTGGAACTTGTAGCTTCTCCAGTCACTTTAAACGGTTTACCGTTCCCAAATCTAATAAAAAATTATGTTCGACACGGTTCGGGCTTCGCCTAATCCCTTTCCCATCTGACCGAAACGGTTTGCTGAGCTAATCCTTTAAAAATTGTGTCGAGTTCTTATTTTGTCGGTTTATTTCGAACATAAGACGTCGGGAAAAGATGACGATTCCTCATAAAAGGGCATTGGACATTTGTTGTTCATTTCGAGATAAAAGCTGCTTTTAAATCTACACACTTCGGATTTTCTTTGCAAGGCGAAACGCTCAGCAACTTAAAAATTCCAATAAATAATCTATTTTTAGCAGACACCTTATTGCATTATACAGTTGTACATCTAAACATTATTATACAATTGCGCTCGACAAATATTTGCAACAAATATATTTGGGTAATGAAGTCGATTAAGATTATCTGAGGATAAAGGCAGGAAGTAATACAGAGGAAACACATCAATTTTAGGACAAAATTGGCGCAAAAAAACCTCAATGGAAAAAAACCTTAATTGGATTTTTTTTGTGCAACTAAATCCAGCTTAAACACAAAGGTTATAGTTACGCGTTTATATTTTTCGATGTCTGTTCATATCAAAATTTTTCCAAATTGTCTTGATGATTGGTTCTGTTAACATGTTTTCATGGCCGCCTTTTATTTCTTTTGTAATCGTTTTAGCTTAAGTAAGTACTTTTCATGTTTTGTGGTCTTTTCGTGTGGTTCATCAATATCATTACATACTATTGCTATTACTATTACTGTTTTTTCAAATATGTCGCGTTTTTGGTCGTTGTTCGCTTGAATTATCTCTGAGAATTTATAGGATTTTGGCAAGTTTCATCAAGCGTTTTTCTTACACTTTATTTATTTTATTTAGACTTGTTATTTTAGGTGCCTTTTTGTTCGTGCTTTTTCATCGAGTTCCTAAACTGTTTTTTGCGATTACTTTCTTTTACGTCTGGATACGATTGAAAGCCCAATTAGGCCAAAGTTTTCTCAAATATTTCCCCCGAAAAAATACAATTTCGACTTCAAACTTTCACCTCTTGATTCAAGTACGTAAAATGACCACACCTCGATCAAACCGGCACATTTTAGATTAAACGCCCAAAAACTTTCATTAAATCACAACTATGAAAACCTGAACGTGTAAAAAGCGATCCGAATAGCCGTTTTTTTTTGGCAGAATGCACAATATCGTCGACCCAAAATAAACAGGATAATTTACAACGAGCACCCAACCCACTCGCCTTTTGGGTCAACAGGAAAGAGGATTAGGTCGAGTCAAATGCCTTTGGAACGTTCGTTTTTATTGGATCCCAAAGGGCACATCGCTTAGCCCTTGCAAGAGGTATCAAGCAGTGGCTACTTAGATTTTCAGCCACATTATGTCTTATGGCTTCTCTTAGTCGATGCCCCAATATGAACAAGAGGAGCGAAAATTTATTTCATATTTTGCCCTGTAGGTAACGAAATGGGGCAGTGAATTCAAGCCCCTCGAAATAGAGTATCAAAAATATTGGTTTTCTGTTTGTGATTAAGCGAGAAAAATTTGTCAGCAAGCGGATGAATTTTTCGTTATTTTGTCACTTTTGTCCAAGTCCCTTGGAGAAATCACTCAGACAAGGACTGAGTCTTTTACCCGAAATCCCGCCTACATCAAATTTACAAAAATGCTCTTTGGGTCAGCAAGCAAGAATCTTCGATCAAGTCAAAAGCTGTTCGAACGTTCCGTTTTATTGGACTGCAAAGGGCAGACCGTTTCGGCCTATAGTCAGTATCCAGTTGCCCTTTAGATTTTAAGCCTCATTATGTCTTATAGCCATGGATAGTGTTATGATGGGGGAAGAAAGCTCGCAGTTCTAAAGTGAATCTTTAAGAAATTTGATGGTAATTTTTCCATGGAAAATTAACAGTTTCATCTTTTTTTCAGATAATGGATCAGTTAAGACATCGATTACTTGTGATAATACGTGGTGATAAAGGCAAAAATATAACATCAACTTCACTACATTGAATTAGAAAAAAAAACTGTAATTTTTCATTAAAAGAACACACAAGTCGCAAAATACTGAATCAATACTTTGAAGCAAATCTTCTATATTCGATAAACAATTTAAATTCAATCCTCAAATAAACACAGTGAATTCATTTGCAGTTTGGAATATTCATCCGCAGCTTCTATGCCAATTGCATTTTGGAATAATAAAATCGCGTTGGTCGTGATTTAGAATAGCGCATAGGGAAGTCGCGAAAGAGCCTCGGATGCCGCAGGAAATAAGACGTCGGAAGAAGGCAGGAAGATGGTACGTGAGATGATGTTTCTTTATTGTACGGATGCGACAACTACTTCATGTTGTCGTCGAAGAATAGGTGTTCAGGCTTTAAATATCAAGAAACCGTTGCATTCGATGTGAAAATTGAGTTTTCCAGTTTTCAAAGGATTTTTACTGCTGAAATGCACTTTAGTTGAATGTTCATCCAACAGCTATTATTGCATAAACAATATAAAGAAAACGTTAAATAGTAGTATCGAGTCTTCCATGAGAGACAGGAACGAAATTCCTAATGACCCTGAGGAAAATTGTTAAAAAAAACGGAAAGTTGCTTATTCTTGCTGCGGCAAAAACCACTGTTACCTTTTGCCAGCAAATACAGCGTCGTGATTTCCTTATCAAAAGGTAAAGTGGGTATTAGGAGGACTTTAACGCATTTAATCTACACAAATCCTCTCGGAAAATTGCGGCTTGAAATATTCTGGATTTACACTCAGTTTCGAAACGCTATGTAAATAATTTGGGGCCATCGCTTTGCTATTGGTGCGCACTCAATTAAAGTTAAAATCACAACTTCCTGTTCAGATGGACATGTTCGCAATGAACATGCATAGCAGAGCAAACTTTCGATTTAAATTTAAAAAATTAACAAACCGAGTTAAAATGTTATCAATTTGACTAACAAAAACTTTCAAGAAACTGATGATTTAGTCGGCCATAATTCTCATTTCACACATACAGGAAGATTCAAAATAGACCAAACAAGGCTTAAAACAGTGCAATCTGATTATGTAACCTGGCATTTAATTTGCTAAAATCATGTAATTCTAATGTGCAAAATATTGTAAGCAACCTGGTGAAATGGAGCAACCATAGGAAAATGAAATTTTTTGTGTGTCAAGTGGAGTGTTTGCTGTTGTCCGAAATCGGAAATCCTGGATTGTTTCTATTGTTCATGATCACATTAATTTTCTGACTAGTTGCCAATAAATTAATCTACGCTCTATTACACTCGATAAGCTTGCTGATGATTTGTCGAGAGATTAACTGTATCTTCCCTCTAATTTAGCCATATAAATTGCTAGTTGAATTTAACGCAGTGATGTGATGTGTGCAGTCGAATTTAAGCATTTTATATTGTAAKCAACCTGGGAAAACSGAGCAACCACGGCGAGAGCGGCAACACTGGTAGGCGGGGCACACCCAGGAGGGGGTGGCAACATMGGGACTACTTCACGGCTGACAGGAGACGGCGCGGCGGTACTTCCGGGCAACAACACAGAACATCCGTGGGGTTGCCAGGGGAGATGGATTATTATTGATTTGATGGTGACGGTGCAAGGCGTTCATTAAAAGTATTGAATTTTGCATCGATCGTATTCTTCCCTAAATTTAACCCTAACAATATGTTTGTTTCGAATTGGGCCACTCGGCAAATTTCCCAGGCATTTCACCGTAAAATCCGCTCTGTCTACGAACCACCAATGCTCCAATATTCGTAAAATATGCCAACTGCGGTAAGCAACCACTTAAGGATTCCGAGTCTTACCCGATAGCCTCGCAAAACCATTGCACACTTTTTTGACCAAACCAGAAGGTGAGTATTGGATCAGGGTTGATCAAATTTAGCTTAGCAAAATCTCTATTTTCATTAAAACCGATAAAACCGTGGCTCGGTTTGGATATTGGCGCTTACCAGATCGTAAACGGTGATAGGTTTTTCTGGCATATTAATAGGAAACAGCCAACAAATGAAGCAATCAAATTAATCCCTTAAAAATACCGAGTCACCGGTTTTAATCGCTCCAATCCTTTAATACCCACTTGATTTCGAGCAATTTTAAAATCGTAATCCCCCGAGATAGATAATCGGCGGCTCGATGCAGTCGATATCTGGGGTAAGTCCGTGCTGCCCTGCCTTTGCCCGGAAGCTCGCCTATCTCCATCGATTATTCATTATTTATACAGACGTTCTTATTATTCCCCTGTTTGGCTTCACTTGCCAAATATGCTTCGGCTGTTCGATTCCTTATTTTAATTGTTCAAATACGTAAGGCGGCGCACGTGTTTGTTTCACACCCGTCAATCTCTTCGGATCAGCTCGCTGATGTTAATGCAATCATTATGAAGGATTCCGTAAGGGCATAGAAAAGCACCTTAACTCGTATTCTGAGTGGAGGGTTTAGACTGCTTCGTCAGCTGTTAAAAGGGGGGCTCTCAATCAAATACCCACTTACCCAGATTTTAATCAATGTATTTTGGATTATTTGCGGCTTCAAAAAATTATCACAATTTTCCAACTGCGGTTACCAAGAGATTATTTATATAATCAGTGCAATCAAAACTTCCTCTTTCCAGGAATTTAAGGCTTGGAGGCCACGATTTTATTCTCGAATTTGCTTCATTGTAGTCTCTGGATTAATATCGATTCGATTAGTGACTCTATTCCGGAATTCAACTCATCGTTGTTTTGTGATGAAAGTGATCTAAAACTTGAGGCGTTTTGAGCAGGGAGTTTTTTCGCCTCAGAAAGGTCTATTATTGACACCTTTGAATTTCTGTTTCCTTACAATGAAATATTTGGAATTAGAGGCATCATGAGTATTTTCAGATTCACAGAACAAGTTTTACATGTAGGCTATTTGAGCGCAATGAAGTGTTTTGGATCCACAAATTCCGTTAATAACAAAGAAGAAATCGTGACCGCTGAAAATAAAAAATCTGGATCAGAAGGGCTTAACGAGTATCTTCTTGGGCGAGTTTTTCTTTCGCTAGCAATGCCATAAAACTTGATGTTTTTAAGCGATTTTAGTTTTTTTCAACAAAGAGTCTTATTATTTTTCGTTTCACATGGGTGTTTTTTGACTTCAATGAATGACTCAATCCTCAATGTGTATACAGTTGTTGATTCTATCGTCGGTTAGCACATTTTTAATTTCAATTAAACAGAAAAAGTTGAAAAGCAAAAAAGAGTTGGCAGTAGTTGGGGCCTTCTTAATTAGCTAATTATATAAAAAAATACTGAACTTTTTTTTCGTAATAAAAACTGTTTTAGCATTTTTATCATAAACTGACAGCATTTGAGTCTTGACTTTTTTACGCAATTACGATTCAATTCCCAACCTGCTACAGCCGACGTTAAGCATTTTATAATCAAGATTAAGAACGCAGTCTTAAATTGGAAAGACCGAAAGGGCAATTTACTGTTGTTTAATACCCTGGCTGAAAGTTATTAAATATTGATGCTCTTGTAGCTTAATATTCCATAAAGACGGGTTTCAGGAAATTTGGTAAATTGCTTCAAGTGATTACGATTAGAACGGTAAAAGATTAATAGACTTTTCGGTGCGCGGATTAATTAAGAATTATATAGACACTACTCGATACGAGTGGCGTAGAGCAAAGTTTACGCCTTTCAAACAGGCGAATCCTCTGCATTAAGCAGCATGATGTGCGGCAACAATAAGGGCTCGTAAAACTTCATTGTGTTCGGAAAATAAGCATTAGTAATTCATGAATCCACATAGGGAACAAGATGATGCCGGAATAAACTGCCTTTAGTTCGCAGACTTTTCACAATATCGCTGATACAGAAGCTGCGCGCTTTCATTATCACTGAAGACGAAGCGAACGATAAATTACAAGCTTATATGACAAATACATTGCGTCTGCACTGAGAGCATATGGTTCTAAACATCATCCACATATAGCTGGTGCATAATTTATTCGCATACGACATACACACACATTTTTCTGAGAATTTAGAAAGTGCGATTGAAAGCTTTTAGTGGCGCCAGATGAGTCGTAAAACGTTTAACGGCCACTCAAACAGTGACAAAAACTTCCCATACATGAAACTAGAACTTGATAATGTTTGATTTAATTATTCACGGCCAGGAACGGATAAACTCAACTTGGGGGCATCAATTATTTGGAGGTTTTTCGTAAAGCGCGATTTCATAATTCAGGTACATTTTCACTGAACTTTCCTATTTGTGTTTATAATTTTCACCGAATAAAATAAGAATTATTTAAAATCCAAAAATAATTTAAAACCAATTGCGATATTAATAAAAATATAGAAATTATTTGGCAATTAGTGGAAGAGTGCCAAACACATTTTCCATGCCGAAAAAATAACTTGCTGGATAATTTTTCTTACTATATAGAAAACTTTCTACTTGATGATTTCATTATTTATTCTTATTCCTATTCTAGACTGTAGAGCTCGATTAAAGAATCGATCAAATGAAACTGTTCCAGGAAAATGAATTTCAAGTGATCAATCGATCAGGTTCGTTTCCGTATTCTATAGTCAGAATTTTAAAAGTTTCCGATAGTGGCAACAATGCTGTCTGAAGGCGCGTCCCGTCCTATTCCTATTAAAAAACTTTAGATATATGACTGTTTTGGTGGCCGAGGCTGTCGTAAAATGCAGCGATTTATGGCAAACTTTGTGGGTTATTGATTTCGAACTCTTGAAATAGTTCGGTCAATTCAAACGCTTTATCTTTGGAATATGTATCGTTTTCATGTGTGGGACTTCGCCGGAAGATTTACCTTTTGGGAACGATTTGAAGATCTGGAGTGCAAAAGTTTAGAAAAACTTATAGTTACAATTTTTTGTAAGTATCAATATTCTCTCTGTAATAGAAAATATGCAATTTTTAGCAAATTTTCAAATACTCTATCCAGTCGAAAATGGCAATTTCCTTGGATTTTTCACAGGATCTGAAAGTTATTGCTTGAGAATATTTTTGCCTATTCGCTCGGAATTGTTGATTCGGAATAGAATGGATTTCCTGTTGTGCATTCTCAAGTGCTCGAGATTGCAGTTTTGTGCAAGGTCTATAAATTTTATAGTCAAATTTAGCAGACGGTTTTGAATGGAATGGAATAAGCAAAAAAATGAAATTTATTGACGGTCCGCTTGGTCAAATAAATCGAGTTCTCTTTAGAACAGCACGTAAATTGTGTACTTTTTTAGTTCCTTCCCACGTTTATATAAGTTTGGACATAAGCACATCTATTTCCCATATTAGCCTTTGCAGCAGAAATTAACAGTTAATTGCAACTGCAAAAACATCTGTATATAACGACTGACTCAACTTTAATAGGACTTAACTAATATTTAGGTGGAAGTGCCAATAAACCCCTGAGCCTGGACGAAAGGACGAATTGATGAATTCTGAAATGAAAACCCCATTTTCGGTTCTGGCCCATTTAAAGCTCGTCGACGAGACGAAAGTTGTACACATGATGTTAATATGTTTTCATTAAAAGCCGCTTTAAACTTGGACCGTATATTTTACGGACAAGGGAACGGAACTATCCGGCGCCCGGAATACTTTATATAAATGCATCGGGCCTTTTGGGAAACGCTCGCGTATGGGAGAAACTTTCAGTTCCAAAGTTTCATATGAAGGTGAACCGTTTCTCTTCCGTCTGTCCAGCTTTGCTAAAAAGCAACACCGTTTCATGCGATTATGTTAAATATTTAAAATGGTTTTAGTCGCATAGAACATTTGATGATGTACATACTGCATGATTCGAGTTTTTTGCAACTAAGCTACTTTTAACGCGGTTTTTTTCACGTAGTTCATTTTATGTGCATTCAGGCCACAAACAAAAAAATGTTATGGCCATTCACCCATTATTATTGCAAAATCGCCGATACTTCTCTTCTATTTTTCTCGATTTTGTATAGATTGTATAGTCTAGTTAATTATTATTCCCATTGTCTATCAATGGAAAACTAAAGGCAAAAACAGTTTGCCATAACACTAACATTCTAGATTCAGCATCGTTGGATTCCACTGTAAAATTTTACATCGACAACCGGCACCATAAATTAAAAAAAAAAAAATGGATCCGTGTGTGTTCACATTCCCGATCCGCCAAGATCTTCGCTTCGGTTCCGTTCGCATCCGCAATACTTGTTTTTACGACGAGAATTGCGACAATTTTTAGAATTTAGATCGCTCGTAAAACCGAAAAAGCATCTTTCCGAGTGACAACATTATCCGCATTCCCCCTTTTTACCGTTGTTTAATTTTATTTATGTGTTTTACGATCTAAGAAGATCCCTTTTAAGGAATATATATGGTGCTTTTTGTTGTTGCGCTTAAACGACATGCAAGAGAAAATATTATATTAGCTTCATTACTTCGGCAAACCTTATTTATGGTGCATGCACTTTTGAAAAATCCTTTCGGTTTGAACGCGCAAAACTTCCCGGAATTTAATTATCATCTCATTGTCCGCCAGGTAATAACAATTCGAGTTGTAGTTGTGACGTTGCACTGTTCGCTCTAATTCGGTAAACAATTTAAGCAAATATCCGAATGGCGTTGTTTAAATTCTCTTCTCCAAGTTGAACGCTGGTAAATACGTTTAATGAGTTTTACTTTGTTCGCAGTTGAAAGTCTTATAGCGCTATTTAGTTACAGAAACTGGAATACGTTTTTAACCCGTATGATCCCCGCATTTAACTCCTTTTTTGTTTGCTGCCAACTCGAATTGTTCGGCCAAGATAAGCGATAGATTGGCTGCGCACCGAGTGTCTTTAAACTAGTTTTTTAACCATCAGCCACAGTTCTTTTCAAATCGAAGTAGAAACAGATCAAACTGTCCGATAGGTGGTGGAATCCGAGCAATATCTCCTTTTAATTACATTGGGTTTAACGGCATTAAGGGCGTATGTCAGATAACGAAACGTGGAAATAACAAAGCGAACTATATAGAACGTAACGATAAAAAGCGGGCATTGTGGCTGTCCAGGTTAACTGTATACACTTTTCACATTTGCAATTAAACAGTTATTCCATGATGCGAACAAGAGGGGTTTAACTCGGCTTCCAGCCCTGCCCAGGGAAGGAAATTTCCAGAAAAACTTCGACATGATCTCGAATTTTATGGGATTGGGGATTAGGGCGTTCGATAAAGTTCTACCTTGAGCCCATGCAATTGAGCTGGGCGCAGCAAAGTAACTCATTTGCATGTAAGATTTTGAGGAAATGAAGTTTCAGGAGAAGCACTCAATATGTCCACCTTTGGCACATTTCAGCTGATTTAAAATTTTCATGTGCTAATTTTCTGTAGTTCTATTGCTCCGGTGTAGCCAAAAGTTCCGGAACAGTGTTACAAAGTGTTGGTTCTGATCAAAGTGACTAAACAAGTTCTGCAAAGTATTGGCAGCTTTAACAGCTCTAAAGAAGAAGAGAAAATGTGCAATTTTTTTGTCTCCGATTTTATAAGGGTTTTTCACTTTTTTATTGTTAAGTTTGGTTCAACGAAAAATCTTAATAGTTCTGTTTTGAATATTTAGAAGAAATCAGGTTTGACAAGCAAAAGTTCCCAAGTTTTAGGTTTTAAGCAAGTTATTAATGTAAAAAATTATAAATCTGTGTCAATATTCGTCTCTTTATATTCTTGATTCTTAGACTATCGATTAATTATTTAATTTCTCCAATGCCTTGCATACTCAAAACTGAAAAAAATTGGCGCTGATTTGCTTCTCAGGTCACATGATAGTATCGCTTTGTTTTAAGCTTCTTTTATTCTGCCCTATGTCCATCTTTGTTT
>NW_026018508.1:13817679-13820424 GCF_020466585.1 Dendroctonus ponderosae
CCTACTATTGTTACACAATTTATTAACATACTCTTTTTTAGGTTCATTTAGGTTCTTTTGATAACGATAGCAGAAAATAGCTATCGAAACGTGAACGTAATTTTTCAAATTAATTTCTTTACTAATTCGAATTTTCTCTTACAGCTTGAGCCTAAGTGTGTCGCAGGATGTGTACTAATGTGTGTAAATAATTCGTTCTTATTGCAAAAATTCTGTCTTTTTTAAAGACAAAAATGTTTGAGGCGAAATACCCAAAAAGAAGTTTGTAAAAAACCGTACTAATCTCAAAACTCTCAAAAAAAAAGTTAATAGCTTGACAGTTTTGAGGAAAATTTAAGGCATAAAACAGTACGGGAGGACCAAAAAAAATGGAACGCATGCAAGATGGCCATATTTCCTAGACACCCTGTAAATAATCTAAACATCGGCAAACAATTGAAATATATAAAAGCTTTACTCGTGTCCCTTTTCCAATGGGATTCGTTGGAATGTCCATCCATGTCGTCATGGATAAAACGGACTTTTTGTCCATCGTCTCTCGGCCGAACACGCTCGTTAAGTTTTCGGCTGCTGATCGTTAATCTTCCTGATCCCGGCAATTTGTTTTGTTTTTCGGTGGTTTTAGGGACACACGCCCGATTCAAAATAATTATGGTCGAAGGTTTAATTTTATTAGCGAATCGGAAACGCGGTCATTCACTCATTGAGATAAATTTCCGGTGATTAAACCACCGCGCCGTCCTGTTTAATGTTTACGAAATATCTAATTAGCTCCCGGACATTAGTCAATGTGCATTCTGTAGAACAAACAACTTTGCAGAAAAAAGCCCAACTGCTACTACTAGTACGAC
Source organism: Dendroctonus ponderosae (assembly GCF_020466585.1). Taxonomy (NCBI): domain Eukaryota; kingdom Metazoa; phylum Arthropoda; class Insecta; order Coleoptera; family Curculionidae; genus Dendroctonus; species Dendroctonus ponderosae. Next base: position 13,818,531 of record NW_026018508.1, read on the forward strand.
TGTCGGGTCAATTTTTCTCCCCTTGCTTTACCGCAAGCGATATTTATCCTGGGGGTCCCAGTTTTATTTCCTCAAGTGTGACAATTTACATGGAAGCAAAAAGGCAACCACTTTTTCGAGGCCCCGATTTAGGGCGGCAGCGTTTTTCCTCTCGGTTTTATTGTTTGTTTAATTTCATTTTTGTTACGGCGCCAGCAACAAATAAAATTGAATTGTTTTCTGCCCTCCGGTAACGTTCAATGGGCAAAACATTGCAATAAATCGCAACGGATTCTGTACGCAGCCTGGCAATATGTATGTAGATAATTGCACTGTTTTCATTATTTTAATATTGTTCTGGATTAGTTTGTGATTTCGTTTTTTGTGGAATTTAAGTAGCTTTTAAATTCTGTCCAGACGGACTATTTTTCTGAAAATTTGCTTTTGAAACAGCAATAACGAACGAAGTTTTGGGAAGACGGAAAAATATCGGCAAATGATAGAACAAAGCACCATTAGAGCAGTTTTGCGATCAATCCCATGTTTTTAATTTTGCGAATAATTAAAAGCTGAAATCTCCAAAAACCCCAAAAAAGTTTTCAGTTGAAAAAACTTAATTTTTGGGCCTTTTTTCATTTAGGCCAGCTTTTGCCATCCCAAATTGACGCCCCCGAAGGTTTTTCCTAAAATCAATGCCTAAATCATAAATACAGTTGAAATGAAGCCGCAAATGAAAAAAATCAGACACTTTCGCAAATACCCGCATTACTAAATCATCACATGAGTGTGCTGACTAAACTTTCCGATAGCTCGCAGCTCTTTTCCGTAAATTGTGTCAAATTTTCTCTTATTTTCCGTTCCGAGGATACTTCTAATTAACATTTATTTGAGCTGAGCAGATTTTTTTTATTAGCAAAAGTTTGGCGATGTTTTCTAGCATTCCCCATTAAGGAATGATAGGCATTTTAATTAAACATGGTAAATAGAGCTAACATCGTTTTAAATCTGCCTTTTTTCTACAATAAAACGAACTGCAACCAACCGTCGTTAAAAGCATAACGTTATTACAAGCTTGCCTCCCAAGACGGCATTTTTCTAAATACTTTCGACAGGAATTTAATTTGGATCATTCGGGGTAATAAGAGCTCCCATAAAATCGCATTATATGTAGAATTTTCGAGAGACTGCATCTTCTGCATTAAAACGAAATTGCAATAATCAGTAATGCTCTCTAACATTTTCTGTCAGGCAACGATTTTGTCTTAATACATGAAGAAAAAGCCTCCAACCAGCCAAAGTCGATTTTATAACGCTATTTCCTCAATCTTCACCAGTACGTAACTATTACTAAACGAGCACAGATTGGCGTCAGAGAATCATTTGAAGTGGAAAACTGCAACATAATAAACTGAAGTGGAAGAGACTTTTCTTAATATTTGACATTACAATATAATACACATTATGAGTTTTTTTACAAACATCTTTTTGGGTATTTCGCCTCAAAAATTTTTGTCTTTAAAAAAGACAGAATTTCCTCACGTCTTTTATTACAGATTGATAAATAGTGCTCCTATTCCGCAATAAGAACGAATTATTTATCAAAAAGTAATCAACAAGTATCACCTAGAGGGTATCCTGCGACACACTTAGGCTCAAGCTGTAAGAGAAAATTCCAATTAGTAGAGAAATTAATTTGAAAAATTACCTTGACGTTTCGATAGCTATTTTCTGCTATCGTTATCAAAAGAACCTAAATGAACCTAAAAAAGAGTATGTTAATAAATTGTGTGTCAAATAAAAGTCACATAACTGACAATTGCATAGACGAATTATCAGAGCGAATTTTCATATACTGTATTATCCTACTATTGTTACACAATTTATTAACATACTCTTTTTTAGGTTCATTTAGGTT
>NW_026018508.1:13820474-13823335 GCF_020466585.1 Dendroctonus ponderosae
TACTTTTTGATAAATAATTCGTTCTTATTGCGAAATAGGAGCACTATTTATCAATCTGTAATAAATGACGTGAGGAAATTCTGTCTTTTTTAAAGAGAAAAGTTTTTGAGGCGAAATACCCAAAAAGAAGTTTGTAAAAAAATGAATCCGCCTCAACAATATAGAACTTATCTACACATTATGAGCATACCAAAACAGAAACAATAAAAAAGTGCAGCAATTATTCAAACTCGTGCTTCTTAACATCAGAAGAAGAAAAGTTTAATGGCAAAAAAAGTGTATTTATGAATAAATTCAGCGGATAAAATTTACTTTTAATGTGATTTTAATTCAACTGTTTGTTGACTGTTGTGTGTTTCGTCAAAAGATTTGGGCTTTTCTATCCTCAACTGCTTGAAACTGCTGAAACAACTCCAAGATATAAATTCATTAGATCATTACAAGCAAAGTTTAACAAAAATTATTATTTTTTCACATATAAAATTTTCGCCTTTCCTGACTGCTCAATGAACTGAACTGTTTCTAGGCATGCACGTTCCCGTCTTAAATCGGGATGGAAATCTTCGTTTCACATGCGATTTTGCCTCCATCCTTCATACACCAATAATCTCAGGCTCTTCAAAATGTTGGCCACGTATCACTTTGAGCTTTTTTCATTATTTTATTCAAGTTAGAGCCACACTAAGCTGCTCCCGTTGCCACCAAAATAAAGTAGCCAACTGGAGCAAGCTTGGCATTCAGGTCTTCAGCTTTAATCATCACTTTTAGATATATTATTATTTTGATTGAAACGTGCTCCAGTCTAGTTGCTTATTTTCCTCGATTTCTTGCGGCATTTTAGTTAATTAAAATGCTTGACGCGCTCCTGCCCAATAACGGCTTCTGGCTCGATTGACTTTGGGAAACGGTTGTGTGGAAAATTGCACCTTTGAAGTTGCATGTTGTGCTTCTTTGCGCGGCCACAACCAACAGCAAATATTTCAGGCCACCGTTTTTGGTGCTTCGCATCATAATTATTTTCCAAAGTGAGCACCGAATAAAATTGAAAAGCTAATTACATTCTGCACACAACCACAGCAATTCGCATTACTTTTACAACTAAATAGAGCAACTTTATAGCCTGCATTCAGTCACTTGAGTTTGCGGTTCTCAAGATTCCGAACAATGTGTAAGCTGTTGAATAAATATGCATTGTTGGAAGGCTCTTTGTCGGGACCGACGTTAATGCTCTCCCTTTTTGCGTGAACTTTAAACAACGTCAGTATAGAGAAATATTTTGGTCGAGATGCAACGGGAAACTAGCCTAGAGATGCCTCTAAAATTAGCAAACTTTAGGAGCAGGTGTGGTCAACGTTGCAAGTATGGCCTGAGAGCATTCAGAAACGATAATATAATATACCTGTCCAATAAAACAACTTTAAATTGCACTCAAATATTGTTTTTGTGTGTTTTTATTACGCAAAGTTTATAGTTGTTAAATATTGTTAGGGTTAAATTTAAGGAATAATACGATCGATGCAAAATTCAATAAATTTAATGAACGCCTTGCACCGTCACCATCAAATCAATAATGATCCATCTCCTCTGGCAACCCCACAGAATATCCCCCCCAGGGATGTTCTGTGCTGTTGCCCGGAAGTACTGCCGCGCCGTCTCCTGTCACAGCCATGAAGTAGCCCCGATGTTGCCACTCCCGTCCTGGGTGTGTCCCGCCTACCAGTGTTGCCGCTCGCGCCGTGGTTGCTTACAATATATTTAAAACATTTAACATTTTTAATTTTGCACGCTGTCGGTTTTTACATAGTGCAAAATAACAAAAAAGAAAATAAATCCCGAAATTAAAGTTTCTCGTCCAATTCTTTAGCAGGGAATTTTTTCAATTTGCTTGAAAATTGGTCTAGAACTAGCGTAAATCTATTCGAAACGATGCCATTCAGGCAACAGCCGTATCTATAAAAACTAACGGCTCCGAATAAAACTTTAAAATCTTTCAGTTTTACTAAAACCGAAGATAAATAGTCCGTTTTATGGAGCATTTGTATCCTCGGGCCCGTTGTTTAACGGCATAAATGAGCCGATGACTCCGTATCAGGGAGTAGAACATGATTAAACAATTTCATAGTAGATTGTCCGTGTTTTTTCCTCACTTTTATACGTTTTGCCTCGGAGCTTTTCAACAAAAAATCGACTGCTCATTAAGGCTGAAAGTTGAAAAAAATGGAAATTGGGTCGGGATGTTATTATATCCCGGAAAAAATCTGAATTTTTGCGAGTTTTCACTGCAAAGTGGACAGATGATGGAGTGTCGTCTACTGAAAAAACATACCAACAAAAACAAAGATTTACTATTTCAGGCTCTATTCGGAGATGTAATTCCCAACTACAATTTATCATATACTATTCATTATATCAGTTTTATCTCATACGTTAGCTAATTCAAATTTATTTGCCCAGCTCAAACTTAGTTCAGCAGCACTTAGTCTAGAAGCTATTTATCATAATTCGCGTTGTTGGAAGCAGTCAATTACAAACTTTCCGGAATTCAGCTAGAACCGCAATATATTGTAGTGCATCATTAATAAACTATTTCAAAAAATTACAACATCTTTTGCTAATTAAATGAAGAAGATGCTGAATAAGACACACAAATATATTATTTAGATCTAAAATGCCGTGCGCTGGTTTAAAACAAAACGAGATGACTTCTTCATTGCAGTAAAACGCAAACTAACTTCTTAAAAATTGAAAGTAATCGTAAAAATTAACACTTTCATCTTACTCCGAGTAAAATCAGTGTCCCATGCATCCGTTTATACGATGGTACGATGATACGAAAGTGTTTCTATTGGTTGGAGATCTGT
>NW_026018508.1:13823368-13831916 GCF_020466585.1 Dendroctonus ponderosae
AGATCTCCAACCAATAGAAACACTTTCGTATCATCGTACCATCGTATAAACGGATGCATGGAACACAGGCTTTACAAAAAAAACAAAGTTCGTGCTTATTGAGTCCGTTATTTTACTATAGGTAGGAATATTATGAAACGATTATGCTGTCCATTATAGATAATTTTTCATAAGAGCAAACTGGACGGTCTCTCAAAACAGTCGCCGATCGGAAACAGTTCTCTCGTCAATCCATAATTCGATCTCCATGATTTTCGGTCTAATTGACCCTTTGCCCGATCGCGTGACAGTTCAATAATGGAAATCATGTAAGAGTCATTAGGTGGCCCTTTATTTTCGATGATGTTCACACACCCTCTTCTATTCCCGTATATAGTTTGACAATCAACGCGGGAGTGGCTTTTGTTTATTTCATTTATTCTGGAATTATTTACTTGAAAAATGCCAGAAAAACAGCATACAATTTTTTCAAATTTTATTTAAATCCATCGTTTTGCCCTCCTGAGTAACTTTGCTGTGGGACAGTACTCAATGCCATCCTAGAGCAGAAGTGAAGACTGATGATAAACAGTGTAACGATCGTTTAATGTTTATCAAATGCAACTAACTCTGTTGAAACTGGTGTATTTCTATGATACAAGACAGACGTGGAACAAAGCGGTTTAGTTGAAGAATTCTGCCAGGAGAAGTGATGAAAGCAACAAAATTTGCGATGGCTTAGACCCGAAAGATAATTGCAAAGAAGCACTTTAAGTTGTAAATAAATCCATCAATTATGCAGAAACAGGAGTGCTTGACATGGAAGACACATTGATGCTTAAAAGACGTAAAGCGAAAATTACCAGAGCAGTTTTCGAGTATAAAATGAAGCAAATTTAGTTAGGAAGTTAATTCAGTTTAATATGAATAAAATATGCTGCTTGAATGTTTGAAATAAATAATTTAGCTGGTTTGTCGTATGAATGTTTCCTTAATTTCAGTCAGGTATCCGGTATTAATTATTCAATAATGTGAACAAAGGAGCTAACAACTGTAGATTACTGCAAACGATGTATTCCTTTGTGTATCGAAAAAATGTAACGATGGCGAATATGCGTTGGGGTATAAGTTTCGAGTCAAAAAAGCCAAAAAAGTAAAAAATCGAATATAAATATACGATTTTAACGTTCGGAGTTCCGCTTTTTCAATAAAGATGTGCAACATTAGCAAATCTTTCGACGCCAACCACCTTTGAATTGAAATATTCTAGATATTAATCTCTCTTAACTTTGATTTATTTTCCTGACTGCGTGTAATTGTTATTATAATTTTTCGTTCCTGTATTTCAGTAAAAATGTGAAATAAAAATGTTCATATCGTTTATTTCAAATTACGTTTCGGCGAGACAACAGCGCCATCATCAGATTTAAAATTCAAAGCAAACCCATAATTGGGAAACATTAGATTCTTTTTAAGTTTGGCTAAAAACCTAAAAAAAACCTAAAAAGAAACAAATGTAACGATGGCGAATATACGTTGGGGTATAAGTTTCGAGTCAAAAAAGCCAAAAAAGTAAAAAATCAAATATAGATATACGATTTTTAACGTTGGGAGTTCCGCATTTTCAATAAAAATGTGCAATATTAGCAAATCTTTCGACGCCAACTACCTTTGAATTGAAATATTCTGTATATCAATCTCTCTTAACTTTGATTTATTTTCCTGACTGCGTGTAATTGTTATTAGAATTTTTCCTTCCTGTGTTTCAGTGAAAATGTGAAATAAAAATGTTCATATCGTTTATTTCATATTACGTTTCGGCGAGACAACAGCGCCATCATCAGATTTAAAATTCTAAACAAACCCATAATTGGGAAACATTAGATTCTTTTTAGGTTTGGCTAAAAACCTTAAAAAAACCTAAAAATAAAAAAATGTAACGATGGCGAATATACGTTGGGGTATGTTTCGAGTCAAAAAAGCCAAAAAAGTAAAAAATAAAATATAGATATACGATTTTTAACGTTCGGAGTTCCGCTTTTTCAATAAAAATGTGCAATATTAGTAAATCTTTCGACGCCAACTACCTTTGAATTGAAATATTCTGTATATTGTCTATCTTAACTTTAATTTATTTTCCTGACTGCGTGTAATTGTTATTAGAATTTTTCCTTCCTGTGTTTCAGTGAAAATGTGAAACAAAAATGTTCATATCGTTTATTTCATATTACGTTTCGGCGAGTAAAACGAACGTAATATGAAATTTTGATCGACGTCAGTTTTTTGGTACTTACAATCGCAATTTGGCTGCTTTAAATCCAATGCAGAAAAGTGGAATCACTTACCTGAAATGAAGAAAAATATTGTAAATAACAAATGAAAAGTACAAGGCAAAAATGGGTAAAAAAGTCACGGGGGGGTTCAACCACAAATAGAATATGAGAAACTTTAAATATTCGCAAATCGCTATAGAGACAGACGAGAGCTGAGGCATTATAAGGCCATGCAATTGAATAGTTTAATAATTAAGCGAACACTAAAACAACATTTCAGTCGACGGCGTTTTCCACATTACCCCATATTGACCATGAAAACCAACACAGTTCAGCAGACAACTTCCACATGTTCAACCAATTTTACCATCAAATGTAAACATTTAAAATCGCTCGGTATCGAAAAATGCCATAAATTTTGACCCGGTCTAGTGTGCGTCCACATCACTTTGAAGATGAATTATTTAAAGACCAGAAAGCGTAAATGAGTTAATGAAAGCCCCGAGAATGAACAAAGCCATGGAGAATGACGAAATCGGGAAAAACAAAAGCGGCGTCTGAGTCGCTTTAAACCGATTCGCGATGGGCTTACTTGTTTTATCCTGAATTGTTATTGCATAGCGCTGTTTAAATCCTGTTTGAATCCTGCAACGACGGGAGTGTCTGCAGGATTTCCAAGCCTGCGACAGCCAAGGAATGCGCATATGGCGAATTATTCAGGAAATACCCGAGACCCGCTTTTAACATTGTGCGAATTCTGGGAACGTGAACCCATTTGATGTATGCTAAAACGATGCAAAAAGATTCGATTACAAACCGGGCTTACGCATTGAGATTCAACGGTTTAGATTATCGTCGGCTTTATTCAATTGCGGGTCATCCAAGTAGTCACCCACATCCGGAAATTCTACTATTAAATCTGCATATGTACCAAAACTCTTTCAGACCTTGAAACCTCCGACTCCACTCTGTGCCGAACACGACCACAGCAGTCTTGATGATAAATTGAATTCTAATATAAAAAACTTCTATAGAGATTTACTGAAGAACGAGCCCCCGATTGCTTATGAAGGATCTTGGTACAGACTTCCAGGAAATTCAGCAAATCCACAATACAAAGATGGATGGATCAGTAAAGGTCGATGCATATTTTAATGAGAAACGGCTACATTATAGCCGCCTCATTTATCATTTTTAATGTTTTCCAGTGCCATTTGCCGGTTAATATATTATTTTACTTCTCGAGCAGAAACCATGCGATACGATACCGAGATTTATTATTGGAACAAACGGCTTTTGTACTCTGGAATGGAAGTATCTGCATTTAAGATCATACTTTTGTGGGAACGGGGTTCTATCGGTTTTTCGGATACTGCGGAATATACATGCCGTAAATTTACTGGCTCTTACATGTTAAATATTGTTAGTCGGTTAAACTAAACATATTCGCAGATTTTTGCACACTTTGTCTTCTCTGCAGAAATAATTGAAAATTAAGCTAGGATTAAGTGTGCCAAAAGCACTGGATAATACTTCCGACACGCCGCAAAGGTCTAAAACATTACGTATCAAGCACGATTTTCAAAAATACACGTTTCATAAAACTTCAATTGAGTAGAAAACGATATACAAAACTCCCGAATTTCGCTATGCAAAAATACAGTGCACTCAACGAGTTTTTTGGTCCTTCGAGCCGGATCCACTGCTTTCGTACAATATATCTGCATGTATCTCTTCATTCTTTTGTTTCATTGTATTGTTGTTCGTTTTTTCCCTTTAGTTTCCTTTTTTATCCATGAATTTCGTTGGTAACCCACTCTTTAGATCCTGTATATTTCTGCAGTTTTTTCAGATTTATGCTGTTTTGTGCAAAAATATCAGCACTCCACTCTACAACAGAGACGTGTTTAAAATTCCCAAGTCTTGCAGATTTCGGCTTGATCCAAAGTTAAAAAGGCACTAAAATCCAAGTAAATCTATCGCAATTCCCGCGGATCGCCATAAAAATATCAGCTCCTATGAGACGTTCCTTGAAGTTGTTTTTTGGTCGTAGTTATGATCGCTTCCATATATTAAACACTGCATTAAATCGCTCCTAGTTCCGGGATAGGACTTTCTTAAACACTGTTGCCGTTGACTGCACTTTTCTTCAAACTTTTCTTGCTGTGCAACCGGGTTAGCTTAAAAAAACTTTCGGAAGAGAAACGAGCCACATTTCCAATGGCCAATAATTTGACTGTCTTCTGCATGGATAAAGATCGCCAAAGCTGAAAATATCGTTTCTGAATTCGGTTAATGAGTTTTTTGCACATCGCACCCTCTCAACAACCCTTTGATTTATATCTGGCCGAAGAAAGTAAAAACTTGGCAACCAGGCCAATGAAAACCCGGGCTTGATCCAAAATACCGAAATGTTTATTGGGGCCATTCGGGGGTCTCGTGTCAGCGGAAATTGCTTGAACTGCCGCCGTATATAACCCGGCCGAGTTTGCCGAAATCCCCAAATTTAAATCAATCACCCAGTTTGGACGAGCCATCGTAAGCCGTCCAATTTGGCACGCGGCTTAAAACTTCTTCTAAGAAGTCGCTCACCGAATTTACTAGTTTCACTGCAAAACCGTTCATGTAGTTTCACTTTTCAATCACATGGGTACAGCGACGATTAGACACTTTCCTGCTATCTTAGATATAAGCATGCAGCATGAACGTGACTGCTTTAACCAGCTCGTTTCGCTCGAAGAAGTCGAGGCAGATTTAACTCAAGACTCCTTGCTTTGCGCCACAGCTATTTTTTGTTTTTTCGTTGTTTAAGACAAAGCCCTGCTTTTCCTCAACATTTATTTCGATAAATTAAATGGTTTTAAATATAAATTGATTTTAGTTTAATCAGTTTTAAATATTCTGCAGTAATTAACTTAAACCGCAATGAGTTTTCGGCACATTTTTAACGTTTTTTGAGTGTTCACGATCTTCAAGATTTCTTGCTTATTATTGACCCAAACGCTTTATAAATGCATATTTGTGAACTTCTTACGTCGAAAGGAATCGATTGAGCTCAAAAAACGGGCATGTGAAATTTTGAGTTTTGGCCGAAATTTTTCCAAGGGTGAGAGTCGATTTTTTGAAAAAAATTAAATTTTTAACTTAAAAATTAAAATTTTAACGCACCGAACTCATTGAAAGACGCGCTAGAAGTTTCAGATTCGAAATTATAGACATTTTCGACCCATTTTAAGCGTTTTTTGAGCGCTCACGATCTTTAACCGACGATTTCTTCCTTATTATTGACCCAAATCCTTCACAAATGCATATTTGTGACCTTCTTACGTCGAAAAGAAACGATTGAGCTCAAAAAACACGCATGTAAAATTTAGATTTTTGGCCGAAATTTTTCCAAGGGTGAGCGTCGATTTTTTGAGAAAATGAAAATTTTCTCAAAATGTCTTCAATTTTCCATCATTTTCACCCCACCGATGCGACGAACGCATCGAACTCATTGAAAAAGTTTCAGATCAGAAATTATAGACATTTTCGTCCCATTTTAGGCGTTTTTTGACCGTTCGCCATCTTTAACCGACGATTTCTTCCTTATTATCGACCCAAACGCTTTCTAAATGCATATTTGTGACCTTCTTACGTCGAAAGGAATCGACTGAGCTCGAAAAACACGCATGTAAAATTTTGATTTTTGGCCGAAATTTTTCCAAGGGTGGAGGTCGATTTTTTGAGAAAATGAAAATTGTCTCAAAACGTCTTCAATTTTCCATCATTTTCATTTTACCGATGCGAGGAACGCATCGCTCATTGAAAAACGCGCTAGAAGTTTCAGATCCGAAATTATAGACATCTTAGGCACATTTTAAGCGTTTTTTGAGCGCTCACGATCTTTAACCGACTATTTCTGGCTTATTATTGACCCAAATACTTTATAAATGCATATTTGTGACCTTCTTACGTCGAAAGGAATCGACTGAGCTCGAAAAACACGCATGAAAAATTTGGATTTTTGGCCGAAATTTTTCCAAGGAAAGGCCGATTTTTTGAAAAAATGAATATTTTCTCAAAATGTCTTACGTTTTACATCATTTTTATCTCTGCGAACGCGAGAAATGCATTAAGCAAATTAAAAACATAAAATAAAACTCTTACTAGGGTAAATGTTTAGTATGAGCTTAACAAGTAAAAATTCAATTCGCGTAGTTAATAATTTTTTTGTACCCAATATACATTTTACAAAATAAATAAAATATGAAAAAAAATCTTTCGCACTGATGGCAATGAAAGCCGCAATGTTTCGCTTCCGCCCTCAGAGATTATATTAAAAAATGGTAATGGTAAAGAGGCTCCTTAATGGTAATTTCTGGAATTTATGGTAATTGAGTTCTTCTGGCCTCTCAGGCCGTTGTTTTATATTCATATAGCATTTTTAAATTGGAAGCGCCGAGCTTGCTCGAAGATTATCTAGCGTAGTTTCCGTTTCCTAATTAGAAAAATAAAATTAAAAAACTTTTCCTTAGATATTGCAGATGCAATATTTCAGCGCGGCCTTTTCAAACTTCTTTCTTGCTTTTACAGAGTAACTTTTGTCGGCTGTTATTTATTACCCGCTCGAATTAACTTCAGTTGAACAATTTTCTGTGTTATTGGTCAACTAATGCTGAACAATGAGTGAGTTGTTCCAGTTGCACAAGCAAACAATTACATTGATGTTATAGACAAGAGTATAACAGTTTTTCACGCCTTTGCATGAAAAATCACTTATTAAACAGATAGATGATCCTGGCAATTGCAGGTTCAATTATGAAATTGAAACAATAACAATTTAGACCCAATGAAAAATCCTTGAAGGAAACCGTGAAGAAAATTGTAAATTCCAGTTGAAATATGTGAAATCGCGATGTTAGCTAATGCCTGAAACCATTATATTTGCTTAAGAAAATAAGTCCTAATTGAGTAATAACGTTGAGAAACCGCGCCATTTAATCGGTCAGTTTGCTGAGCCAAAAATGGGCCGATTTTATTTTTACATTTTCCCCCATTCCGAGTCTTGTTGTTGTTTGCATGGCACTGAAAATCCACCATCGATTCCAAGTTAATTAAAATTACCCCCACAGCTGTTGCCAGGGCATTAGGGTAATTTATATTTGCAAATGGAAAAAGCATCGTTAGTTTCGGAGAAAATCTGTGTGCTTAGCGCAGTGCGGTTGATTCCGTCATTATCTCTGAATTACCCGCGTACTCAGGCTGTATGTGATTTCATTTCTGGAACTGTTTTGCGGGATAATTCGCAATTCCAAGGACTGCACCGGAAAATTGTGATGTTCTCATGGAAAAAAATGAGCCAATCAAACCGGGTTCTTAATTAGTTTCGCAGCAGGCTCCTGGTTCTAAGCCATACTCCCATAACTCAGAACTAATCTGGGCGTCAGCACTCGTTGCCCTTCGATATTAAATTAATGGAGTCGATCTTTATTGCTCGTTTGGGCCCTTTTCTCAGCGTCCGGTCACGTGGAACGTATTAGGGTCTCACCGTCACTCCATCTTGTAACATGTTGCCATTATGTCTGCTCCGTTCCATGAACTATGCCGCTTTTTAGGGCCCGTGTGTCGGAAGTTCTATTATAAATTTGTCCCCAAACGGGGCGAAAAACTAAAAACGATGACTGGGGGAGAGAAGTAGGTTATGCTTGACCCTTTCGAATTTCATTTCCGGAGAGTTAAGGCTTTTATCAAAGTTTAACTGATCAATGGAGCAGGAGGTGGGATTTCCATCATTCGCCTTATTTTCTACATTTGCTACTGCTTCAGCATCCCAAGCTGATAAAAGTACTGAGGCTTGCACAGGCCATCTACTCAACTCAATCATCATACTCAACCAAATTTGCCCCATTTCGATCAACCTGCTTCACTCGCGCAAACATTTCGTAGTTATTCGGCCGATAAAATATTCGGGCTTTCAATTATACTCCGCTAATCCCTATGATTTTACGTGACAAGTAACTGAAACAAGTTCATCGATTTAAAGCCTGCACAAATTGCTTTCTAAGCCTCCTTTTTGGTTTACAAGGGAGGCAGAATCATTTCCTTTCTTGCAGTCAAAACGGTTCGATGTGATTTTTTCTCGAGGTAACGCAAATTTCTGAATTTTTATCTTATCTGAATAATAAAGAACCAACAATTAAATTCACTATTGAAAAAGCACAAAATCACCAAATTCCTTTTCTCGATATACTAATTCAGAAAAATTTAGACAATTTCGAAACCTTGGTCTATAGAAAACCTACTCATACTAACCG
>NW_026018508.1:13832534-13857398 GCF_020466585.1 Dendroctonus ponderosae
CCACGAACAAAACAAAATCAAAATAAACCTATTACGAACCTTTTCATTCCATTTATTCCAGGACTTTCAGATCAAATTAAACGAGTAGGTAAAAATTTTTAAATTAGGACTATCTTCAAAACTGAAAATACAATTAGAAGTAAAATTTCAGTAACAAAACCTCATGATATAATTGAAAATACAAAAAATGTAAGTTATAAAATTCCTTGCGAATGCAAAAATAGGAGATAGGATAGGAGAAACCTCAAGACCATTACACAAAAGAATCAAAGAACACCAATCATACATAAAAAACAGAGAATATCATAAATCACACATTTGTCAACATGCATTTGATAATTGCCATAAAATTCAATGGAATAATTCCACAATTTTAACAAAAGAACAATCCACAAAAAAACGCAAAATTAAAGAAAGCGCACTAATTTTACTAAATCAAAATAATTGTGTTGCTTCATGTTCATTTAATTTAAGTCATACATGGTTACCTATACTTATTGCGAAATAGGAGCACTATTTATCAATCTGTAATAAAAGACGTGAGGAAATTCTGTCTTTTTTAAAGAGAAAAATTTTTGAGGCGAAATACCCAAAAAGAAGTTTGTAACAAAGACTGTAACAAGTTGTATGCTGGTTTGAAATTAGTTGGAACTTTGGAAAATTCAATGTTATTTCCTAGAAACTTCAATAAACATGTTGTGCATTTGTGTGTCTTCACTAGATAAAAGCTTTGCATGAACTGTGAACTACATTATTTAGCGGGCCAGTGAAAATGTGGAAACCCAAGCATTTCAAATCAGTTACAAATTAAGCTCGAATACTCTGCTAGAGTTACTGACAGCAACAATATTCGCCCGAATAAAATAAAAGTTGTTATTTGCGACGTGGAAAATGTCAACTTTCCATTTCAAACGTGAAATATTTAAGCGGATTGTGCTTCGCTAAATTCCACCCCAATTAAAGCACGAATAACCACTGTATTTGAGTATGAAATTGCGTTTTCTAGTGCTTTTCCAACATGCCAAATCGATGACCAAATTTAACGTTTTGCATCAAAACTGCACTCAAATTATCATCAATATACGAAATTTTAATTATTGTATTGCGGCAAAAGTCGAAGCATCAACGATTTACTGTCCAGCTTGGATTTTCCACCCTCAGTTGGCATTTAAGGTTGCGTGTCGAATCTGAACGCTCCCACTGTTCCAAAAAGATTAGATTTTAATTTCTTCGTAGATCCATATTTTATTCCCGGCCGAGACACTAAACTATAATTACTGTGGATTAGCCGATAGAAACTCGAATTTTAAAACAAACTCACCGCACTGCTTTGGGCTCTAATTATGGCCCATTCGAGAATTTAGCGTTGACGGCTCTAAATGGCCAAATAATTAACACGGAAAATACCTTTGCAACCTATAATTTGGTTATTGATGATCGTGACATTTAAATCGTTATTAATTCTTTGAATATTCAGGTAAAGCCAATGTGGAATATGTTATAATGATAGATAGTAGGGCGCGGCCCTTATTAATTGGCCCTCATTTTTCAATGAGCCTTTGATTGGGTTTATAAATAGCTTTCACCATCATTATGGTCTGCTTCGCACTTGATAAATCAGTCTTTCTTATCTATCAAGTACCCACTGAAATTTATGGAAGATTTCCTGGGTTTCAGTCAATTTGTAGGCAACCTGGGAAAACGGAGCAACCACGGCGAGAGCGGCAACACTGATCGGCGGGACACACCCAGGACGGGAGTGGCAACATCGGAACTACTTCATGGCTGTGACAGGAGACGGCGCGGCAGTACTTCCGGGCAACAACACAGAACATCCGTGGGGTTGCCCGGGGAGATGGATTATTATTGATTTGATGGTGACGGTGCAAGTCGTTCATTAAAAGTATTGAATTTTGCATCGATCGTATTCTTCCTTAAATTTAACCCTAACAATTTATTACTACATTTACAAATTGGCTCTTCAAGAATTGGTTAGGATCAAGTGGAGGACTGCAACCTCAAGAAACGATACGAAAAATTTAAGACGAAACTGGCAGAGTAAAAATACAGAAACAACTTCCTATGCAGATGCAAGATTCTTGACCTTATCCCAAAATTGTACGTACTTTCCTGACTGTGTTTCAATTCCAAATTAAAATCAAATCCTGGGTTCTTCAGTCATTTATTGTTCATTTATCAATTAAAAAAACGTTTCGGTGTTTTCCACCATCATCAGTTTTAATGTGTAGCGTTGTTGCTACTTTAAGCCTTGGCATGTATTTCTTATGTATTAAATACATGCCAAGGCGTAAAGTAGCAACAACGCTACACATTAAAACTTATCCCAAAATGTATACAGATTGGCTGAGGAAGGTTTGCCTTTTCTTATTTTATGTATTTTGTCAGTTTGTTTGTCATCACATGGAAGCAATATTTACCAAGTTGCTATTTGCGCTTTCTATGCAATGTTCTTCTGTTTTTTCCACATGTTTTCACGAAATTTCTTACAGCTTTAATGTCGCAAGTGATAACTTATAAAGCCTTTTACCTGCTTCTGTGCCTTCCATTTATGGTAATAACTGGGTTTGCAAGCGATTTCCTCGCGTTACTTCCAATTTGAATTTTCTGTTTTTAATGCATTAATTTTTATAGGATTCCAGCTTGCCAAACCTCCTCATTTGACTGTAATAACTGTCCGTATTTTTCCACCACTTTCGGTGTTTATACATGATTAGTGTATTACTTATAGTTCTGAGTGTAAGAACGTTCATTGGAATCTCGGTATTTTTTCTTGTAATTACTTCCTCGCTCTACATTATGTGCTAATACATTTTCCATTTAAACATTGTTTTCTTCAATTCCTGCCTTCGTTCTTTTACTCATTTTTAACTGAAATTATTAATTAGATGCTGTAATAACTTGACTGAAATAAGTTTCCAATTAGTTATTTGAAAACCCTAGTTTGATAAATCGTTATTTTCGTTTAGAAGCAGGGATAAAGGTGTTAAAGTGCTGTTGACAAAATAAATCCGCCGAATTTGGAGCACTTTGGAAAATAACAGCTTCGATAACAAGAATACATTTGACTACCTACCACTTTGCATGGAGGTCTTAAATCTTCCGAAATAACGCTTCCAACAATCCTAAATCTCATTTAAGTTTCTTCGCGATGACATTTCAGTCCGAAATTTGAAATTTGTAGTTCCCGGAACCGTTTTAAAGGAGCCCTAAATCTGCCAAGAAGACCTCAACCAATCTAATCTCCCATTAAACTTTTCCGGTTTCACACGGGCTATGAGCGCGCCTCTATGCAAAAAGTTCGTTATTTGTTCGGAGGGTAGTTTCCAGTCACTCTGACATGATTGGTATGGCACCTAAGATGAATAACTTAAATTACACTTTTTAAATTAGATGAAATTATCTCTCGGACAAAGGGCTGCCGCTCTCGAACCAATAGCCCAAGTTCCATCCTAAACCGCCGAGATTGCAATGTGAAATTTGACGAAACTTTCATTGTGCGGTATATTACTGCCATATATCCTCATATTCCTTCCATCGAGGATGTGAGATTATCATTCCCAGAATACACGTATACATAGAGCACTCCCTTGGGCTCAATAATTTATCCTGGCACTTTACAAATTAGGGCCTAATACTCCGGGGCGCAACAAAAAGTGGTATTATTTACCTTTATCTTACCCATAAATTTTGATATTACATTTTCTAGCAACTAGCATAAATAGCAATAGTATTTCGGGCAAAAATATTTTACTCCCAAGCCGCTTTTGGTTCTCGCCTAGGCCATAGGAGGATGTGCAAACATTTACAACTAAATGCAAAATTGAAACTGATGGGGTTTTCGTGTTTTTAGGCCGTCGTTCGGTAGAATTTCTTCCTGACGTTTCGCAAGCACGAGTGTTCAGTTCTTCCGCAGAACTGAACGCGGGTTCTGATGGGAACAGTGTAAGCGTTCAAGCAAACCACTTCTGAAGATGCAAGCCACTCGTGCTTGCGAAACGTCAGGAAGAAATTCTACCGAACGACGGTCTAAAAACCCGAAAAACCCATTAGTTTCAAGGAATGGCCTCGAAAGTCCATCTCTTTTGTTAATATTGAAATGTTAAGCTTTTAAAACAAGTACAAATTCAATAGGATATAAATATAGTCCGAATGATTAGCACGCGGCCCGAAAGCAACTCTCATCATATTATGTATTTATCAGCAACACGATTTTGGGAGTGTCAGAACCTAATTAAAGTTTTACACGCCCATCAAGCGTAACCTTTCTGTGAAGTGGCATTAGCATTTATAGCCGAAAATTTTTAGGTAATTATGAGCTTCCAACTTGATATTTGAACCCAACAAGTTGATTTTAGTCCTTTCGCGTGCTCCAATTTTACTTGGCCTTACTTGGGACTATTTGCTTCTAACGACTGCATTCATGAAAGGTCTCACATGACTTTCCGTTCTATTTTAAAATAATCTCCTCAACCATTTTCAGATTAACCATCAATATAATCAAAGCACCTAAATTTCACCCACAGCATATAAAGAACTGAAATATCCTTGACTGCATTCGCGTCAACTGGATTCAATATAGTGATTTTCCGTGCATTCATATATGTGGGCTGTTTTGTAATACAACAAAATTGTGCAATTTAAACCAAACAAATAAACCTCTCAGTTTCCAACCGATTGAACTCACTTTTGTTTCAAACATCGAAAGCCCTGAACTGATTGCTGGTTGCAATGTCTCAATATGTTATTGATTGTGCTGCAATGAACGAAGCAGAGTTCAATGAAAGTCAAGCGCATTGTGGACTGGTTCTATAGTGGTAAATATTTACCTTCTCCACGAAGATAAATAAATCGATCCGTCTTGGTTCAAATGAAACTTCTGGACCACTGGCAGTTCAAACTTACTTTGTGCCATTAAATGAAAACTTTCATTGCACGCTACAAAGATTCATTATATGGAAAATAATTAATGTATAATGGGGAATGTACATGTGAATTTTTCATTTGCTCGGACACAATTACTTTAAAATAGTTCAGTTTTGCAGACACTTGTAGCAGATTTATGAGATACTTTCGAGAACACAGTCAAGTATAAAATTATGTAAGAGTGATATATTTTGAAAGTCTTGTTTTTGACAAGAAAGAAAAGAAAAGGAAAAACCTTTCCCAAAAAGAAAGGTTTTTTCCTCAAGAACTAATGAATGTTTTAACGCTTTATAAATTATATTTCACACTTTGACTGAAACCCAGGAAGGAAAAGAATATAAGAACAAATAATAAAAAACACTAATCCCTTTTAGTATCTTCGGTTGCACCGATTTGATTGAATAGCGAAACAGTGAAAAGTCAATTTCCATTAAAATTTAGCTACAGCCAATTTTTCCATTACAGGCATTTCGTACTTATCGTAACATTCACGTAAAAGCCGTTATCGGTGAAATATGACAATTTCAACTAAGCCATTCATTTCGCTCGTTCAACTCCAGACTAATGCAGAACCTGCATCTGTCGCTGACTTTTGCATTTTCTGTTGTCGTCAATCAACAGTTGGTGGAAATCAGATTCTAACGAACTAGTTTCAGTCGCTATTGAAAGTTCAATCTTTCTTTGCCGAATTTCAAGTGCAAGTTTTCCATTTTATGTTATTTACATTTATTTTAGAACAGGTCATTGTCTACATTTCGTCATAAATCAATTAGAAGTTTTGCGATAATTTTTCAGAAACATTACTCTGGTTGGGTTGAGTGGTAATTCGTTTGTCTTAGTATCTCATTTTTGCAATTATTTTACTTCTAATTACTAGACCTAATTCTTATTTGGGTATTTTTCTTTAAAAAATTAGTAGATTATTCCTTGAACTTCCATTTGAATGCACTTAATTCACTTGAAGCCCCAACTAAATATTTGGAAATGCCAATGGAAAAGTATTAGGAGAGTTTGAGTATCATCCACATGTGTTGATCAAGGTGACTATTTAGTTTAGTTAAGGAGAACGATTCGAGATAAGAAGAAAAATAACTCAAATAAAATGCTGCGCCCCAGCTACGTGATATTACATAAAGATAAATGTCTGTGGGAAAACTTTCCATAACTTTCCAGAGAGTTTTATTAGGTCATAAAAGGAAATCTTAATTTGGGTGAATGGCGCGCTAACCAACTTCTAGCATCTTGGGTAATAAATGCTCCTTATTATCGCTATACACTTGAGACCGGGGACTATTTAAAATAATATTGCTTCCATAAATCATTTGCATTTAAACTCAAAGAGTTTCTAATTATTCAGGATAACCCCACGTGATAGTGATCGTTAAAGTACAAAAGAGCAATCAGAAAGTTAGTTGCGTTTGCCAGATGTTCAAACGAGGAACAATATTGTCGAATTCAAATGGTACAATCTAAAGTTTAACGATTTTTTAATGTGACTTTGCGTCAATAAAGGGTCTCGCGATTTTTCAGCACAAGTAGGTCACACATAAACTTACAACTGCGCGTCAGTCCATAGCCTTCAGCTCTTTGAATAAGCTTGTGGAATAGTGTTTTTTCATTCGTTCTTTCTTAGCGGGCTTATTAGCAATGGTAGAGGTAAATAGAACGTGTTAATAGTTTAATGATTAACCTTATTACTGCATGACCGTATTCATAACTTCCAATGACTCTCTATACAACTCTCAATAACGGCAAGCAAAAAGTGGTATTTTGAAACAAACGCCGGCGCAAATGAGTCTAAAAATAAAGGATCCCTTAATAGCGATACTGTTCGGCGCTAATTGTGCAGCGATACTATATTCAAATCCTTCCTGGGTTGAAGAAAATTTTGAATATCGTTTATTTCATTACGTTTCGGCGAGACAACAGCGCCATCATCAGATTTAAAATTTTACACAAACTCATAATTGGTAAACATTATATTCTTTTGTCTTTGCTGACAGCAAGACCTAAAAGAATATAATGTTTACCAATTATGAGTTTGTGTAAAATTTTAAATCTGATGATGGCGCTGTTGTCTCGCCGAAACGTAATGAAATAAACGATTACGATACATTTTTATTTCACACTTTTACTGAGAACCAGGAAGGATCTCAATTACCCGCAGTCAGGAAAACTCTTTAATAGGACTCTTTAATAGTCTGGAAAAATTGCTCATCTGTAGCATAATTAGGCCTTTCCTGCGGTTCGGGTATGCAGAAAATGCGTTATTTCAAACGGGCTGTGACTGAAGAAGGTGTAGTGGCATGAAAAACCCCCTAACAACTGCAATGTGCGTAATTGCGAAACATTACGCCATTCAACATGGAGCTATTGAGCAACACCCGATGCATAACAAGCAATGAGAGCAAAGCCAGGTTGGGAATTGTCGTCCAATTCGCAATGAGCAATTTAACTTGACGATAGGTTTCCGTAATAGTATTGCATATTGAAAACAATTGCAACGGGCGAACATATTAGCATTCGAACGCCGAAGAAAATTGAGCGCATTTAAATTCGGAATTGCTCTCTCGAAAGCACTAAAAATCGAATGTCGTAGTCGGGAAATCACTGACGAGTCGATTTTGTTTGGATTGCCCTAAGTTTTTAATGAGTTTCGATTTATGTGGCATTTTCGTTTGCTGAAAACTTTCCCCAGTTAATTGGATCGGTGGCATCAAGCGATCATTCAACGAACGTCGCAAAGTTGTCCGATTGAAATTCAAATTTCTGCATCGGAAAAAATGTGTGCGCTTGAAACGGCCCTATCAATATTCCCCAGTAAATTAGCATAACAACTACAATGCAAAATATATATGTCCACCAGCTAACACAAAGCAAACCCGACTGTCGGGTATTTCAAAGAAGAAATATGATTTCCGTTGCGGTCGCTTCGACCTTAGTTAAGCATTCAGGAGTCGGCTTCACGTCGCGATTTACATGCTGTGTGTGTGTGAGAAGGCAAATGCATTCCTTGGAACTCTTGGAAGCATCGTTCCGGGCCCTCTATTAGCATAATTAACTTGGTCGCAGAGATTTTCTGCTGAAGAAAACTGCATTTATCTGCAGCAGCGTGATTAATAGCGATACCCATACAGCTACAGCCCAATTTCGCTCGGGAGTATTGTAGTAGGACTAGGTAAAAGTCATCAGACCGCTGCAGAGTAACAAATAGCGTCTTTCCATGCTGACTAATTTCAACGGAAATTTTTGCAGCGCTTTTTGCATTACAATCCAAAACTTTTTCTACAAAGCAATTTTTCTTTCACTCAAAAATTTTGCCTGCACCCTTTCTCATTGAGGCGTTTTTTTCTAAAGCGCGCCATTCCTTTGAATAATTATTGCTCTCTTAATGACTTTTGCATTATTTAAATTTTCTTAGAAGGCGGACGGTTTTTTTGAATGAAACGCGATCACTTCAGGACACATTGACGATTTGTAATGATAAGAATGTTAGTATAATACATTGCAAATTGGGTTTTTCATTTCTGGGCATTCCTTGATCGTTTATAATCTCAATGCAATGACAATTTTTATCAACAAAATTTTGGAATGGCTATGGTGTCACCACTATCCCCATTTTTCAGTAATTTATTTATGGAAAATTTTGAATCAACTTTCATTAATAATTACAAATTTAAACCAATAATTTGGTGGCGTTATATTGATGACGTATTCTCCATTTACAGTCATGGCGAAAAAAAAACTTGATGAATTTTTATCTTATCTGAATAATAAAGAACCAACAATTAAATTCACTATTGAAAAAGAACAAAATCACCAAATTCCTTTTCTCGATATACTAATTCAGAAAAATTTAGACAATTTCGAAACCTTGGTCTATAGAAAACCTACTCATACTAACCGATATTTGAATTTCGACTCAACTCACCCGATAATGGCTAAAAAAGGTATCATAAAAAGTCTATATGATAGAGCAAAAATAATTCGTAATCAATCTAATTTTTCCAAAGAAAAACAATTTATAAAAGAAATTGTAAATTTCAACAATTATCCAAATTCTTTTATTGAAAAATGTTTTAACGAAATTGAACTCCCACGAACATAACAAAATCAAAATAATCCTATTACGAACCTTCTCATTCCATTTATTCCAGGACTTTCAGATCAAATTAAACGAGTAGGTAAAAAATGTAATATTAGGACTATCTTCAAAACTGAAAATACAATTAGAAGAAAAATTTCTGTAACAAAACCTCATGTTATAATTGAAAATAGAAAAAACGTAATAAAATTCCTTGCGAATGCAATAAATTTTATATAGGAGAAACCTCAAGACCATTACACAAAAGACTCAAAGAACGCCAATCATACATAAAAACAGAAAATATCATAAATCACACATTTGTCAACATGCATTTGATAATTGCCATAAAATTCAATGAAATAATTCCACAATTTTAACAAAAGAACAATCCAGAAAAAACGTGAATTTAAAGAAAGCGCGCTAATTTTACTAAATGAAAATAATTGTGTTGCTTCATGTTCATTTAATTTAAGTCATACATGGTTAGCGATGCTAAAATCTGAAGTAGACCAGAGAAACATACACCCAAATTAAATTTACACCAAAATTATTAATTAATTACTTTTATTAATTTAAACAATGAGATTAAGTCAAAGTCACATAACTGACAATTTGCACAGACGAATTATCAGAGCGAATTTTCATATACTGTATTATCTTACTATTGTTCCACAATTTATTAACATACTCTTTTTTAGGTTCATTTAGGTTCTTTTGATAACGATAGCAGAAAATAGCTATCGAAACGTCAAGGTAATTTTTCAAATTAATTTCTTTACTAATTGGAATTTTCTCTTACAGCTTGAGCCTAAGTGTGTCGCAGGATACCCTCTAGGTGATAGTTCTTGATTACTTTTTGATAAATAATTCGTTCTTATTGCGAAATAGGAGCACTATTTATCAATCTGTACTAAAAGACGTGAGGAAATTCTGTCTTTTTTAAAGACAAAAATTTTTAGGCGAAATACCCAAAAAGAAGTTTGTAAAAAAATGAATCCGCCTCAACAATATAGAACTTATCTACAATCTCTTTTGGGTTACAAATGTGTTCTTTGCATCGCTTTACATTTCATTTACCCATCTACTTCCACTAAGTTTCATTTCTTGACTTGAAGCCGAGTTAAAAGTGTTGGGAATTTGTGCAGCAACACAAGTTAATCATGACTTTGTTCTTCATCGGGAATCACTTTTAGATTTTGCTTGCTTGAGCTGCACCTTCATCCACGAAGCAACAAACATTCCCCGGATTTTTCCGGAAATTTCCTTGACCTAATCCTGGCATTTTTCGGAAATTAGGATTAGGAACCCAGGAATGATAAGATGATAACAATTTTTCGGAAAGTGTACGTGAATACACTTTCTGGTTAGATTAGTAGCTGTTAAACATTCGTCGAACCGAAATCAACCAGCTTCCAACTCTGCGCTGTACGATATTTTCTCATCATTTTTCCCCGCTGATATGGCATGTAAGTACACAATGTCAGTTAAATAATTTCATCAGATTGTAGGGCGATTATTCACTGTCAGGGCTGAGCCTGCTCGGCCATATTTCACAAGGGCCTAATTCACCTGACGGCTCACTGCAATTTCAGACTTTATCATTCTTTTCCACCATATCGGTTCTGGAGTTTCTTCTGGAAGAAGAAAAACCTACTTTGGAATTCAATTGCCTCTCTGTCTGCTACTAAATTTCATGTTCATCTTCCACTCGTTTTTGCCGATGTTCACTTTTGTTTCTGTGTTTGTGACAATTTCTAACCGACTTTTGTCTTTCCTTTCACATATGAGTGCATTATTTGGCATCACTCTGTCTTCTGACTTCACTCTTTTACCTGTATTTTAATGCCTAAATTTTTTTTCTATGTTAACGAGGTAAAACCTCGTTAAACCCGATCATGCTTTTTCAGTAGAATGCAAAATCCTGGATTAATGATCAACCCAAACAGCTAAGTGTTCAAATTAAATGCGTAATTTACAAAATAGACTGTTTGAATTGTGACAACACATACATAGGTCAAACAGGACAATATCTAAAGAAAAGAATATACGAACATGAGTATAGCCTAAGAAAAAATAACGAAAATGGTACAGCATTAGCACAGGATGCACAACAGAGGTTGGATAATTTTGATTTTGATAACACACAAATACTGATTAACGAGAGTAATTATAATAAGAGAAGAGTCCATGAAATGATACAGATTAAAAAACATAACAATGCCATGAATTTCAGATCTGATACCGACAATCTTAGCTCAGTATATCATACATTAATTAAATGAAATAAACATAGGATATTAACTAACACCCGGTATATTGAAGAATTTTGCAAACCAAAAATAATTTTCTCAGAATGCAAAGAAAAATAGCTGAAAGTAAAAGAAATCAATATAAACAGTATGTTATTCGCTTTGTGTCCAAAATGGACAAAATTAATACTCCAAATATATGCCAAGGCTTAAAGCAGCAACAACGCTACATATGTAAGTAAAAATATTTAAGTATCTTAACGAATAATTCTAGTCTCTTCCCAGGTTTGATTGTCCTGGCTAATCACCTGTTAGGCCTAATTAATTTTAGAGTGCTTTAAAGTATTGCAATTGTGATGTATTTTAATGTGTGATATGATGAGGCTGTTGACGAACTGTGGTTGTTTTTTAAATTAATGAATTTTTTTTTAACTATCTGTTATTTTAGAAAAACTGATGATGGTGGAAAAATACACCGACACGTATTTTAATTGATAAATAGAGACAATAAATGACTGAAATCCAGGAATGAATTTTGATTCGGAATCGAAACACAGTCAGGAAAGTATATACAATAAGTTCTCAATACCGTTTACGGTTTTACACATTTTGTAAATATTTATCGATGAAATGTCAGCAACTTTGCTTTCTATCTCGGTTAGGGAGGACTAGTTTGATTAGCCACCTTCTTGCATTTTGGGCTCAAAAGTCCCGACTAATTGCAGATTGAATCGCAATTTACAAAAAGTTATATGGGAAAATTCGGCCTGGCCGAAGGCCCAAAAATGTTCTGTAAACATTCAATTAAGCCCATCGGTTGATTATCAGTAAAGTATCGATCTTCGTTAAGTCATCGCGGTTGGCTTGAATGTGAAGATCCAACGCTTGGTTGATACAACCGACCGTCTTAAAATTAACCGAGTAAATTAAACGGGAAACGGTTAATATCCCGACCGTATGTGAGTAGGCCCGATCTATCCCTCATCCCGATCCAGAGAAGAGAGGACATCGTAATTCGGGTTATGTCAGTAGGTTTGAGGGCCTTTAAGGTCCAAAAAGTAGACCATCGGGGGGTAAGTAGGTAAGTGGGGCCCCCTGCGCCCCCGCCAGCTTCCACCCCTAGTGGGTGTGTCTGAGGTGCGCAGGCCCGCGCCGAACCCCGCGGACGTCGCGATGCTGCGGCCGCAGTCTAGATCTGGACCGCGTCGTGACGCCATGCGACGCCGTCCGCCCAGCTTTGACGTCGCCGTTCCGACGTCTCGGGAAATCCGATCTGTGACGACATTCGCACGTTGATCGTCATTGGTGACGCCGCGAACCGGAAGCCTCACCATCGCGAAAAGGCCAACGGAATTTTCCGGGAAAACTCACTCGATCACCCTGTTTGTTCCGTTAGGGCGACGGGTTTTAGCAGATCGCGTCGCCCATTTGTGCCGAACTGGGACGGTTCAACTTTTTCTTTGATTTTTTCCAACTAGCGCTCGTATGGAGTCATCGCGCAAAGACTCCAGAGGCCTTTCACAATTCACTTTGCCGACTCAACATGCCTTAGAAGGCCCCCAACTCCGGATCCGCCAAGGCACGGAAGAGTTCCAAAAGTCCCCAAAGTCGCTTCCATGGTCCAAGAAACTGCTCAAAATTCATACAACACTTCTCCCAGGCAGAAACTGCCGGAAACTCCTTGACCGCCTGTTCCTGACCCCGTTGTCTGCTCAGTAGCTGAAAAGTTGCCCAGTTTTAAACCCGTTTGTCCATATCCAGTTTCAATCGTTCGCATGGAACTGATTGAACTGGTGTTGCAGCAAAGCTGCTCCGATTAGGGAAAAAACGCGCTACAACCGATAATTCCGAGTTCACCCGGAAAAGTCGTCTTCACCCACCCTAAAAGTGGGGCTCTCAAATTTCGACGCATCAATTCCGCAAAAACAATCCAGAAGCAGCCGCCGCAGCAAAACTTGGTGTGCGCATCGGGATCCAAAAGCACGCGACTCTGCTTTGCCAGAAAAGCCAGTGGCACACTGAAAATAGCTGCAGACGGCGGTTCTTATTACCGATAATCGAGAAGCGGGAGTGAACTTTTTCTCCTTTTCTAGATCAATCCGATGGACAACTGCGATCCGATATCCAATCATCCGGCCTGGATGAATGGTTCGACTGGATTTCCTTTTGGTATGGACCCATTTATGTATCATCTTGGCATCAGCCAGACTGATCTTCTCAAGTTTCCACTTTTTTGCCTTCCATTCATTACAGCAGTGTTATAATTGATAAGTGAACAGCGCTCCAGTCAAAAGTCCAAACATAAGCAGTCTAACCATAGGGATCGGCTATAATTATCAAAATGTCTCTATTTACATCTCGGGAAGTTGTAGATGCTATTCTTAGGCACGATATTTTAGCATAACAACAATATGAATGGTGGCTAAGCCTATTTATACATCGCCGATTTATTTTCACTCATTTTCGGGTGATTAATTGCTACCGCACCGAAGAAGAAACCGTTCGATGTTTAACTTTAGCTGGTTGATCTCGGGTCAAATTGATTTTTGAAAATATTTGGTCCCCTTCAACCAGCTGTTGTTGACATTGCTGACCACAACTGGATCACCAGGAATATTTAGAACTGCTTCCATATGGTTCTATTCGATCAGCGATGGTGAAAGTTAATTTTAAAAGTTTAGTAAGCGCTAATTATATGAAATACTTGAGGAGGAGCCCAATTTGTCAAGCAAGTAGAACATTTTCAGCTAGTTTCTACTCTAATTGCACTTCGGGTGTTAAAATTATCCAGCTTATTCTTTCAGTTTAGAGTTTTTAGTTTCCCCATGAAGAAAAACTAAAATCATTTGTACTTTCCCGAATCTTTTAAATTATCCAGTGCAAGGTTTGTTCTTCTCTCAATCGGCCCAAAGTTTTTCTCTTTTTGTTCTTTAAGTCCTCGTTTCGTTAGGCGCGTTGTACTTTGTTTGATCGAAGGGAATATCGAAAACAGTTAAAGTGCGTTTGGGAAGATTATTCCCAGTGATTAAAGAAATTGATTGTTTTTGCAAAGCCATTTGTAGGCCAAATACAATTATATATATTTAAACTTTTCCCAATTTGGACTCAAAACCCTTGGCCAATTACTCCTCTTGAAACGTTTTCAAATGAGTGAAACTCCGATAAACTTTTGTGCAAAATCTCGTGCTTCAAAAAATGTCAAGCTAAAACTGTTTCTGCAGCCAACATTGAGGTTCTTTAATAGCTTTTAGACTATTAATGGCTTTGATTTACTTGCGCGATTTTCAAATAGGTATAAGTTGACAGGGAAATTGGTGTCGTAAATAAATTTAACTTTTATATTAAGTTGCGCTAAAACTAAAGTTCAGAAGTTTCGCGTTTTTTCGAGTCGTTAAATTTTATGGCAATGCTGCGCTAAATTTAATTGCAGTGCACATATATGGATATCGATAAAGCTAAAGGGAATTATCGATGTTTGCATTCTTCCGTTCCAGTTCCGGTTATGCGTTATAAATATATTTGCAGGTAAAACTGCAAAAAATACAAAAAGGTTGAAACTCTCAAAATTTTCAAACACTCAGACCAAATATAGAATTTATTGTCCCGATAATTTGTTGCCATTTTTTCGCAGTCCGATACGAAGCTGCATATTTTCGAAATTAAAGTACTTTTCTTGAGCAAATAAAATTAAATCGCCCTTTTTCGATAATGCCAATATTTGAACATTTGATCACTAGAAATAATTCAAAACTTGGTTCTCAAAATGCTTCGAAAAACGCTTCTTTCCAACCTCGAAACATTTTTTTGCAAATGTCGAGCATCAAATAATAGCACGCTATAATTGCGATTATTTATGCATTTTCCTGTCTATCCAAAACTGTTTCTGCAGTCAACATTAAGGAATCTTTAATAGCCTTTATAGTATTAAAGGTTTTGATTTATTTGCGCGATGTCCAAAGAGGTAGAAGTTGAAAGGGAAATTGGTCTCGCAAACAAAATTCTCTGTTATATTCAGTTGTACTTTAGTTCAAAAGTTTTTTTTTCCGTTTCAAAATTTTTCGTATTGTGTATTAAATTTTTATTGACGGTGGTTAAAAGTGAGGCCTTTTCGTCACGAAAGCAAAACGAATTATCGATGTTAACTTTGCTGAAACTGAAGCTACTTCGTCTTGCAAAACCTTCGCATTTTTAAATACATTTTAGAAAAAATTCTCAAAAATAAAGTGTCGGAAAGTGTGCAAAGCCAGATCAAATTCTGCTGTACTTTCGTCCTTTGATAAGTTAAAACACTCCAATGTTAAAACTATAATACACATAAAGTTCAATTTATGAACTACGGAGGAAAATTGAAGATTCAAAAAATTTTTCGACTTTTCAATATAGCTAGAAACATTCTATGACTAGACAATATTAAAGACTTGGTTACATTTTTCCATTGGGAAAACAGAATTTCTAGAGGATGCAGCATGCATTTCAAGAAAATGTAAATTTAACTGAATAATTCGAATAAGAAACTGCCCAACTTTTCCACGATATAGCAAAATTTTGTAATAAAATGACCAAATTCATGCCAACATCATTTCCGGCTTTATGTTTCTAATGAATCCTTCCAACTTAAATCGTATAAATCCTGCAGCCACTTTGTTGTGCTAATTGCAAATCATTTTCAAGCATCCTGGCTGAGTAAAACTTGAAATATAAATCTTCCGACTTCATCGCCCCAAACATTATTTTATATAAAACTTGTATCAAAGGATGCTGATAAGAAACTTCCCGTTAAATCTTCGCCGGAGTTTTTACACCCCAATAATTCGAGCATCCCGAGCAAGAGTTGAGTAAAAACCGCAATTTTTATTCGGGCATTTTATTTCTTGTCGCCTGTAGAACACCCGTTTATTAGAGTCCACGTTTAGCTGTGTTGGAATTAGTTTTTTCCAAAACCTATTGATTGAGAAGTTAACAGAACAAAATAATCTGTTGGGCTTGTAAGAACTATTCGTAAAATCCAGTTTGTTGTGTTTTGTTGATTTTATTTCGTTTAAGATAAGATACATTTGTTTGGCAGATATTTTTACCAGTAACAGAGGTTGTTTGATTTTGTTCGAACTTTTGAAAAGTTTGGTATCAACTTCGGTTGAAAAAATTTCAACAGCATTTCAAACTTTCTTTTTGAGTTTTATTTTACATTTATTACTTCAAACGTATCACTTTGCGACGCAAAACTGAGTAAAATGAACATCAACTGCAAAGAATATGAAGTCTTTAGACAAAATGAAAGAAGGACAAAGTCCACTTCAATCCTGATCCTCTATGGAATTAGCTGTTTAAAAAATTCATGGAAATCGATAACTGCAGCGATATTTTTCGATTACTGTTTTAAGTATTTAGCAACTGGCAATTTTCAATCCATATGTCGGGCAAATTAATAAGAAATTATTTGTAAAACCATTTATTAGCATTCATATGTGCATGCCAGCTGCGTAATGAGATAAAACAAAGATAAAATGAGGAAAAAGCATGTTAACAAAAAGGCAAGTTGTAAACATTTAAGAGCATGATGTTGATATTGGTTTGAAATTTCTGCGGGAGCCAGAAGATAATTTTGTTCGCCAAATTGGGCAATTAAAAGGCACAATAAGATTTTTCGTTAACTTTGGCAAACATTGAGGCTGCGATCTCAAGCCACAATACATGTCGCATCCATATTAATCATTTAAGGGCGTCAACTCGAGTCATTAGTATTCATCGCGACGTTCTTATCTCAAAAGGCGACGTTTTCGATCACCTTTTGTTCCTTCGACAAAACCGCCCTTAAAGTACCTCTTTGCGAAGAATTAAGCTTGCACAGGACTACTTCCAATGCATGAATGGCAGGCAAATTTTCAACGAACTTGAAAACTGTGAAACGTTGGTAATTTATTGTCAGTTTTTCCGCAACGATCCTCTTTAAAATACAAAGTTCCAACAAAATGTGCATCATACACAGGTACATTATGTATACACATGAAGATATATATAGAAGAAACTAAAATCCGAATATTGTATGCAGATTAGTACCTCAGCATACACGCGGAAACAAACCCAACTTCAATAAGCATAATCTCAATTAATCTTGAAATTGGAAATCGTTCAAGTTAGAATAAAAGTTGAACAAGAAAATCGATTTTCCAGCAGCCAGCTACTCGGAATAGAACGTTAAACTAAAAGGCACATAACAGCCGAGTAATCTTCAAGAGATAAAAAAAACTAGGACGCAGAACAAAGAAATATTGGAAAAGAACAAAATTTATACCTTTTATCAAAAAGTTTTCCCATGATGGAACGAAATAAAGCATACAAATAAAGAGATTGTGGCTCCGTCTGTAATACTAAATCATTCGGATGTGAGAGGGTTATTCTCGTAGAAAATGAGAAAAAGCTGCATCCAATTGGGACAAGTTATACGAAACTGTAGATTGTATGGAGTGGAACGAAGCCATTGTATGAGGACTACAATAAAACGGGAATATTTCGGAATATAAGTTTGAAACATTCTGTTATAAAAACCGAAAAACCTGCTATTTAAGCTGAAAAGTCGCGACAATCACGTTTTGCATATCCCAAGATCACAGTAATTTTATGGCCAGCTTAATGGCGTTTGCAGAAATATTGTGCACGCCGCCATAAGCGGTAAAAGTGACCACGTTAATAATACATATTCTAGCTCGAACAAATGCCTATTTAAATAGTGCTCTAACTTCAGAGCGCCCGTTAGGAGGCCAAGAATTCTTGCCTGTTCATAGTCAACATGAAAAATCTTGCTACCTGAATCCCTATAAAATAATGTGTTTATAAAATTGAAAATGCTCTCGATTTTAGAGCACATTTCCTGTAATGAAGCACTAAAGTGTTTCGCTTCCGTATCAACTGCTCCCCTTCTGGTGTAGTAGTAAACAATTTCCCTTTTAATTCTCCAGTAACTTCTTCCGATACGCCAAAGCCCAAGATCAATAATAATTATCCTTAGTTAAGTTCACACCTGCTTAAACAAGTCAATTAGCTCTTTCGCCATTTATCTCTAATCAACGCCTTTCGGCTTTGCTCAGGCGGCTGAAAGTGAGTCCAAGAAGTTCGTCAACTTCTCAGCAGTCTCAGCTTCGCAAACGAACGTCGCGTGTTCTAATAAAACAAGGATATAAAAGTCGGGGTGGGCTCCTTTGAAACGTCAAAACTCCTGGAAACTTGGGAGTTTAGTAGCAAAATGGAACCGGAACACTCCCAATAAGGCAACAACAGCGTTCGACACCCGTAAATAAGAATATTAATTAAAGGGAAAGCCGAAAAGTTTGCAGCCGTGGAAGTTTAGCGGAAAATCGGGATACAGTTGCAGTTTCGCTGGGGTGTTAATTAGTTGGACACAACGTTGAACTAACAGTTTTTATTCCATGTTTGGCAGTATTGATCGAACGGGAGCGGATCGCCTCAAGGGCCGAATTTAATATCAGCGGTCAAGAAGGACATTTATCACGTTTTTCTCGAGCTTCTTTAAAATACGTAAAATGTCTGTGTCAGCAACCGAAAGACAAAAACTGACCCACAACGACGGTTATCAGTCAACTTTCAGGACTTTTCCTTATTCAGCCATCAACGTTTTCTTGCGCCTTTTTTCTTTTTCCATAAACTATTAACCGGGATATTTATAAACTATGAAACCCTGAAGAAATCACGTAATTAGCCAGCAATTTGCAAGTCCCCAATTCAGCAACGCGCGTTAATTTAAATAAAACGTACTTTTGTCGTGTTTTGTCGGTCGGTGAAGCTTCGCATCTTTCACTGATGACTAAAGTTTCAGGAAACTTTCATTAGGTTTTCTCTTCCCAAGAAAACCGCTCTGTTTACGCCTGTTTGTTCATTATCATAATAACTGTTGTTAGAAGAAACGAACGCAAATTCTGTCTGAATCTAGCCATGTTGACACCAAAACTCGACAATTATTCAACGGAGAATTAATGAATTTTTTACTTGTTTGGGTCCGTTTAATTAAATTTGCTCCATGCAATTGATCTGTTTTCAATGTGCAACGCAAATATTGAAATAATTTTAGCAAATAGTCTGTTTGATTAGCAGCCTCAGAGTAAACTATAAGCAAGCCTCAATTGTTTAGGGTTTTTGAATACGAAAAAATCGCACTTTTAATTCCTGTAATCCGCTTAAAGAAAGCTTGGCAAGAAAAAACGATTATCTCACATAGAAACATTGAAAATTCCGCTTCAAAGGCTTGAAGTATTTTTAATGTTGTTAAAGTATTGAATGTAACTCTGAAGGAGGCGACCCAATAAAATGTTTTGCTTCAAACGTTAAGTAATAAAATGTAAGCAAACACAATGAAATTCGCAAAACCACGAATATTTTGTTAAAATAATCGCTGTTATAAGACACGCTTGTATTTAGTTTAGTCGCGTTTTTCTCAGCAGAAAAGTCGTTTCATCTGATCAGTTAACACGATTTTGCAAGATTTAAATTGAAACCAAAACCCTTTTGCCAAATTTCCACATTTGCTGTCGTTTTATACTCAATTTGAATCAATTGCCTTTGAAAAATGAAAAGAAACGAAAATTTATTGAGGCAATTTTAACAGAAATCGTCAAATCTCCGGAGGAAATTTATTTAAAACCTAAAAATATGTTGAAATCCACGAGTGCTTCGACTTTTGCCAGCGCAAATTCACTGTATAAAATATAAACCGTTGGCAAAGCATAAAAATTGCACCACAATCCGGTTACAATAAATATCGTTTTTGCTTCACTTTTGTGGACACTTTGAATACGTTTTCTTACAAAAAAACGTTTTTGGTTTGGGGAATTTGCATGTTTTCCTTCATTTTTAAAATTTTCAGATGCATATTACTAATACATTTTTTTGCCTGCGAGTTTACTGTTTACTGTTTACTATGCATAGAATGGTGAAAATCACTGTTTGAACACGCCTTTAAAGCTTAATTATTGTATGTTAAATGTACAAGTTTTGCATTTCCGCTCGGGTAAAAATTGTCCATCCATAATAATGTAAATCCATAGTTATTAATGGATATTTAATGAAGCGTTTGTTATAATATTTATTATCTGACAACATAAAATCCAGAACTTCATGTCGCTATGTAAAATTCAATTTCACTGCTTTGTTAACTGCTTATTCAATTGTAGTGCAAACGAGCAAAACTGGTTAATTTGACGGGATAATTCCTACAATTGCATTTATGAATATTTCGCATTTGTAATACAACTAATAAATACAACTAAACGGTGATTGAAAGCGTGATAATCCAGTTTTTAGAGAGTCACTCAAACCGTCGCAGCCATAGAGCTGAAGAAACCATGCAAATACTGCCGAAAAAGTTAATCTTGTGCCGTTTGCTGCAAGTAAAATTTCAATTTTAACACCGAGCGAGCATAACTTTTTCAATATCCTCTCGTAAACTACCAACTCTTAATTCTGCATAAACTTTGAAAGTTTGCTTAGCCAGCAAACCCAATTAGCTTGGGCTATAAATTACACGTTATTAAATAAGGCTGCATCTTTGCCTGAAACTAACCTAGCGATCAGCAAAGAGCTAAGGCGCTGTTACATGGAAGGTAAGTGGATAAAATAATATAAAATACCATTTGCACATTAAAACGTTATTGCCGAAGTTGTGTATTATGAATTCAAGTTTTTCGTACGAAGCCGCCCTTGTTCATAATAAAGAACCATGATTATCCACAGAATAAATGAAGTTCCCAGTAACTTTGTTTCATTTCCGATTTATTTCCGAGAAACTTTGCATTTGTTCGCGAGCAAATGCATTTGCTAAAGTTTTAATAAAACCTTATTGCAACAGTTTTGGGACAAAATACATTGTTGGGTTGAGTAAGTAAAAAAAACATCGTATGCATATTTACGCGTAAATAAATGGATGTTTTGTTTGTTGTTAGTTTGTTAAAAAAATGTATTACGCTTACATTTACGGGAGTGAAACGATGTGCAAATTGAATGGCAAAATGGACATTCAATAGATTCCCAAATGCACAATTGAAATTTGATTTTCCGCAAAATATCGTTATTTTTCCATACTAATCAAGCTCTGACAACTGGATAAATCCCCCCAATAACTACTATTATTTATTAGTGGGAATTTAATTAAGTGCTTGTTTATATTATGTTTATTATCTGATTAACGTAAATTTAATTACAGTATTTCGCTTTGTAAACTCTATCTGAGTGGTTTTGTTCCATCTATTAATAAATACTGCAATGGCTCAAACTGGGGAAATTAATTGTGCTGTGCTCATGTGAATTGTGTATTTCCGCCTCATTATTTTCAATTGGCAAAAAATGAGCGACAAAACATAAATTAAACTGATCGAGACCAAACAAGTGAAAAATTTACTTTTGGCCCAACCAAAGTCCTTGGCACAAATATTGTTTACCGCTTACCTGAAAAGGAGAAGACAAACAATAAAGTACTTTCAAGAATGCAAATTAACATGTTGTCGAGCATATTTAGGAATAAATTAGAGCCGTTCTTGCCACGAAAATATAATTCAGGACAAGGTTCACGTGATTACAGTTTTGCAATATAATGGAAAGTCACAATAGGCACAATGGAATCATTCCTGGAAAATCTTCCTTCCCCTGACATTCCAACCTTTTCAACGAATAATAAAGGTCCTGATCACTGGATAAGACATCGAAAAGAAAAAACATAATGGCTCAAAAAGAATGGCTTGTCATCTTCAGAGGTGCATTGTTCTTTATTATTTGACGATGGCCCGTTCTTGCTCAAACGGCAACAAACCCTTGTTTAGAGGGAAACACGACGACTTTGCGGCGATTTCTCAGAAGTTATTTCTGCTCCAGAAATACCCTGACATGTTGGGATCTCTTGATAATATGGATTAATGATAGATAGCGTTTAGTAACAAAATGTTTTCTACCTCAGCATTTACAATCAGTTAATGTAAAGCAGATAAAAAAACGTAAGTAGACATTGGAGAAATTGATTAAAAATTAATTACAGACAATTGTTTCAAAGAAGGTATTAATTTATGATTGAGTTAATGACAAAGTAGAGCATTTTGCAGCTTTCTGTACAATTTTAAAGCCTATTTTAGCAACATCATGCTGATGATTTAAAAAATAATAAATGTAAGAAGCAACAAAAACATGTGTGACGTACAATGTTTTTGCCCTGGTGAGTTTGGTTCCAGTGTTATTTATTCCAAATATCCTTAGAAATGCGTTCTGTAGGATGGAGAGTATCAGCTAAAGTCGTCAAAGTTAGACAAATAAAAACGATCCAAATAAATGAAAAAACAGCAATCATTCAACGATTAGCCGAGGAGAAAAGAAGGAGATGGAAAGTACTTAAGCCCCAAAAAAAGCGGGCTGTAGGCACATTTCTGCTAAAATATCAATTGATCAACAAGACGAAAACAAAATTATTAATTCAATAATAATTTAGACAGAAAATAAATTAAGTTGCTAACCGCAAAGAAACATTGACAAGTCCATAACGTTGCACTAATCACAATAAAGGAAATCAATACAACATATCTGTATAAATATTTTTCGTTACTCCTAAAAGTTAACTTCCAGTTAGAGCAAAGCAAGCAATAATTTGCGTTAAAAACTGTAAGTTTTCCGAACCAAAAACCTCTTGCAAGCAAAATCAAATCTGTTGCCAAAAGGAAAAATGTTTCCAAAAAATAATTTTCTTATTGTTTCATGATAATATCGTTGCCTCAATGTTGCACTTGTCTGATGAATAAATTCCACAAATCTTGTCGACCCTGACGTATTCGTAAGCTATTAGGCAATAAATATATATTTCACCAAAATAAACTACCCGGATTTGGGACAAAGGCCGATTCATATTAAAATATAAAATGCTTGAAAGATATGGATGATGAAAAAACTGGAGCTTCGAGGGATAAAGCTTAAATGCATGTAATAAAACCGTCTACAGTGCACATAATCAATTATTCCCTTTTCCACTTTTTGCACTTGCAAACTCTGCACTAAGATTGGAAGCAAAAACTTTCCACTCACTTTAATTAACTTTGAAGCTGGTGCTTTGACGTCAAGTCTAAACTGGGCCTTTAATCAAGACCGATCCGAATCATACTTTATTGGAGCAAATCCGCTAAAATAAATAATTATACTTTAATTTAATTTGCAGTCGCCGTAGATCCGTCTTTCCCCATTGGACAAAAGGACACAGAGTTTAACGAGCTTTGTAAAATACACGTCTATTGACGGAGTCCTTTATTAACAGGACCTTTACTGCTTTGTTTGTTCCATCTCTTTTAATGGCTCTAACCTGATTGCAGTTCTGAGCGGTATTAAATCGGATTCTTTTGTGCAATTGCTTGGCGCTTTACTTTTATTCCAACCATTTTCTTTAAAGAGGAATATCTTGCGACACGGTCCTTTCCTTTACACAATTAGGCTGTTGCTGTAATGAAACTTGCATTTTTTCGCCGAAGTTCGAAATCGAGATGCCCTCAAGGCACTATTTAAAATTCTGCATGCAATGTAATCTATGCTAACTATCACTATCGGCTTTTTAGTTAAATTGAGCACCGTTCATTACGAGTTATCAGCAAAAACTCGAAAATTAGGTTTAAAAAGACATCAGTAAGAACATGCAAGCTGCACCCATTTGTCCATAAATAGTTTTCCTCAGTGACCTCCTGGTAGGCCCGACCTAAATCTCATCGATTGAATTTTTGGAGTCGATGGGACGAACTTTGAACTTTTGTCAGATGAACATAAATTTGCTTGTAAGTTTTAATAACAAATTGCAGACTTGGACTATTTAAAGTCTCCAGGGCGAAGGTAATTTGTATGCACGTTCTAATCACACTTTAATCTGTGTAAAACATGTCCAATTTTGTGGGCAAACTTATCAAGTTCAGCTGATTTATAAACGAAAAGCTTTTAGTCCTGAATAAAGCATCGAATGCGTATTTTATACTTTTTCAGTTTTTTTAACTGTTACTTATAAACCACCTTATACCGCACATTATATTCGATTCAATAACGCTTTATCAAAACAGAGATCAGTTCAAACTAGGTTTTGCGACCTAACAATGCAAATACCATGTTCGATCGATTGCGCTGTATTAACATATTTTGCTCCGGAAATACCTTGACAAATATTAGACGCAAGAAGCTATAACTTCAAAGTTCGTTCATAAGTATACAAGTCTAAACCGGCATGCAAACAGTATATAAATCACGTTAATTATGCAGCCAACTACAACGTTGGTATTATCTGGTGGGAAAGACTTCAGTGTTTTATGGTGCCGACAATTCGGAAAATCACGTGGGTTTCATAAAACTTTGAAAACTCTCGCCCCATATCAGCCTAATAGCAAAACTATAGAATGTGTGCAAACCAATCTGTGATTCAAATGACCAGTCCGTCCAAACGAGTTCATGAAAAACGTTTTGTATGTGAAAAATGTTATTCATTAGGTATCCCAAAAAGGCTTCAGCGTTTCTGAAATATTATGAGAAAAGCAGACATTCAAAGTGTGAAATAAAAATTTGTATATCGTTTAT
>NW_026018508.1:13857517-13867084 GCF_020466585.1 Dendroctonus ponderosae
ATGGCGCTGTTGTCTCGCCGAAACGTTATGAAATAAACGATTACGATAAACTTTGTTTGTACTTACGTACTTACACCAATTTACAACAATTGGTGTTTGTAGTTTGCATCAATTTTAAATCTGATGATGGCGCTGTTGTCTCGCCGAAACGTTATAAAATAAACGATATACAAATTTTCACACTTTGACTTTGACTGAAACCCAGGAAAAAAAGAACATAATAACATTTACACGCAGTCAGGAAAATAAATCAAAATACTACTAAATATGAGACGACTATAAAGCTGTGTAAAAATCTCTTCGAACACCAACAACTTATATGGGAAACGTTGGAAATTGGAACGTTTCCGAGATCGTTCTACAATGCGATCAACATTACATTTATTCAGCATTATCAATACGGAAAGCGGTAATATTTATTATTTCAACGAGCAATCTCGGGCCAGTAAACAGCACTTAATATTCCATTCGCCACACGATTCGGGCATACATTCGTTCCGAAAAAATCCACCGATGGCCAAATAGCATACAATAAAAACGTCAAAACCCACATCGATGCCTACGCGGGCTGAAACAAACAACTCCTTTATTAAGATTTATTTATTTACCATAAATTTTAAATAAATCTTCGAATCGCTCTCACTGAAACTGACATCTCCATCTTTTTCCTTATTCGTCTTGCGTCAGCATAAATACGCACTCCCGCTCGAATCGACTATGTCAGATCCGGATGTGATTTGTTGAGCCGGTCTGAGCCATTATCCAAATTGCTGGTGTTCTTTGGAAAGCACGAAAAGTGTAAAGTGCCTTAACTACATTAAATGAGGATTTTGATCCCGCGTTGTTGGAAAAGCGATTTTTTTCAAACCGTCTTCAGCCTCCGCAAATTTCACTGTGTCCATGCATAACTTTGGTCTGCTGAACGTTTTCACGCTCTTCTTGCTCGTGCTGAAAGCGACTGTGAACTGCATACAAATGATTCACTAAATTGGCCGTTCCTTCGGCCTGTTCGATCTAATGTCTAATTTAATCAGCACAATTAAATGCCCTAATGTTGTCCCAAAATCCTTCAGAAACTATTAGCTCAAACAGTTGGCAGAACCATCCATATATTGCGGATGTGTTTACGTCATCGTGCTAATTTACAGCGAATTGATTGCTGCCGCTTCCACAAGATGCCTATGTGATGCATGGCCTACCCACCAACATTAATTATCCTAATTCCTCGCTTAATATTGATAAGCCATCCTTGAGCCCTGTTTTTAGCCGCACTGATGCTAATGGAAAGTGCAGTTCAGGCTCAATCAACATTTGCCTACAGCTCAAACATTTGAACACATCTTTCAATATCAATTGAGAAATGTTGCTGGGGGTCTTGAAAAATCAGGAAACATGTACAAATTAAAGTAGCGTTCACAGAGTGTCCCGAATAGATGCGACCAACACTTCAACAGGTAGTTTTACAAGAAAAACTAGTGGGACAAGTTCCTATAATATATTTTTCGGTCCGATATTGCCTGCAAAACAATCTAAACTTTCACCAAGAAAACTTGACATTATTTAAACACCCTGTACAACACGTGAATCTAATTGACTTCAATTTTGACCCAGAATAAAGACTTCTGTTCAGTATAAATGTTCCATATTGTATAAACATTGCAGTAGTTTTGCAGCAAGTTCTCCAAAACATTATTACTCAAATCAAATTTTTGCATCAACTTGCAAGTAGACAGCTACAGCAAGATCGTTAGCCGTTGAGGAATGAAAACATTCTAGATTGGGTTTGCAATCATTGCCCTCAACGAATAAATTGGAAACGCGGATTGAGGGAAATTTTCCATTCAACTGAAAGAAAGTGATCCAAGAGCCGACGCTGCTTTTCCGCATATCATGCATCCCTCATCAGCACCACAAAAGTAAGTACATCCTCCTCGAGAATTTATGCCTCTTAATTAAATTAACAAGCTTATCCTTTCGACGTTCCTCGCTCCGAAATGGCTGTTCTTAGCTCCCTATTTCTTCTATATTATAGGAGAGCCATTCCCTCTATGGGCTCATGCGAAGGATATATTGCGCTCGTAAATAGAAATGAAAATTCTATGCCCGAATTGCAGTTAGATGGACTGTTAGTTTGGTCCAAATTTTTGCATAAAATTACAAACAGTATCGGGCTGTTCGATCCACCCAACTTTTCAGTCAAAATCAACAAATAATTACCTATCTGCCGCAGTTCTGGGGCAAATAAGCTGCGATTACCTGAGATTTGCCGCATAATTTATCACCTATACGCACATTAAATCTGTGTAAAATGGTAGTGGTTGCGCAAATAAATCCAACAGCTTTCACAGATTTCCATCACTGTTTACCGTCATTCTCGAAATTTTTCCTCGCGAATCAATTATGAAAAACGCGTCCAATTTATTTTCCCATCGAGTTATAAATTTCTACATCAGTTACATGTGATGAGTCGAGTGTTATTGATTGTTGAGTAAACAGTTTTTAATGGGCCCCATCAGTTGCTGGCGTTTTTTACCCTTCAAGACAGATACCCGAACATAAAAAATGAGGCACCGCTTCATTGGCAGCAATTAAATGCATTTATACTGCAATTTATATTAAAAACATCGATTGGTGTTAACGAGGTAATATTCATTCTAACGCTTCATTTAAAAATTACTCTGTTTTTTTGGCTTGATGAATGACAACCAGGTGCACGGGTACTCGTCGACTGTTTTCATTATTTTGCAATCGCAAATTAAATGTGGCCCAAACCGTACAAAACCAATAAAGCGCGTGACAAAAAGCCATAACAAAACTACATTAAAATCCATAAATATGCATGAAATGGCCAAATAAATGAAAGCGCTGCCAATTAGGCCCATAATATATAATATGAACACAACTAATTGGCGTGCTCATTCTAAAACAAATGATAAATTAATCAAAATTACATTTTATGTATTAATACTGATTTGCCGTTTGTCATACGGATAGACTGAAATATTGTTATAATAATTCTAGATTATGCGCGCCAATGTCCATTTCACTTTACTAATGGCTCGTTTTGTATGCGGCCCATATTTATGTTATTTAAAGCTGGATCTTTCGAGGAATCACCATAAAAAAATGGAATTTTGTGTTGTATGCATTGATTGTATGTGATCATTGAGTAAATTTTATGCTTCTTCCACGTGGCTTCTTTGCATTGCTTATAATTGTACGATGTGCAGCTTGTGTTTTATCGACATAAAAACGTCGTTTATAAATCAAAATTTGATGTTCTCTAGTTGGGAAAAAACAAGAAAAACCTTACTTACGTTACTCACAGAGCGTTCACTTTGTTCGACAAGTTCACTTTTTGCTTTCACATAGGAATCAATTGGATTGCTAAAATCTGTGACTGAAATCCAGATCCAAAATCTAACATTGTTGACGAAGTTATTTGATTTAATGAACATTCATATTAGCTTGATGGCTTCTATTACTCAAATAGTAGCACTTTATATGCTTCTTTCTTCGCCTAGTCGAAATTATGCTCTTCTGGAATTTATTTAAATGTTTTCCTGCGTTCGGTTTTTAGTATTTGAGTGCTTTAAAATTCACTAATTTTGAATTCGCTGAAGAATTAACGGAGCGCAAGCTCTGAAGATTGATGAAACATTCGCTGCAACTATTATAAATACATTTTTATATACTTTTGTTAATTTTTTTTAAATAGCCACTTTCTGATGAGCTCTTGTAGCTTAATACGTGTCTCCTGCCTCATCCTTTCTAAATCAGCAGAATAGAAAACCCGATTTTCCCTATTTAAAGCGGATATACGGATTATTCAACGGCATGTTATCCCTAAACTGTAATTATTCTGCTATTCAATGGATTTTTGAAGCGTGTCTCCATCAAGCTTATTGACATTACCAAGTTTATATCCGACAAATATAAACGTAGACGCAGGATCTGCCTTGGGATGTTTGCCTTCAACTTTAGTTATTAGGGAACGCAGTTGCCTCTACTTTGCTAGGAGAGCTGATGTTTGTCATATTGTG
The DNA here is from genome assembly GCF_020466585.1 of Dendroctonus ponderosae. NCBI lineage: Eukaryota > Metazoa > Arthropoda > Insecta > Coleoptera > Curculionidae > Dendroctonus > Dendroctonus ponderosae. The sequence goes on from NW_026018508.1 coordinate 13,861,561, forward strand.
GCCTGGGGAAATTTACGACGGCTACATTATTACAAAAAAGCTCCTTTTCTTTTACAAAAAGCAATCATTTCCAAGCATGTTCCATAATTGCCTATGAAATATTATTAAAATTATTCCTACGACATGCCATTAAAAAAAAATCATTAACCCGTTCTGGCAGAATCGCAGCATGCAATATATAACAATAAACGTTGAATTTTGTAGTTTAGCGAATGCGTGGCGCTATTTCAGGAGCAACGCCACAAGAAATGAGAGCCAATAAATCACGCCAATGTATATTTGAGCCGTAAAAATTGGAAAATATTTGTCAAATTCAGCTGGAAAGCCTAGAAAAACGCAGTTTTGTAATTTATTATGGTAAATAGGCTCAGTCGCATGTTGGCTTGACGAAATTTGTTTGTCTCGATGATAATATAGAACCAGTTCTGTTTTCGCTTTCGGCTGAGCAACACTTTAACAAGTGAAAATGTAATTTTCATATTACCGGAAGCAGCTTTCGAAATAAATTGGAGTTTTTCAGGTCGCCTTTTATGGGTATTAGCTTTAGGCGCATGCAAATTTTTATTCGCTCATTATACTTGGAAATGTTTTAAGCTATTTAAAAAAAGTTAATAAGATCTTCGACTTTTGCTTTGAACTTTACGACCCGAAACGTATAATCCGCAAACGATGAAAACACCTTTATGGCAAATGAAAAATCGCCGGAATTGAACCGAAAGCAAAAAAGCAATATCTAAATGATAAAACTTTAGATAAAGCATCCAATTTATAACTTCTATGTGGATAAATTAAACAAAATCCAGAAAAATTTTGGAAATTTTCTTTCTTCAATATCCTCAACCTTAATTTTCGTATGCACTTCAGTTGATACCAAATCGACCAATTGAAGATCACCTTTTCTTCAGATCTTCATTTTGGCCACATTTCATAGTCGCTGATTTTTCCTTGGATATTCGTACTTTGGGAATATTGTTGTTCCTATCGGTTGCTGTTGTTTTCTTCTGTGGCTCCATAGAAAAATTTCCAGAACTTTCACGAATAATTGCTTTTTGGTCGTAGTTTGTCTAGTCTTGTCGCATGTTGCAAATTTGCTTCCTGCTGGTGTTTTAACTGTTCCCTCAATTTTCTTCGTTCCTTGTTTTCAGACACAAACTTCATAACTGTGGAAAGAGCACCAAACGTGTGTTTTCCATTGGAGATAAACAAGAGAAACAGGCATCGTATTCCTGATAGACACGCCAGAATAATATAATGTTAAGCTTCAAAAAGATAGTGGAAGGAAACAAGCTATTTCGGAGGCAAAAAACCTCCTGACGTTGGAATTTAAGTTTTCCGATCAACTGTTGCGAGTTATCCAATTTTGAATATTGCCTTTTACTCGAGAAGCCGATACAAGACAAGGCAAGGCGGCCTGCATGTTCGATCTGCATACGCGGGGTTGAAATTGGTATCTCGGGATGGTTAGCGGAATTAGCCAGGGGCGGACATCGAATCACCGGGAAAATTTATGGGGATTTTTGCAGTGCATTCATGGCTTTCATTGGCTGGAACTAGGGAAGGTCGGTATTTAACGTAACCGTTAAAATAACATTGTTACAACAGTGTAACCTGAAACTGTAGTTACAGCTAGCGGATTTAACCGGTTCTTTTTGGAACCGTATCATAAAATCGAAACAGTTCAGCGCACTTCGAACCAGCTGCAGCCGTTTGCCGACTTAAACCGTTCTTTTTGGAACCGTCTCATAACACCTAAACAGTTGTGCGCACTTCGCACTAGCTGCAGCCGTTTGCCGATTTAAACGTTTTTTTTTGGAACCGTCTCATAAACCTGAAAAAGTGGTTCGCGTCAGCACAGAACCGATGCCGCATCGTCGAGCGCTTTATGCAGTTGCAGCAGTTTCAGTAACCATTTGTCAACGGAAAATATGTATAGTGGCGTGTTGTTTTGATTATTGTGTTTATCACTTTTCGTTTATAAGAATTACTGTTCAGTTCTCCAGAATCCATAATCGTTCAGATATGGATCAGATATTAAATCAGCATTTTTGGTCTATAAGTATTTAGTTTTCTGTCGTTCTGCAATAGATCTTAAAAAAAGGGATTTCTCTCATTAATAAACTTAGCTCGAGATGTATATGACTATAATCAGCAAACTAAGCAGAATGTACACTTGCATATGAGCTATGACCAAATTTAGAGTCTAAGACATAAATTCCATCACAGTTGAAATGTAAAATAATTAACGTTGTAAGCAGAATGTACACCTGCATTGAAGCAAGCTTGCCATTTTTAGATATAAATTCAGTCACAAGATGAAATAAAAGTTAGTTATATGGGCGTTATAAGGTCGACATATTTTTTGAAATTATTTTTTGGTGGTACCAAAATTAAGTCGGGTAATACTTGGAACTCAGTAAAAAGCATCTGCAAAAAAAATTATTTTTAAACGTTAATTCATTTTTAAATGAAAATTAGATTTTTAAACATTTTTTCAAATAAAGTGTATATTTTATTTAATCAGTTTTTATTTATATATTTTATCTAGTTTATTATGAGTTCTTTTGTTCTTTGAGCAGGTGCTTCTGACCCATGTCTTGTTTTTTTATTTTAGAATATTTTATTTTATCTAAGAGCTTTAGTTAAGAATTATTCTTTTAATAAACTAAATCATTATTTGTCATTACTACTTCCACCATCATCATCATTGCGCAAGTTTAATGAAAATTTTTAAAACTGTTTTGGAACCGTATGTTGAAACCTATTACCAACGTGAAACTGGAACGATGGAACCTTGTTACAGAAAAATAACCGTTTATCCCACCTCTACTCTGAACTGCGTCGCAAACTCAATTTATTTTTTTTATTCTCTTAGGGAAATGCCCGATAAATCAACTATGAAACAGAGCATTTTAAAAGTTGTGATCAAATTAAGCCCCGATAGCAATATTTTACACAACAAATCAAAATCAGTTTTTTTGTACAAGCTGAACATTTTATAGAATGAGTTTTTTTGACTACTTTAATTGCACGTTTCAAGTTAAAGTAATGTAACTCTTTCAGTTTTTGCTTTGAATTGTAATTGTTAAAATTAGAAAGCTTTATGTTTATACTGTCATACATCCAAACAAATTTATCCTGATTTTACGTTTGTTTTATTTGTACTAATCATTGCTATATTCTATAATCTATCCCTCTTGTCCGAGTGTCCAGGCTAACTAATTCCGCACCTATGAATGACTCAAGGGCGAAATAACGTACATGTTTCAGAAGTGTTTTAGTGCATTAATGAAAATTCTTAAAAGTAACATGTTCCTTTTGGAAACGCATTTTGAAACCTATTACCTACGCAAAACTGGACCGTTGTAACCTTGTTACAGAAAAATAACCGTTTATCCCGCCTCTAGCTGGAACCAGTAACTATTTGCGCAATTTTGCTCCCATTCGACTTCCACATGCCAACTTGATAAGCCAAACTCGTATGGCAAAGTTTAAAAGACCTATTAATTCAACTTCGCTGACTCTGACAGGATCAGTAAAGTAAAATCCCCTTTAACTTTGCTAATTATGAAACTCCACTAGTCACAGCTACTAATTTGCCACTCGCATTAAAATTGCCAGTTTTCTGGTGAATTAGTTTAAAAATTGTTTCCCGAAGCCATCTGGCAGAGCCGCCCCCCCATCACACGAAGAGGCATTAGAGGCCTTCGGGCGTCGATGAAATAGAGCAAAAGGCACTTTAAATGAGAGCCGGATCGAAGACGACGCGGCGCATTAAGACGGGGGCCGATAGCGAAATGATTTGGCAATAACGAATAACGAACGCGATGTTTTAAACATAAGGAAGGTAGAAATTAAGACGGGCACTAAAGATAGGTTTATCTCGGGCGAAGATGAACGATAAGGCCCATTTCGCCCCAAGTCGCGAATGGCTTTTGAGGGGGTCGTGCTTTATGGTTCATTTCGAAAAAGAAAGTTCGGAAACTGCAGGAAAAATATAGCGAGCTTATAAGGGAAAAGCTTCTGGCTGCGATGGAAGAATGGAAGCATACCAACTAAGCGCTAAAACGCTCAAAGGTTAGAGCGAGCTGATGTCTGTTTGAACCATGATTTAGTCTCTTAGACTTAGAGGCTCTAAATGAACCTTTTGTCATGACAAACGAATAAAATCTGGCCAGGTTGCGTTGTTATTGCCAAAAATAACCGAACGTGGGCAAGTTACGAAAATAAATGGCACAACCGCCCTAAAGGTGACCCAATTTTCCTATCTGCTGGGCCGGCTGGCATGCGATAAATAAATATGGAATCGGATCAAACATAATAAAACATTAGCGTCGAATTAATTCAGAATAGTTCCCAAAGAGCCCAGTTCAGAATGTGTACATAATGTAGCGACTTAGCTACCGACGTGTTGCCAGACTTAGGCAAATCTGTAGCTGACCCGAATAATTTAATCTTGTCCATACAACAACACTGCAGATGGCTTTCTTAGGAGAGGATGTTGTCGTTGAAAAAATTTGAAAAGCATTCATTTAAGGCCTCAATGCTAATAACAGCAATCCATTAGACCACAACAGAAATAGCTGCTACAGCAATCGGCAACTGTGTAATCAAACATAGCGTGTGTAGCTTTAGCTGAAATGGTCGGATGGCGTGATTTGAGAAATCCTAAGTACGAGGCGAAGCAAAATTGGTAGTTAACATCTAAATCAACACGTTTTTGGGCCATAAGCGCTGCGAAGGAATTATCTGTTCATAAATTGAAATGCCCACCGTCGTACAATGGCACGAAATATTGGCGACTTTGCGCTTAAAAACTCCTCAACGTTCATGTTGAAAGTAATTGTGCAATTTTCCGAGACGCCACTAACATGCAAATAGGACTTCCTGGAATAATAATTCCCGTCCATTCAATCAAGCAGCTAATACTAGCCATTATGCACCGCCCGTTCTGTATTTAGCATTTTAAAATTGAAAATGATAATTACCTGTATTTTGCTATAAAACATCAAATAGAGCGGAAGAGTTTTTAAAAGATGCCCTCCAGCATTACACCAAAAAAGTTGGTAGGAAACCCGTATTTTTCTTTGCAAAAACACGGTTGATAAATCAAGGACTTACACACAAAGCAACTACAGAACGGGCCAAAATGTTCCTGCGGATGGATATGAATTATTCAATTGCAAGTACAAAATTTAATTTATTGCCTTTTAATAAAAGACATTCTTGGATCACCAAGACGATCATTTGAAAGAAATATTGTCACCCAAAGTTGACCACCAGTGAGTTCAGGGAATCACCCGAACGCAAAACTTATATGATATCAATCACCACATAAATTTGAAAATTTACAGATGTTTATCAGAATCAGGACCTGCAAGTTTTAAAGACATCCAAAATCTCGTTAATTTTACAAACTCAATTCTCTACCCAATTTAGTTAAAAAAAAACACAGCTACAATTCACCTGCATTGATTGCTCAATCGTTCGCAAAGCTACTCTAAATCCAATCAACTTTAAAAACAAC
>NW_026018508.1:13868083-13869902 GCF_020466585.1 Dendroctonus ponderosae
GGGATGGCAACAGAAAAAAACTCGATTTGGTTAGAAACCAACCAACAAAAGCTTCTCACTGGGTGCACAACGGCAATAAAGTCTTTCAGATTTGCCACTTAGAAGTCCATCCCATATTGATGGAAAATGGAATTCAAGTCACATAGTTATCAAAAAGACGCGATCGATGTAGCTCTGTGGTACAGTGTGCCTTGCATGGCCCAGGCCTACTTACCAGCTCATCCCTGGGGAGGGCGACAATTCTGTCCCCAAAGTTATTTTACGGGAACTTGTTTACTCCCGGTCCCGCTCTTCCAGGGTTTACGAGTGCTTTAAAAAGCGCTCAAATTCAACTGCGGATAAAAACTGGGCTATCGTAACCTTACAGATTATGAGACAACAAGTTCTGCTTGCATTCCATACTTTGGCATTCGAAACGCCCGTTCAATAATTCCATATTTTGGTAACGTTGTGGCCGTATCTTGAAAGCCCTTTTTTGCAAAACCTTCCATTCTGTATGAAATATATCGCGCTATTAATAAAGATGTCAGTCTAAACCGAAGAACGGTCCTACAGAAGTAAAATATTGTATTAATTTTAGTCGGAAAGCGAAAGTTCGGGCGAAAGGTATTCGAATGTGATGAATTGGGGCACTCTCAGCTTCCCTCACATTCTGTAGGCCATTTTTCTTGGCAATGTTTAAGACGGTCAGCCAGGCTCAGCCTCTACGGATTCTTTCACAAAAGGTTCTGATAAATATTTGCCTAATTAGTCCGGCAAGGAAACTTAAAGCTTCGTTCCACTGTACGGCTGTTAAACTATCCCGGCTTTGCAGAGAATAACGGATCATTTTGCGTAGTGATTAATCTCAAGCCCCCTTCAGCCGGATGGAAAACTTTTGACGAATAATCCGCGCGTAGATTATGTTTACTTCATTTAATTAAACGACCAAAACAAGGCCCCTCCTAATTCACGTAACTTTCCCAATATCAGCAAATTGGACCATTATGAACTGCGCGCGAATCGCCGAAAGTTTAAAACTCCCATCGAGCTTAGTAAATTTCACGCCTTTGAAACTAAACTGCACTTCTGACAAAAGCTCATTAGGTTTAGTGGCAATAAAATTACATTTGACCGACCCCCAGAGGATTTTTCATGTCGTTTTTTCCAGACTTGCACTTGGTGTGATGCAACGAGCTGCGTTCACAAGCCCTCTTAAATTTGCGTTTCACTTGATTTACCTCAATATTTATATAGAAAATTGTATTATTTCCCAATCCCTCTCCAATCTTTACCGGTGCAAAACATTCCATTGTTCAGAGCTAGAAATTGAGCTTCAAGATTGAAGCTCCAGAAATTATTTTAGGGGGGTAAAAGGTTTACATTGTACAGGGTGTTTCATCTTATTCTCGTCATGGCTTTTTCCAGAAAGAGCGATTTTAGAAACGCTTTGATGATTGATTTTTTTTTCTGGTCTAATTTTTCAGGCAAACCGTCTCTAAGGTGTATTTTCCGTTGGAATTTTCAGGTGTGCGACACAAACACAGAAGAAAAGTCTTGAAAAACTTCAACTGAACGGTTGAGTGGCGAAAAACCAGTTTACAATTTTTTTCCTTAGGGAGTTTTTAGGCCCCTTAATTGCAACACGTTTTACGTTAACCGTTTTTCTGCGCATGCGCTTTAGTACAGAAATAACCTTTTTACAAACTTCTTTTTGGGTATTTCGCCTCCAAAGTTTTTGTTTATAAAAAGGCAGAATTTCCTCACGTCTTTTATTACAGATTGATAAATAGTGCTCCTATTTCGCAATAAGAACGAATTATTTATCAAAAAGTAATCA
>NW_026018508.1:13870901-13878837 GCF_020466585.1 Dendroctonus ponderosae
AAGCACGGGAGATCACTTCGCCCACTGCCTCATCGCCTTTGATAATGTCCACCGCAGTTGTGGACGAAACGTCAGGAAGAAATTCCCATAGACCACCATCATCATCAAGACAATTTTCCGAAAATCCGCACCAAATTGCCAAAAACAGTTATAAATCCCTAACGACGGCAATTTGGCCATACACATTAAATGTTTTTTCGAGCTTCAGCCGCAATACCTCCGAAATCACGGTGAAAAATTAGCTCGCCATACAGCGAAAAATCATGCCGACAAAAACAAATAACCCACTTATTGTTTTCGACCCCAAACTAAATGGTTCCTGTGTCAATGGCTGACACCCAAAAAGCGATCAATCACCTTCTCTTCAATACATTTCGTTCTTGCACCCTCTATAGCACGTATTTCTTTATTCTCGTCGATTCACAAAAAAAACCTGGAGAGTTTTAACAGAGTGAGCGATCGAACGTTAAGGCATTTAATTTCAGGCGTGCGCTTAATTATTCTTCCGACTTTTTCCAACTATCTCTGGTCTGGCATTCGCAAACAAATTCTTCATCGCCATTCGATAAAACTTCGTTAGCCATTCAAGTTGGATGAAAGTCGCTTTGGTGCGATAGCCCTCTATTTAGCGTCGAAATGCCAGTCGCCCTTTTTCTGGCAAAGCAAAAAATAAATGACCTGCTTTAAAAATAAAATTGTTCTTCGAATCGTGCCGGAAGTTTTTAGGAGACGCTTTTTGCGACAATGATTAAAATGAGTTTTTGTTTGGGCTTTAATTGCCACGCCGAGGAAATGGCCCTGATTACATTATCTTTGATACGCGATTGCGTCTGCATAATTCTATTAAATGAAAAAAGTGTAAGTAAGTATTCAATGTAAACAAAGGCGGGGAACTTGACAAGAAAACACTTACATCAACTGAAAAACAGGATAGGAGAACCATATTTTAAGCAAATAAAAGGAGCAAAGTCAGTTGAGATTGAAGCAAAAGTACGAGCGACTTGAAACGAATAAAAACTGTCCGTCGTACATGACAATAAAATCTATTTAATTCTAACCAGTCAAACGCAAAAAAATTTAAAAAAAATTGAGAAGTCTGAAAGTAACACCGATAGCAACATAATCCGATTACGAAATTGAAGCAATTCAAACGAAATCTATAACTTTAATGAACGAAAATTGAAAATGTATTGTTATTTTCCTCCGCATTCAAAATATGTGAGTTTTATTATTAATTAGAATCAAAGGATTACGCAAAAAAGTAATCAAAAGTTCAAAAAAGCTGTTAGACTAAGATAAACATTTGCACCAAAGAAGCAAAAGATACAAATTATTTGATACTTAAATGTTTAAGATTTGCAGTAAAAATAAGTATCTAGGTACGTCCAGTTCCCATCAAATGTATTGATAGAAAATCAAATTTAAGAAAAAAATAAAAAGAACAACTGTTTGAGAAAAAACATCGCCCTGATGCCTTTACAAAGGTGGCCTAAGAAAGACAATGGCTCACATTTAGAGTTATAAATGTTCGTTAAAATAACTGTTTAAGTTATCATTTAAGGCAGTAATAGGTGCGAGTAGAAGGCAACTCATAGTCAGTAAAGCTACATACCGACTCTAGTAAATAGTGAACCGTAGTCGATGCACGAACGGTCTCAAAGTGACTCGCCGTCCTTCTAACCGAGTAAAACAAGAAAATACAAACCAAATTGATGACAGAAATTACGGTTCCATTCGTTCTAAAATTGCATTTTTCTAAAGCCGGCTTTAGGCATTCGATTGCAATTTTCCATCCTCGAGGCGGAAATTCTTTTGCTTTTCTTAACATAATAGTTTTTTTCCGAACCATTTACCAAGATAATCCAATAGAACGGGCCTCGGCTCTGTTAATGGACTATAGATAAATGTTTAATTTAGTGCTAATGCGAATCCGAATCAACTTAGGCAATTTAAAATATTTAAATTACGCTCGGGGATTTCGGCAAAGACCACGATAGTGCCACACTTCGACTATTTGGTTAATTATTGAATGGTCCTGTGATTCACTTGGCCGATTTTCCTATCGAATCACTTCTATTAAACACACGAAGCGAAGACGACAATTAATGATAATTAATTGGGATTAGTCGGGAAATTGTCCAGAAGGAAACGGGATTTCAAGTTTATGAAAGGACATAAATGAAAAAATAGATCAGAAGGCAACAAATACGAAAAATATCCTGATAAAATATTCTTCCAGCACTGTAAAGCAACTTTGGCTCCACTTCGAGGTGATTTAAAGCGACACATTTTAACCAAATCATGAAAATATCCGAGCTTCCAAGCTATCCAACAAGTTCGATTAAAAATCGGGAAACAATTTGTAGTAAAACATTGTAAATTATTTAACCTGCTTTCTAGCTTAGTTCGACTTAACGTTCTTGATATTAAACATTCATTCCGAAACCACTTAAAACTTTGTTCACATGAGATAAAACGTTTTTTGTCTTGTTATTCTGATTTATTTTCCTGACTGCGTGTACTTGTTATGATATTCAGTAAAAATTTTGAACATCGTTTATTTCATTACGTTTCGGCGAGACAACAGCGCCACAGACAACAACCTTAAATTTATCTGCGAGAGACAAATTTAAGGTTTCAAGAAGGCAAAGACCTAAAAGAACGTTGATTTTTACCAATCATGAGTTTGTGTAAATTTTAAATCTGATGATGGCGCTGTTGTCTCGCCGAAACGTAATAAAGAGACAAATTTAAGGTTTCAAGAGGGCAAAGACCTAAAAGAACATTGATTTTTACCAATCATGAGTTTGTGTAAATTTTAAATTTGATGATGAAGCTGTTGTCTCGCCGAAACGTAATAAAGAGACAAATTTAAGGTTTCAAGAAGGCAAAGACCTAAAAGAACGTTGATTTTTACCAATCATGAGTTTGTGTAAATTTTAAATCTGATGATGGCGCTGTTGTCGCGCCGAAAGGTAATGAAATATACGATGTTTCAAAATGTTTACTTCACACTCTGACTGAGACCCAGGAAAGATAAGAATGTCTTGTTATTTTGATGATTCTGAAAACTAAACCAATTTAGCAACACTAAATTAAAACTGTTAATGAAGCTGCAACATTTCTCTTCTATATTGATGCTGATGAAAATGAGTATTAAATGTTTCAAACTCCAAAAATTTCGTATGGAGTGTCGAATCCCAATGCTTCCTTTTGTTGCTTCTGAAACTCGCTCAAGCCTTTGAAGCTCAAACAAGCATGACTCGGACATTATAACTGAAACTTTTCCAAATTACTGTCGATCGCTCAAAATTGATATGCGATTGTGCAAACAATAAAGGCAAACCTGCATAATTTACCGGACTCCTGATTAATATAAATAGAGTAATTTGTAAAGGCAGTGTATTGCGTCGTTAGAGTATGTCGCAGCTGCAGCTGCAACTAGGAAGTGAAGGGATGCACAGACGGACGCTCTTTGAATGCTTAATGACCTCTCGATTAAGTTTAGGGGTGTTCAGACCCACGTTGTTAGTGGCGTTCTAATATTACAGTTTATCTTCAAATCTATTGAACTGCGTAATCCAAGATGGACGTAATGGAAAACGCGTCTCAGTCTCTATTAGACTATATTTCAAAGCGCCGCACTTCCATAACTAACGGTCGATCTGGAATACACCTTGAATACATTCATGGTTTACAAATATTAGGAAAATCTACTGTGATGACTAGATGTGATTCTAAGCAAATTTTTAAAGTGCGCATTGAAAAAAACAAGTAAAACGCATTGAATATGGCACGCTAAATACCAGTTTCAATAACCTTCTTTGCATTTATTTGCTGATGCATTTGATGCAAACATTTTCAGGACAACGTGCAGGAAGCCTGATCCATCATTGAAAGTATGCCCGAATATGAAAAATTCCGCAACAGCATCCGTTGAGTAATAAATATTGCATTAAGTGAAGTAGAAACTATTTTAATTCGAACGGATTTTCCATATAACAGAGCGAGATTTTTGAAATTGCTCAGCATCTGCAGCAGATAACCCGGTCGTCCCAGTGAAAGTTAACGTGGACTTTCGTCGAGCTCCCAAAAGGAGAAAAGTTCGAGTTCACTGCAACACCCATCACATTAAACATTCACTTCTATTGTGTAGGCACTTTCTATTTCCTTCCTATTTTTGCGATATTGTTTGTCTCAAATATAATGTTTCGAAAGCCAAATATAACCAAATTCAACGAATTAAAAAATACCCAATTTATATGGGAAAATTTAGATTTTTGTTTCAAGCTCCTCTGACGTATATTACAAATCCAGTAGTAATTTCCATACTCACTAACCAACCAAACCAATGCTAAAACATAAATCTTGAAACATCACAAATTACTCTGCGAAGGAGATCGAACGCATAAATTATGAAGAAACCCGTGCTTTTAAACTTGAAACTAGAAATGTATAGAGAACTGAAATGGTAATAAACTACTGAACTGTTTTTCAAATGTCACGTTGTCGAAAATATCTAAAAAAAAAAATAAATTCAAGCCGTGAATTTCGCGCAAAAAAAAAAGCGTTTTTAAATTTCAAATTAGAACTGGGAAGGAATAAAAATGTTCTTAAGCAAGTAGAATTTTTAGCAAAATGTCACCTAATTGAGAACGAAACATCAGTTGAGTCTCACAACGCACAACTTTAATTTAAAAAACCTTAAATTTAGATCAAGCCAGAGTAAACTGAACATCAAAATGAGAAAATGAAGGCCAGTCTTCTAGCAACTGTCTTAAAACTTCTTTCGTCTTTCGGTCATGTGGTCAATAGAAATCCTTAATTTCTCCAAGTTTATTAGTTTTATCCACATTATTCTGCGTATTGTAATGAATGTTTGTTGTTCTGTTCTGATTAAAATGTTTCCGTATAATATAATTATCTTGCAAATAAATGTTTCAGAAAAAGTTTCCAATGTGGAATTTTCGGGTTAAACCCTAGTGTGCAGCAATAACCGAGTATCAAAATAATGATGAAAAATTGTCCTTCGTTATTGTATGTCAATTTGAAAAGTAGTTTCAATTATGATTGAATACAGAACAGTTGAATTAAAATGACGCAAAAAGCAATTAAAAATGAATTAATAACCGGAGCGAATTGCAAGGCAATTCAACTCAACTGCCTGAAAATGAAGATAATTTTGCATGTCGAATTACTCCCCGGCCTACTTAACCAACATGTTGCCAGATGAAGTTCGAACGATAAGAAGCGGCTAATTAAGATAAGTCACGAATTAATTTCGAATTCTCTGTTAATAAAACGCGTACTCGAAGAATTGTCACACTCGACAAATTCTCGGGAGACATGTTTGCACTGGGGTTTTCCGCAACGTTCACGTATTTCCGCTTAATGCCATTCAAATTTCAATTACTTTTAAGTACATTAGTGCGAATTAACAAGCAATTTTCACATGTTCAAGAATAATTAGCATTCGGCGAACCTCTGAGGAACGTGGCACGTCGCTGCTTCGGCTGATAGTTCTTTAATTAGCTTCACCGCTTCGAGCGAAAAAAATCGGACGTAAAGATTCAATTAGTTCCAGTTTCATTTGTAATTTCCTCCACCTGCTTTCTGCTTTAATCGTTCTTTAATATTCCGCATTTTGAAAGGCGATAAGTCGTTGCATGTAAAGTGAGATAAATAAAAATTATATGATGTAATGGGTAGATGGTGCACATAAGCATTAACTCGTCCGAATGTTTGCGTATTATTTATTTTGCAACATCGGGATTTCAGCAATTGTGGAATCAACCCGCAAAAAATGCTTTGCCTCGATTGAATTTCCTTGATTTTATTTGGTGATGAAAAATTGTACATTTTCTCAATGAAAAACAGCTTCAAGCAATGACCTGGATTCTGCTCGTAACAAAAGCGCGCTTTTACAGACGAAAAACACATTAAAGAATACATGGGTCGAAAGCGGTTGAAGATCGACAAAAACATAAAAAAATTAAATTTGAAGTAAAATAGGGAAAAAGCAAACGGAAAACTTCCAAGAGATCAACAGAACAAGACCAAATTTGTTATTATAGTGCAATTCATGTATAATAACAGACGTTATGCAGGTCGGACTTGCAGTTGCAACAATCGCTTCGAACAGTTATTGATCACCACCAATTATACAAGTGGAAAAGCCGACTTATCAAATGTGCAGAAAAAAAGGAAATTTATCGCCCCACTATGATATATTAACTTTTATGATGTGCGTAACAGTCGGAAGGACTTGAAGATCTTATCAATCCTTCGCGATCTGAATATCGATGAGAGTGCGGGCATCGTTAACGGGCCGATTCCCATTTTTCACCAATTTAAGATGAATGGAAATAGATATCCGACAACAATGACGATGAGCGCAGGCCGGCCGGGAAAATATAAAATATTTATGGACCTGAAAGTGGTCTGTCAAGGGGCCATTTCTCCACCAAAATCTGAATGTACTCGGAAAAATTCAGCCCAAAACTGATCAATCATCGCGATTACTTAACCAGTAAAAAAATTACAATGAGAAATACGGTCTTAGGTAGTTCCATGTAAACGTGATTCGTCTGTCGATGGCAAATTTCTTAAAAAAATCAGTGCTGGCTTCTGAATAGAAGTGCGAAAACTGTGTTTTATTATAATCGACCCTTTATTCAGGTGTTTATCCAATCAATTGTTCCTTAAATAATCTTTCAGAAAGTAAAATAAAATTTAGTTAGTGTCGCCAATCAGCAAGTTTCTCCAGGCACGGTGACTTTAATGCAAAAAAATTATAGACGTTTCACTTTAGAAGAATTTTTCCACCTAGACGCGAGGAAATGAATAATCCATTCCTCGGAATATCTTTATAAATTGCCTGTTTGATATGCAATAATATTCATAAGATTACGTTGATTAATGAATTCGCCTTCCAGTTTGAAAATGACAAACATTCGTCGTTCATTCTTCGCGCCGATCCGCGATGCAAAGTTTAAAGTGGTGTAGCGTGTTAAATATGCAGCGTCATTCGTTATTTTTAGCGAGAACGCTGGTAATTTTAAAAGCGAAATTTGAATTTTAACGTTCGGCAACTCCATACATTTACAATCATTTAATAGAGCGCAACCATGAAACTCAATAGTGAAACCGTGGCTTGATGAAGCCACTCGTTTAAGGCCCAATTACACATTCACACTTTGAACTTTCGCAACGGCACGCATGCTTTAAACATTCGCCACGTGAAAAAAAGTTCATTCAAGATTGGCGTGATAACTTCTGTAGGTAAACAGTGCTAGGAAAGTCTTCCTTCATAATTTCTTTTCAGCATAGCTCTCTCTTCAGCGCACTAAAACCTAATTTTCAAGCTCCATCCCCTTGTTTCTCAGGTTTTAAAATAGTTTGGAGACTGTAACTCGCCAAAACTTTATCCGTATTGTTGCTGCAGCGGAGGAACAAACTGCGTTGCGAGAAACTCCCATAAGGAAAAACTTTGCGAGCCTTGGAGTACCCGCATCATTAACTATTAAATTCAATTCCGAGTGACTTTCGATTTCGCGACATTTTACACAGAAACTTTGAATGCTTCCTGGGTTGCGTCATCTAGACAAAAAAAAATTTAACGTGAAAGCGTGTAAAGTGAAACCAAGCAAGAATTTAAATTTAAAACAATTTCCAAAAAATATGGAAAATAGGTCGTAGATAAGTTCTATATTGTTGAGGCGGATTAATTTTTTTACAAACTTCTTTTTGGGCAGTTTGCCTCAAAAATTTTTGTCTTTAAAAAAGACAGAATTTCCTCACGTCTTTTATTACAGATTGGTAAATAGTGCTCCTATTTCGCTATAAGAACGAATTATTTATCAAAAAGTAATCAAGAACTATCACCTAGAGGGTATCCTGCGACACACTTAGGCTCAAGCTGTAAGAGAAAATTCCA
>NW_026018508.1:13879346-13882066 GCF_020466585.1 Dendroctonus ponderosae
TACATAAAAAACAGAGAATATCATAAATCACACATTTGTCAACATGCATTTGATAATTGCCATAAAATTCAATGGAATAATTCCACAATTTTAACGAAAAAACAATCCACAAAAAAACGTTAAATTAAAGAAAGCGCACTAATTTTACTAAATCAAAATAATTGTGTTGCTTCATGTTCATTTAATTTAAGTCATACATGGTTACCTATGCTAAAATCTGAAGTAGACCAGAGAAACATACACCCAAATTAAATTTACACCAAAATTATTAATTAACATTACCTTTATTAATTTAAAAATGAGATTAAGTCAAATTCACATAACTGACAATTTGCACAGACGAATTATCAGAGCGAATTTTCATATACTGTATTATCCTACTATTGTTGCACAATTTATTAACATACTCTTTTTTAGGTTCATTTAGGTTCTTTTGATAACGATAGCAGAAAATAGCTATCGAAACGTCAAGGTAATTTTTCAGGATACCCTCTAGGTGATAGTTCTTAATTACTTTTTGATAAATAATTCGTTCTTATTGCGAAATAGGAGCACTATTTATCAATCTGTAATCAAGGACGTGAGGAAATTCTGTCTTTTTTAAAGACAAAAATTTTTGAGGCGAAATACCCAAAAAGAAGTTGGTAAAAAAATGTGTCGTAATGTAAAAGAAGTTAATGAAAGTGTCTTGAAATGGATGCGGTCCATACGGTATCATCGTTTAATGATAAATACCTAACAGAAAAACAGCATGCAAAGAAAATTGAGCAAAAGAGGAACAAAAATGCGAGGCTGCATGGCCATTAAAAGCCCTCAAGGGTTATTAATCATGAATTCGATGTTCCTCACCATATCTCGATCAATTCCCGCTCTCCTGTGTATATATTATATTAGCGGAAGGGCGAGGTAATTGAATTTGGGAACAGGACTTCAACATATTATAATAGAGCCAGCAATTCCCCAAGCAACATTAAGATCACAGCCTTTATACAAATCTTCCAAAACATATTCTGACCATCATTCATTATCAAATTATGAACGCAACATGATTTAAATAAACCCCGTAGAAAAAAGCAATTTGCGAAATATGCGGCAGGCAAATCAGTTCTGGTGTTAATCTCATCTTAGTGACAAAATGTGAATATTCAAATTTATTCAAATGGCATCACAGTCGCGATATAAAAGCCCGTATACCAAAAAAATAAAAATGAGACACAGGCATTTTTATCAGCCAAAAAATGTTTTACAAGTCAAATTAGGTATTTTATTAACGGCATACGCGCATGTATTTTGTCTCTGGCATCTTTTTAGAAAATTGGATAATACCGATTTAGATTCAGGAAAAATGTTGTTTCGGGACACCAATTCCCTGCTGTGATACGATGCGTCTCTTTAATAAACCGAGGCCACAATTTTAACAAACTTGAACAGAGTCACAAATAATCCAACTAAATTGGAGAAACATTTTCAATACAATTGAGCAATAAAAAAATTAATGCCTGCATACTTACTACTTCCAACTCGCCGATCTTTGACTCACCTGAAAAGAAAAAAAACGTTAAACTAAATTTAACAATACTTGAATAAATTGCAGCGCATATTGCACTCTCAAAGAATTGTGTAAAAACTGTAAAAGCATATCGGAGAATATTTAAAAATTTCAACTACAATCAAAAGTGAATTACATAAATAACTTTCCTCTTTCAGTGAAAGCAGCAAGTGGCAACTCTAAAGTGTATTTTCACTCGTTTATTGTCAAGCCTTCATAATGTAGACACTTAAAACTCATTTTTCCGTTCCTTTCCATTGCGAACTTTCGCTCATTTGCTTTTACTGCGCCTTCACTGTTTGCATAAAACTTATGTTACCCACATTAAAATCACCAAAACATACTAAGTAGAAGAAGTTAACAGTTTGCGATCAATATTCAAATTGATTTTTTCAACTACCGATGCAGAACTAGACTTTGGTGATTTGCCTAGTCAAAGCCAAATCAATTTACATTCAGAAAACGACAAAACCATCGAAATAGACCATTAATCCGAGGAGCAATCGAATTTTCAACTGCAACTTACTCTGCTTTCCATTTTGGATTTCTTCTGGCAACGTTCACGTAACACTTTCAATTTAGATTTAATTTAGATAACATTGCAAATTCAGACGGGCAGGGATTTAATTAAAAATCTTTTTCCTTCGATACATAACGTTTCGGGCTTACGCTGCATTGCATTTTGTTCTTCGACCTTTCCTTTTTCCCCCGTCTCTTTGAAGTCGTTTCAATGTTTAATGCAAGCTTATTTAATCGCAAAGAGGCTGGACGGTTCCTTCTTTCGAGCAAAGACGAAAGGAAGCGCATAAAACGTTAAAGTGATACTGATTGTAAAACTACTTCGAAAGGGAGAAGAAAACGAAAGAAAGTGGGTGGTTTGAAAATGAAGGTGTAAACAGGTTACTGTTGGGCTTAATTTTCATTTGGCCCGTGCACATTTCGGCATCAGTGATTCAATTTGTGTGTAAAAAGCACTACAAAACACACACAAAAAAAATGTTTCTATTCGAATGAATCAAAAAGTGCCATTTTGGGAACAGAAGCGCTGATCAAAAAGAAGCACTTTTCTTTAGCGTTCATTTGTTTTACTTTTACGCACGGACTTTGCCGCACAGTGTGCCACAAAGTGAATGTGACAGTTTGAACTTGCCACTGTCATTATATATTTTTT
>NW_026018508.1:13882116-13883964 GCF_020466585.1 Dendroctonus ponderosae
GCATTTAAAAATTGAGAAATGCGTGGTGTTTCTGTTAATTTTTTATTTCAGTTCATTGCTTGCCTTAACATATTTGAACGGAATGGTAAATGTTTCAAGCTCAGTATGCACGAGCTTCCAATCCAATTTTCGAACCGTTCAGTGTCGGTATTTATCCAAAGCATTTTCCTGCCATTTTGCTTAATTAAAGCAATAAATCCGGGCCAGGGCAGCGCATATTGGGACTTCTGAAACAGTTACAAGCTTTTAAATCTCCATAGAGAACAGCTTTTCCGATGCATTGTATCAAAGGCCGATTCAAATGTTGCAAAACGAACCACACCATATTTTTCGCCATGAATAGCACAAAAGATGCAAAGACACTTAGATTACAATCTCCCTCCCTTGCCAAGCTGATGTTTTCGTGCAGCGAAATGACGAACCACTAAAACTTTTTCTGCTACGGAAATGGCATGCACAGCAAAAAGTTTCAATTCTTCTTTGCAAACTACCCAACTTTAGTCAAGCATAACTGCACGAAATCCTGCAAAGTAGGTACTAAGTACAGACATAAAGATGTTCACTTAAATATGGACGAGGTTATTCCTTGAAAACTGCCTAGTTCTGGTAAATGAACCTGCAATTGAAGTGTATTCGTCCCATTAAAACTTTCGCAAATGCTACCTGGATACTAGCTAAAATGATTTAACTTCTTTTAGCGATTGGTGCTGGAAACTGTTAGGCTTAAGGGTTTGAGTTCAACCTTAATGACTCCTTTTAATGAATTTTCGCGATTGTAAAATGTTAGCGGGTCAATTTGTGAAGACATGACACACATTTTCGTATAAAATCATTATGAAGTGGGGCTTCCAACGGAGGGTGCTAGAGAATTATTCCTCTCTTGGAGAAGGTCCCGAAACGCGATTATTTCTGCTAAAGCAGCAAAAAACTTTTGATGAAAAGCCTGTACGCGAGTCAACAAGGCTAGTTTTCTCGTGTCACGTAAAATATAATACGGGCAAATTTGGCTGACACGGGAAACCCATTTCATCAAGGCGAACGTTGTTTAGTGGAAGCATTAGGAAAATATTAACGCGAAACTGGTTCGAATGGATAGTGGCTTGAGGTGCCAGCTGGCTAATAAAGACAAGTGAAACTCCTTATGATAACAACAATTGTCAGTGTTGTTGAATAGGAACAATAGACAGGCCAATTTAAACACAATCACGCTACTACGTGTACACAGATACACAGATATCGTAAAATTTTGCATAACTGCTCCCTTGGGCGGCATCAACGAGCAGCATCTACTTCCGTATCTGGATGCGGCCATCTCTTATCTGGAGCAGAACAGCTCCGAACCACTCCACTGTACCTGCGGAGCGCTTTAATTTCTTTATTATTGCCTGGGCACGAAATATAACTGAACGATCGTTCTGACGCCACTGCCATTTGCATATGATTTATTCCAGCTGAGGGGCGCACGCAAATATTTATAGATCGGCTTTTTTCCTTTCCTTTCACACGTACAAAAGAGGCGACGAGGGCTGAAAGTTAGTCTAACCGGAAAAATTGTAACTGAGCTAAATTTGACAAAAATCACAAAAAAATATTTCTAGTACTTAATGCAGAACAAACGAAAACCTGAAATTCTGTTGTTTAAAATCGCAGCGTAACCCGAACAGAATTGAGTGGTAAACAAATAGCACTTTATCAAAAGAGATAGACTTTAGCGGCCATTCCTTACAACTAATGCGTTTTTAGGCCGTCGTTGGGTAGAATGTATTCCTGACGTTTCGCAAGCACGAGTGGCTTGCATCTTCAGAAGTGGTTTGCTTGAACGCTTACACTGTTCTCATCAGAACCCGC
>NW_026018508.1:13884963-13887462 GCF_020466585.1 Dendroctonus ponderosae
GACTTTTTACGATACCTTTTTTAACCATTATCGGGTGATTTGAGTCGAAATTCAAATATCGGTTAGTATGAGTAGGTTTTCTATAGATCAAGGTTTCGAAATTGTCTAAATTTTTCTGAACTAGTATATCGAGAAAAGGAATTTGGTGATTTTGTTCTTTTTCAATAGTGAATTTAATTGTTGGTTCTTTATTATTCAGATAAGATAAAAATTCATCNNGTTTTTGTTCGCCATGACTGTAAATGGAGAATACGTCATCAATATAACGCCACCAAATTATTGGTTTAAATTTGTAATTATTAATGAAAGTTGATTTAAATGGAATAATTCCAGAACTAAAGAACAATCCACAAAAAAACGTAAAATTAAATAAAGCGCACTAATTTTACTAAATCAAAATAATTGTGTTGGTTCATGTTCATTTAATTTAAGTCATACATGGTTACCTATGCTAAAATCTGAAGTAGACCAAAGAAACATACACCCAAATTAAATTTACCCCAAAATTATTAATTAACATTACCTTTATTAATTTAAACAATGAGATTAAGTCAAAGTCACATAACTGACAATTTGCACAACAATTTTTGAGGCGAAATACCCAAAAAGAAGTTTGTAAAAAAATGAATCCGCCTCAACAATATAGAACTTATCTACAATTTTTTCCTGGTTTGTGTCGCTCAAAACCCAACAAATTTAAGCCGAAAATATACCAAGCTGGAACGTAGCAACAACCAGCCGTCGTGCTTCTCCGATCGACCGCTATGGGTGCGAGCGAGAGGACCGATACTTGCTACGCTCTGGAATGACAAAATCAGTGAACAATCTTTTTTAACTTTTTTGCAATTTATCCTGTTTTCTATGCTGATTTCTGCAGGCTTGAGTGTTTACCTTACGGTAATTGCAAGTGCAAATCAGAAACATTGGGCCACATTAGTGACTTTACGTGAAAGTTCGTTTACGATTTTTGATCTACACCCTAACTATTCCCAGACACCCTGAGTGGAATGGTGCAAAATTTTAATATACCCGTATAACAAAGACTAAAAGCCCAACGCCGGATGATTCTTAACTGTTGACTTAGACTTTATGGTATCTAGACAGGAAACTAAATCATAAATTTTTGCAAGACATGCTGGTCAAGTGCTACTGTACTTCTTTTAGATGAATTCATCAGTAATCGACTTGCGCAAAAAGGGCAATTGAAATCGGCAATGCCGTAAACTCACACTGATCACAAAAAATCTTCTATCTAGTCAAACAGAGAAGTTGTTCAAAGCCTCTAGACAGACTGAAGTTTTCTAAAATGACCACTAAAACTTGTCCATTAGCAAGTAAATAAAATGAATTTTTAAGTACCTAAAAAAGTGGAAAAATAGGCACTTTATGCACTTGTTTCAAAATCAATTAATTACAACCGGAATCCATCAAAGTCAAGCGGTGAGTTGCCTTTTCTATCTTTGTATTCCATGTTATGAGGTCGACTTTATCTCAGCGTTGTTGATCTTTGTGGGAACGGAAATAGCTCAGCTAACCGCGTTTTTATTTTCCCGGAAGCTGAAATGACTTGCAAATGTTCAGTCATTTTTTATCAACGCAGAATTTCGCTTGTCTCACACAATCCTTTACGCCCTAAATACTTTAGAAACAAGACGTACTTAATTCCAACTGATCTATCATGTTTTAGTGTTAGAAAATCTGGTAAATATGAGAAGGCGTTTTTCGTACAGTTTATCGCCCCAAACCCGTACTTTCACGATATCACAATTTCCTTCGCCTGCAAAATTTGAAAGTTATTAAAATTTTATTGTCATCCGCCAAAAGTATTGGTACAACCACTCGATCATAAAATACAGCTGTTTACTCGCTGAATCACAGCCACAACTTCTCCCCAATAGTAAAGCACTTCTCCAAATAAAAATCAGAAGGATCGCTGACGTTTTAAAAGTTTCACGCTGCTCAAAACACTAATAAATTACATGGGAATAAAGTTGCTGCTCCGACGTTAAAGCGTTATTGATACAGTAACTCAGCCAAATCTTGAAAACTCCTTTTGCGGCTCGAGTCATCAATAGCTCAAAAGTTTTAATCAATACTACCCGCATAATACACTGCTTCGCTGTTTATAGATTAGGGTTTTCAATTACGGAATTTAATGGATTTCGCAATTTCGCAGGGACGATGCTTTTCCAATCGCTATCTCAATACGTCAAAGGATCATATATCAGATTTCGTAAATTGATTCGGTGTGAGGAGGATTATATTGTATCATAATATTATAGTATTAAGTATATTATTATAGGAGGCCATTCCTTGAAACTAATGGGTTTTTCGGGTTTTTAGGCCGTCGTTCGGTAGAATTTCTTCCTGACGTCTCGCAAGCACGAGTGGCTTGCATCTTCCCCGTTCAGTTCTTCCGCAGAACTGAACGCGGGTTCTGATGAGAACAGTGTAAGCGTTCAAGCAAACCACTTCTGAAGATGCAAGCCACTCGTGCTT
>NW_026018508.1:13887512-13889881 GCF_020466585.1 Dendroctonus ponderosae
CAGTTCTTCCGCAGAACTGAACGCGGGTTCTGATGAGAACAGTGTAAGCGTTCAAGCAAACCACTTCTGAAGATGCAAGCCACTCGTGCTTGCGAGACGTCAGGAAGAAATTCTACCGAACGACGGCCTAAAAACCCGAAAAACCCATTAGTTTTATTATTATTGCTGTATTTTCTGAGTGCTCCAATTGTTACCGTGTGTACTTTGTATGCATCCTTGAATTAACGTTACAGAGAAAATCTGGCTTCTATCCTTATGGAAAGATGCTTGAATTAAGACGATTAATCGGACTTGATTAAGTCTGGCCGAACCAACAATGACTATTCTCAACATGAGTTAATGAGTACAGGGAGAAAACTATCTGCCGAAATACAATAGCTTCAAGCTATTCCTGCGATACGATATTATTAAGCAAGCTGGGATCTCACTTCTATCTTTACCGCACAATTCACGTAACTCGGATTATCCAACTATCTACCTTTCCAGCCGTAGATAAGACGAGGTGAATTGGGATTTATAATTTTCAAATAAACTGCACTCCCAGGTATACGGTGGAAGTTAGTTGGGGAATTTGTGTGGTTTAATCTCTTTTGTTGCTGCGAATGCTTATCTCTGTAATTAAGATTCTGTAATGGGATCGAAAAGTGTTTGAATGCTTTCAGCTCGAATAATTCCTTTGCAGTTATCACATTACAATGCCACCTTCTATTACTTGGTTTATATCGTTTCTTCTGTTAAAACTCTTGCATTCCGGTCATTTGTCTCTATAGCTGATCAGATTCGTGTTAATGTTAACTGTGATAATCTGTTAGGAAACGGCCGTAATTTGTTTGACCTGTTTTGGAAAACTGATGCAAAATAAACTGACGACGGCTCCCTACCTGCATTAATATTCAATGGCATTTTCCAGAGTTTCACCCAGTTTCCAGGCAGGAGCTCACTTATCCCATCCAACATCTAAATATGTCCGAACCTTTGTGCGTTTTCGTTATCACCCTCATATCAGCGCTCTTCAGCTCAGACAATTTTAAACCTGTGACAGCAACGCTCAACAGTCCAATTTATATCTCCGCTGTTTATTTAAAGCTCTCAGGACCTTGTGGGCCATTTCGGGTCCCGAAAAAACTGAAACAAATCCTTCGTCCGTTCCACCCACTTAATCTGCAGCTGTTCTTATTGGGGGTGGAAAGTGAAATGATTGTCAGCAATCAAGTGAAGAAAAATTCAATTATACCCAGTGTATACACATCGGGAAAACATAGAAAATTAAGTCAAATGAGGTGTCATGAATAATTGTGGAATTTAAATTTAAATAATACATTTTTCGGTTTATCTTGTATTATTTACAATGCAGTAAAATATGCAAACATCGGTATACACGTATATACCGTAACAACATTGTTATACGGTTGTCCAGTTTTACTCATTGTACCACAAAACATTGATATTTGCTTTAATCAAACTTATTTAAATCAGATTTCCGTTAAATGTAGTTGAACTTCAAATTATCCATATTGTGAGTTCATAATTCACGGATTTGAGGTGAAGGATGGTACATTGTTTAGAAAACTGGAAAAAAACGCTTTAAAATGGGACATACATAAAACTACGAATCCTATGCAAAAAACTTTGTCTTTTGCACTAAAGTTGATCGCTCGCGAGCTTTGCTTTGGATAACAATGGCAACATTCAGGTTGGCTGTCTAGAATTCAACGAAAGAAAACTAAATTTTACGCAGAAAAAATCATATCAACTAATCTTACTAACAATTACTTAGCTGCAAAAGTGTCAGGCAATGAATGTGCTGAAAACTGACAAAGAAACATTGTAAATCATGAGGGCAAAGTAATGTTGGCAACTTTCGATAGTTCGTATTTTGTGAACAGCAGAAACCGGTTCTCTAATCCAGTTTAAAGTTTTGAGCGGATTCGTAATTAAGTAGGTGCAGGCCAATTAAATAGCCAAATTCAGCAATTTGCTTTTGCAATTTGCCGAAATTGAACAGTTTGAAGAAAAGTAGGTCATCGATTGTTAGGGAACTAAACCGGTCGCCTTTTTTCGCTATTTATTAAGAAAGTTTTGCGCTGCTGGCTGCTTCCTTGACAAATCGTTCAGCAGTTAGCTAACGATCGATCGTCAAGAAAATATCCACCTAAATGCGATGAAACTGGGGATATTTAGATTGAATACACATATTGAAGTCCCGATTGAGAAATCCCGTAGTAAAATAGAAGTTGTAGATAAGTCCTATATTGTTGAGACGGATTCATTTTTTTACAAACTTCTTTTTGGGTATTTCGCATAAAAAATGTTTGTCTTTAAAAAAGAGATATATTTATATTTAATATTCCTTTACGACCAATAGTTAG
>NW_026018508.1:13890880-13898225 GCF_020466585.1 Dendroctonus ponderosae
ACCACTACTACAAAGATAGTACTTTTTTCGAAATACCGTCAGGAAAATATACACAATGAATGGAACTAAACTTAAAATCGCGTGATAGGCATCTATCAGGCGATTTTAAAGTTTACGGAGTTTAAGGAGATAAACGATAATCTAACAACCACACGATTGAAGTTTTGCAATGCTAAGCAATGGAAAAAAATAAAAAGGTTTCACAGGCGAACACAAATTCTCCCAAACAAAAAGCGGCTTATGAACATAAATGACTGTTTGGGAGCAAATTCGAAACAAATGATTCGAATTTCAACTGTTGCTACCGAGCCCATGTCCATCGAGCACAAAGTTCAAACGAAAAGGGCAAAAGGAAAAATTAAATCCGAGTAAAATAAGAATTTTCCAGAGAAGTTAGCGCAATATGCCTACAGCGCTACAGGGCTGAAGCCAACATACACACACAGAGAGAGCAACGTCTGAAAACTTTAATAACAAAGCGGAACAACAAAGAGAAAGGCAGTCGCCCAGCCACGTTCGGCGATGACAACAAAACAAGGAAGGCTGCTCGGAATGAAATTGCAATTCCGTAAACATGATGCAGCTCTTTGGTTTGCTTTAATTAACGAACATGTTCAGCGTACATGCTCTCTCTATACGCCAGCTCGTGTCACATATTAGTTAAATGTAGCTAGCCGCATCGACAATCTACTCCATTTCCATGCAAATAAGAAACTTTGGGTCATTTTTGTCCTCCACATGCATTATTTATGGTTAACCAGGGGTGCGGTGCCTTAGAGCGCAAAATCACAAATACCGCTGAAAGACGGGCCCTTAAACCTATAAAAGCAGTATTCCTTTGGTTGCCGCAAAAGTTTCGGCCTTAAAAAGCCCACTCTGCTGTAAAACTTTAAATTTAATTCAGCGATTCCACAGAAACTTTCCACTATACGGACTGGAACGGGCACATTGATATAATTTCCTCTATTTGGCTCAGCTAAGTTATGATTGAGCTAAGGAAACGAGTACAAAAGATTCAAAGAATCTGTATTGAGTGTTATCAATGGATGGTGAAAACTTCCAGGATTATGGCCGCTGAAAAAGTGCTTCTGTTATGTTATATTCAGCTCAATTTTTGATTTATTTTCCTGACTGCGTCTAATTGTTATTAGATTCATATATTTCCTGGGTTTCAGTCAAAGTGGGAAGTAAAAAGTTTGAAACATAGTTTATTTCATTACGTTTCGGCGAGACAACAGCGCCATCATCAGATCTAAAATTTACACAAACTCATAATTGGTAAACATTACGTTCTTTTAAGTCTTTGCCTTCTTAAAACCTTTCTGCGAAGAAGGTTTCAAGAAGGCAAAGACCTAAAAGAACGTAATGTTTACCAAATATGAGTTTGTGTAAATTTTAAATCTGATGATGGCGCTGTTGTCTCGCCGAAACGTAATGAAATAAACGATATTCTGTTTACTTCACTGTTTGACTGAGACCCAGCAAAAATAAGAATATAATTCAGCTCAATAAAATCGCTGTAGTTAATATCGAAAAATACCACAAATGCATAAAAATGTTCACATGATTTTTTAGATCGCGAAGGTGAAAAAGTGAAACGTACTCACTGTTTCTGTTATTATAAATCTCGCTTGCCCATATAAAAAATGTTTTAGTAGTGACTGTAAAATATGTGGCTAACTTTAGCACATCAATTTCCGGACAAGCTGCATTTAATGCCAATCATGCTCGGAATATGTACGATAATGCATCAGATTATCACATTACTGTAAACACATCAAACAGATCTATGATAGGACATAGTAGTTGGAATATATTTTCATAATTAGTGATGTTATGATACTCGTTTCACTTTTTAGCAAGCAAATGCTTTGTACTGCAATTTATTGCTGGAAGTTTCAGATATAGCTTATAAGCTTAAGATACAGCTTTCGCGACCTTATCATCGGATCCGTTGGCTTGGTGCCCAAAAAATTAGA
This sequence comes from Dendroctonus ponderosae, assembly GCF_020466585.1. NCBI lineage: Eukaryota > Metazoa > Arthropoda > Insecta > Coleoptera > Curculionidae > Dendroctonus > Dendroctonus ponderosae. The sequence goes on from NW_026018508.1 coordinate 13,892,860, forward strand.
AATATTTGCAGTTTTCCTATAAAAACCGTAAATGCAATTGCAAACGGCACACTATCTGGTGCGAGATCGAATAAATCGACATCACAGCAATTATGGCGAAATTGTAACGCGATTCTATTGTTTAACACTACAGAATAACCGTAATAATATTTAGTTTGAATAGCATCCCATAGCAATTGGTTGCTGATTTTACGATAACGATAATGCCGTCAATATATTGCCATTTTTGCGAAACACGCCCGTTTTCATTGTGTTTGTTCAGTTAGTTCGAAAATGAGATCGCCGATATAAATGCTTATTGTCGGGTGTGTTTAACTGAATTTGTACTGCGGCGAAGTAATCTGATTCAAGTTAGTAGAATATTATGGCAACGTTACGAAAAAAAAAATTGGGAGACTCGTGGAGATAGTTCTCGTTCCGGGTATCCATTAGCAACTCCATCGTAAATCGTGGCCGTTTATCCGGCCAAGTAAGTCCAGCAACGCGCTCTCGAGACACTTTAGAAGGATTTCCGCCCTTCCGACAATTATTTACTACTTTCCAACCCATGGTAAAAGCCAACATGAACGATGCCCTTTTTTCCGAATCAACAAAAGCATTTTTTGAACCCTTTTCCCATGAGCTTAGTAATCGGATTTTCGTATTCGAAAGTATCATCAGAAATAAGCCGAAGAAACCGCCTTCAAGCTCCACAATACCCCAAAATGTTAAAAACCTAAAGACTGTTTGCGACCCTTTAAGCCATTGGCCTGCCTCTTTTGGCTTCTCTGGCTTATGAGGATTAAAGCTAGTTTGTTTGTCTCAGAGAGTCTTTAAAACTATGAACATCTCCAGGTAAATTACTTTTTCCACAATTATTGCCAATTTTTGCAACGCAAACCCAAGGAAATTGGAATTGAAATTGTTGATTGCATCTCAAATGTGGCACAATAAAATATTAGTGTGTCCAGTCAGTGGAAAGTTGTCAGGCTTAGTATTAAAATGTTCTATATTTCAAACTAATCCTAAAACTCTGCTAGTTCATGCAGAGTAACATGAAGAGCATTATTGTTACATGCAAATGCTCATTTAGCAGTCTTGAGGCTTTCTTGAAGACTATATAATTCCTCTTTTTAATGCAAAGCACATGCTTTAAAAGCCCCACAAGCTTTTTCTGTGCACTTTTCTGGAATTATTATCGTTCGCTGTTTCTCCAATTTTGTGTAACTTAAAAATATATTTTCCATGTCATTTTTTTAAATTTAGTTTTGTATTAATATCGAGAAGCTCCTCACGATGAACGAAAATTTCAGCTAAAGAAACACGCATGTACATTTTTGACTTTTCGCCGAATATTTCATAAAGGGCACGGGTGGATTTTTCTAAATCTTAATTTACTCAAAAGACTTCGAGTTTTACAGCAGTTTCATCTCTTCGAACCAAAGAATGCTACAAAGTCACTGAAAAACACGCTTGCCGCTTCAGATCCGAAATAATCGATATTTTTGACTGATTTTACGCGATTTTACTATAGACCCAAACACCTTATAAATGCACATCAGAGAGCTTCTAAGATTCTAAACCATCCAATGAGCTCAGAAAACATACATTTGAATTTTTTTGTTTCAACCGAATCAATTATATTTATTCCTTCAAAATGCGTCGAATTCTACATGAGTTTCATCTCAAAGAGACGAGAAACGCAACGAACTCATTGAAAAACACGCTTGAAGTTTTAGAACCGGAATAATCGACATTTTCAGCTCATGTTGTGAGACTCAAATCGCTTCAGGTCTTCAACCGACGATATTTTCATTATTATATACTTTATTTGATCCAAACACTTTATTTATGAATGTTGGGGAGCATCTTATGTATAAAGCAATCCATTGAGCTTAAAAACACGTAAAATGTGAACATTTTTATTTTTAACTGAATTTTTTTAAGGGTTAAGTTGATTTTTTGAAAAAGTATGAATTATCTCAAAATACATCAAACTCTACCACAATTAGAAGCTTCAGATCCTGAAGAATTGAAATTTTCGGCTTATTTTATGCGGTTTTGGTCGCTCACAATTTTTAATGCCTTTTTTTGTAAACTTTTTAGGTCGCAAGCAAAGAATAGAAATGCTGATGGAAAATTTTTTTCAAAAACCTCTACGGTCGATTTTTTGAAAAAATATCAATGATCTTAAAATGCTTTCTCGCACCAATTCTACGTGAGTTTCACCTCAAAAAGTGTGGACAACGACAATCCCTCTTTACCTATGCACATAAGTGGTTTTTTTTCACTCTTCCAAACAAAACATTCATGTTTACTTAAGGTTTTCTACAATTACTTTGAAATTTTAACCGATTTCCGAAGCTACCGAAACCACACATTTTTAGTTACGCTAGATTTAGCGATTATTCCATGAATGCATAAAGGAACAAAGGAAAGAATCACACAGAAAAACAAATCATTAGAAATTAAAAAAAAAAATGCAAATTGGAGCGGTTTTGAGCACGTGTCGGGGGAATAAACAGTTCCCCAATGCAAAGCGAAGGGCGACTAATGCTTGTTTCCTCTACATTAGCCAATTACCACCGACAGCTTAATATGGATATTAATTGTCCTTATTAAGTATCTTGAATAGATTCATGATTAGGCAGAATTAAAGCGGAGTTCGGATTCACAAGGCACAATTAATGGTGGTTGTATGCAATGACTGTAAATAAATAACGGTGAAAACAGGCAAAACTAAACAAAACATACATTACACCTAAACAGCGTTTACTTGACCGTGTTTGAACGCGTTAAGCCAAATCAAGGAGATATTCTTGATCAGAAATCTTGCATGGGCGAGAATCGCATCAAAACTGACGATCAGACAGCAAAACCTATTGGCATAATTTCAGAAAGACGGCGCACGTCTCCTCATCTACCCGGGAAACTTTCTCCGTTTCACGAGGACCAATTTTGGGCGTACAAGACATTACCTCGTTTAATCATAGATCTTCCGATTAAACGCCAAAAACCGGGAAAGCCTCTGGCCCTGAGGTAATTTCTCGGAAACCGTTTCTCTTTAGATAAAACAAGGTATAGGCACAGAACGCGCAGTAGATGGATTAAGCCGTTATTTACAAAGAAAACTTCTTCAGCTGGAAACTGCTATCGGATTAGATTAAATTGTTTTCCCCCCCGGAAAAAACCTGCGGTTTCCACTTAAAAAGTTTGCCGTACGTTTCATGGAGCGATATTTTTATAAAGCGATCTTTAGTCGTTCTTTACGATCTGCAATCTGTTCAGTTACGTCAACAGGTATCTTCAATCTAGAAGCGAAGGAATAAACAAACTGAAGTTGGAAGGAATTTCACTTGAACTTAGAGAGGTCGCCAAACTAAAAATAACCTAAACAACTTCCTGGGTACTTTTTTGTGATCATTATCCACCTAGGGAGATAAACAAAACTTCTCACTGGACAAAAAACGTAAATAATGGTGACCTATCCGGTTAGTGGCAAAAAAGTACATTAACCAATTGAATATACTGCTGGCGGGCGTTGGTAAAGATTAAAAACATCGAAAACTCTGAGTGAAAATATATTCTTGCTCCATTGCCTCGAAGCACATAGTAAGCCGTACATAACGACATTATTACATACTTACAAAACCGTTTTATTTGCAAGAGCACCGTCATTACCGTCCATTATACGACGCTTGTCTCCACGTCGCTATAGTGTATTTAATTAAATTTTAAACGGCGTATATTGCATGTTTTCTTGTTGGCGCTGTTTGCTACAATTACAAAGTACTGTTTCAATATAGAACAGTCGAGCAGAAGTCTAAGCCGAAGGGCAAACCTGATTTTGCGAAACGGAGAAAAAACGGCTGCAAGAACACTTTACGAATTCATTCCGAGAAGGGCTTCTCAGGCGTTTAGCCAACTCTGGATAGGCAAGCAGAAGCATTATGAAATTTTCCGGGACGTTTTGCCATGCAACGGGTACAATGAATATGAAATTGCTCTGGTGGCCGGGATATGCCGCCTCGTAATGGCGAACATAAATCTTAAGGTTGGAGGATATGAACGCTTTGTGATGAAGAACCTGTCGTTCACAACGGAACTGAGAAAATGCGCTTGGTGGGTGCCATTCTTTGTCCCATTGCGGTAAAAACGAGGAATTGCGATATTTTGCCTTGGATTTGCCCGACAATATTTAATGCTTGAATGGCTCAACTGGATTTGCTCTACGTTTATCGCTCTATATTCAATGTCAGCATTCGAACATTACGAGCGCCACCAGTTAGAGTTAGCGTTTCAAACAAAAAGTACAAAAAAACGCTCTTGAAATATAGATTCCTGATATGAATGTCTGAACAGTTCAATGTTCCTCCATTCATTTATTCATTTTGCACCATTGGCATTAGTTTTAACTGAAATAAAAATATATCGAAGAAAAAATAATACTATTTTGCTTAGACTCGGTAGATAAAACATTTAATCGATTTTTGCACTTCTGAATCATAAACGACGTTGACTTGGATCAGTTCCTGGCATTTTCTCCCACACTTCTTACATTCAGATTCAGAAAAACTCACTTGAATCGAAACAGAAAAGTTTTAATACAAACGTACGTAAAAAGTATCATTTTAATCAAAGATTGACCAATTTCAATTTTTTTCCAAAAAGCGTTCATCTTATCCATCGACAGACAGAAACACACAAAATTAATATGTAGCTTAAACAGTAAATTAAAAAATTACCTTTTTTACGTATCGTGCACAAACTCAAGAGGAAACTTTTCAAGTTTTCAAGTCCCTCTGCAAATGGGTTTCATTTAGAATAAACACTATTCTAAATACGCGCTAATTTTAAATTGCGTTCTGCTGCAGGAAAATCTGCGGACAATAGCAAAAAAAGTTTGCTAAGTTCGTTTGCAAAGTTTCACGTTACCAGCCTGTTAATTTTGTATGGTTTGCCAACTTGCAAGAAAAGTTCCCATGAGAAAAATTTCTGCGAATTAAGAAACAAATGGTTGCAAAATAAAGACAAAATTCCAGAAAATTGTATAAATAACATCAAAGACCAACAACGATTTGAGGCGATGCTCCAACTTTTGCCACCGAACCATTTCAGAATGGTCCAAAAGACTGCACAACATCAACAATGCCTTAGAACAACTATAAACGTAGATAAAAACAGTTTTTTTTAGGTAAAAAATTTAATATTAGGACTATCTTCGAAACTGAAAATACAATTACTTCTGAAAGTAAAATTTCAGAAACAAAACCTCATCATGTGATTGAAAACACAAAAAATGTAATTTATAAAATTCCTTGCAAATGCAATAAATTTTATATAGGAGAAACCTCAAGACCATTACACAAAAGACTCAAAGAACACCA
>NW_026018508.1:13898818-13904065 GCF_020466585.1 Dendroctonus ponderosae
ATAGCTATCGAAACGTCAAGGTAATTTTTCAAATTAATTTCTCTACTAATTGGAATTTTCTCTTACAGCTTGAGCCTAAGTGTGTCGCAGGATAATCTATGAGTGATAGTTCTTGATTACTTTTTCATAAATAATTCGTTCTTGTTGCGAAATTTATCATTTTTGAGGCGAAATACCCAAAAAGAAGTTTGTAAAAAAACAGTTTTTTTGCATGGTATCGACGCCCGAAGAAAAAACGATTCCGAAACAGCAATGCTACTAATCTGTCGACATTTCGACTCGAAGAGAAACTTTCCCCAAAGTTCTACACGAGATAACGAACCAGCAGGATCAATAGGAGTGGTTTTTATCTGATTTAATTTGTACTTGTTTTCGGTGGAAAAGCGGCAAAAGACTACGTTTCCGAAAAGTTCGGAAAAGGCTGAATTAACAGTTCGTCTTGAAGCGAGGTTTGTAATCAAATAGGGATTTTGAAATTTCGGAGTTTTAGTTGGCGTTTGGGGATGTTAATTCGACTCTCTCAGCGCAACGCAAATTGTTGCGAGATTTCTTTTTGGATTTCATGTAGAATTTTATACGGGTAATTCAAAATTGGCGTCAGTCCTTTTAAGGGGTTATAGGGGCTCACTTGGAGAGTACGAAATACGAAAAATATTGAAATTTTTTTTTTGCAAATTTGTAGAATATATTAACAGTCGTAAATCGAATTTTAACTAAGTTATTATATTATGCGTTATATCGGTTATATTTTAGAACAGTGTATTTTAGCCATTATTCTCCTTATCAACTCTCTCTTCCAAATTGCCACTGTGTTCAGGCTAAAGTGGCGTATTAAGTATGAAAAAGTCAGCTAAAAGTAGTTTGTATGTAGATATCAAACAAAAGCTCTAATCGAGTTAATGAAACAGATAAAGAAAATTGATCGATTGTTCTTGATTACAAATTCGAGAGTTCTTGGGGATAATTTTAAATTGACTTCACTCCCCTATTAAGCGAATAACAAATAAGCAGCGCAAAAAGCCCAAGTAATAATCCCAAATGCTTTAAACCAACAACAACGGAATGGTATTTGAATGCTTTCATGGATGGATTGGATTCGACTAGCGATTCAATGTTTGTTCTAGTTTCTATCAATGAATGGACTTTCCTAATTTAACAAAATATTATTTGAGAACATTGGCCGATCCCACATTGTATCAATTGGATAAATTCTCAATCTGTATGTAAATGGGCTGGAATTCGCCAAAACCGGCCAATTTCCTAATTATATCAACCGAACCGAACAGGGTTATGGATAATGCCAAAAGAAAAACACCGATTTTTAAATATTACCATTGACAATTGACAAACATGGCTCAGATAAAGCTAATTCAAAAGGAAATACAAATGTTGTCAACAACAGTTATTTCCGTAAATTATCAACGTTCCGACGAGCGGAGAATTTGCATTTTGCACATTGATATCATAACAACCGATCTAAAGCACCCTCGAAGTGCTTTTCCGGGTTTTTCAGCTTCAGGGACTCTCTCGCACTCAATGGTTTCGGGCCTTTTCGAGCTGTTGAAAAATTGAACAGTTGACCAGGTTAATATCGGCTTTAATTCGATCAGATGTAAACCGATAATCCTTTCTATGATGTTATTTTCCAACAGACGCATTTTGATTGCGACTTTCGATTGAGTGATTGCATAACCTGATTTTTTTATTCATCAATTCTTTATATTGCTTAATAATACATTCCTGTTATTATTGTGTGTTCGCTTGAAATTCCAAACCGTTTGAAATCTAAAAGGACGATTTATTCATGCGAAAAAAGATCATGATGCCCGTATATCAAACTTAATCAAAAATTTAAAAATATTCAAACGCCGCCAAATAATACAATTTGGAGTAAACTTCATTTTTAAGAACACACTGATCTTCAGTACGGCGTTAAAAATCAAAATTACACAATCGTGTTTTTTGCCCTCATTGGATTGTTTCCTACCTAAGAAGCTGCCCAATAGCGAATATAAAAGTTGTGGGTAGATAATAAGGAAGATATCGTCCGTTGAAGATTGCGACCGCTCAAAAATCGTTCAAAATAGTCAGAAAATGTTGATTATTTGGGAAGTGGAAAGGCCCCGGTGACTTTTAATTAGCTCGTTGCATTCCTTGTCTCTTTCCGATGAAAATGATGTAGCAGTCTAGGTATTTTGAGAAACTTGAGTTTTTTGGAAAAATCGACCTCTTACTCCCCCCTTATGAAATTTTCGACCAAAAATCAAAATTTTGTAATCCTGTTTTTTGTCCTTACTGGATTCTTTCCTATCTAAGAAGCTGCCCAATAGCGAATATGAAAGTTGTGGGTCGATAATAAGGAAAATATAGTCCGTTGAAGATTGCGACCGCTCAAAAACCGTTCAAAATAGACGGAAAATGTTGATTATTTGCTGCTTAAAAGGTCGTTGCATTCCTTGCCTCTTTCCGATGAAAATGATGTAGACTTCGAGATATTTTAAGAAACTTGATTTTTTCCCAAAAATCAATCTCTTGGTCCCCCTTATGAAATTTTCGACCAAAAATCAAAATTTTGCAATCGTGTTTTTTGCCCTTATTGGATTGTTTCCGATCTAAGAAGCTGCCCAATAACGAATGTGAAAATTGTGGGTCCATAATAAGGAAGGTATTGTTTATAACTATCATAGAACCTTCTTGTTGTCGATAGTGTTTTATTGATATTTGTTCTAGCTTTTCTCAATGTTTTACTTCCAAAACTTTTTCCCATTTGTACTTCGTAAGGACAATTAGTACTAAACGATTCCTATTAACAAAACCACATATCGCATTACCAAAAAACCTGATCTCTGCGTGATTTCGTGATCAAGATAGATTCGGTCGCACAACAGTGATGATCCGTAAAAAAATCATCGTGCGGAAACGTGATTATGTGCCAATCAAAAATAATCATTCGAGCCATCAACAATGTCTCTCTGACCGGGCCGGAAAATCTTTCATTCGACAACGGAAGCATTCATTTTGTCCGATTTTTGTTACCGGTTACCAGCCGCGATATGTGTTATCAATCAAACGGGATGGCGAAATGACTGATTGGTTTCGGGGAAAGTCGACAGCCCTTAAGCCCTTTCGATTGGGTCACGTGGGAATTATCTATCATACAATAATCATCGGGGTATTAAAAATGCATTTAAATGTGCAGCGCATCTTCAGTACCAATAAGATATCCGCTAATATAATTTCCGACCTTATCACTATTGTTGGGATCTACCCATTAAAAAGATGAGCTAAAACAACTTCACTATAATTACACTTCCCTACTACGCGCCGGCATAATCTCGCGCCTCCTAAACCCCTAAATTTATTAAGAATATAATTTCCAAAGCGGACTTACGCCCGTTATAATAATTTCTCCCTAATCCCGTTTATTTCTGAATAACGACCGTGATATCCCGGTTGAGCTAATTTTGCGCACGTATTAACATACCATATACGAAAATGACCCAAAATGGTCCCGTTGGATTAAACCGCATTTTGGACGAGCTCACTCTGCTTGATAGGAGCCGTTTAGCTTAAAGTGATCCGCACTAAACTTTGACGGTTACTATCTTCTGCTTGCCGTCTTAGCATACTTTGCCAAGCAAACAATAAACGAAGATAACGTAAGTTGTTGGAAGAAGACTGGAACAAGTAGTTAGACTTATCTTTGAACATGTAAGAGCAAAGCGTGTCATATAAACTTAGCTCTAAAACTACTCGCAAACTCCATCAATCAATTCACATTCAGCTCCAAACCCACCAACTTTAGATATTAATGGTTTCTTCTTTGGAAAAGTTCAAAGACCAAACAAGTACTTCACTGGCTAGTCAAATGTGAGTGAAAAAGGAAATCAGTCAAGACTCCACAGTTCGATATTTCACAATTCTGTTAAGTTTTCTAAACCCAATTTAAGTTCGGATTATTAAAATTATAAAAGTTCATTATCGGCAAGTTTTGCAAGGACTGGCTTCGGCCAGTTCTTCTAAGACCTGATCCGGAGCAAAAATATTTGCTTTCAATTTTGCCATCTAAATCCGTCGACTAATGGAAGCATTTTAAATCATCCGCTTAGACGAAGCTGATATAAAGCACTTGGGTTGGCTGCTTGCGATCCCTTCAACTTCGCATGCAATATTTGCAGTGAAAATATCAATTATCTAATATCCAACAATCAAAATGTCCACATAATCGCCAGTGCCGACATCCAAAACACTCGTTTCCAACACACGATCGTCCAACTGTGAAGCTTTCAAAGGCCTTCCAAAGCATTTAGCTTTTTAAATTATTGATTTCGCGTTTCAAACGTTTCGACATTCATCTTTATCCATGTCGCGGCAGAGCAGAACAACCCGGTTTTATACTCGTTGGAACGACTATTATCCAGATTTTCTCTTTCACCATGCAAATTAAATATGAATGTATCCATTTGTTGCTCTTCAATATTAATGTGCAAATATGAGCGCATGTAATGTGATATAATGTTTCAGATAGACCAGTAGTCATTGAAGTAGTGTTTTTGCACAGAGAATTACTAAACCTATTCACAAAAACAACTTTACGCATATCAACCAATTTAAAAAATTAATAACAGCATTCAATAGTAAATTGATGAATGGCAAAGGAACCTCTAGGCAAAAGTCCCCTAATAAAACGGTTGGTTTCACTTATTTCCACGTTCTGGAAAGTTGCCAACAGGGAATCAAAAAATGTTCTCCTCTCAAAGAGTGCAAAGCTAAACGTCGATCCTCTCATATTTAATATTTGAACCAAGAACAGGGGTAGCGTAAAAAGCCCACTTGACCGACTTTGAGCAAAGCCTTTCTTCCACGAGTATTTTAAGCTAATTGTTTGCGAATGGCAGTTTTAAGGTCTTGTCAGTTCGGCTTTGTGATCAAATTTAATGGGCGATATACTTTAACTTTCATCTCGGTAACCGATTGTTCCACGCTGTTCGATGCAGTGATATGAGATTTTTTTGTCGCCAAGGGCCTGAACAAGTGCAATTTTATAAAAAGAGGAGTTAAGTGTTTGGCTAATTGGCTGGAACGGATATTTTTGTAGGTTTATGAGCACAGGAAAATTCTGAACTGTAGATAAGTTCTATATTGTTGAGGAGGATTCATTTTTTTACAAACTTCTTTTTGGGTATTTTGCCTCAAAAATTTTTGTCTTAAAAAAAGACAGAATTTCCTCACGTCTTTTATTACAGA
>NW_026018508.1:13904430-13906606 GCF_020466585.1 Dendroctonus ponderosae
ATAGTGCTCCTATTTCGCAATAAGAACGAATTATTTATCAAAAAGTAATCAAGAACTATCACCTAGAGGGTATCTTGCGACACACTTAGGCTCAAACTGTAAGAGAAAATTCCAATTAGTAAAGAGTTTAATTTGAAAAATTACCTTGACGTTTCGATAGCTATAAATAATAATAAAGCAATAAATTTTAGACAGGAGAAACCTCAAGACCATTACACAAAAGACTCAAAGAACACCAATCATACATAAAAACAGAGAATATCTGAACCTGAACGTCGTTTATATTGAGTTTCCAAAGTTGCATTTGCAATATTAACTTCAAAATTCCTGGAGTTTTAGGCATCCATTGCTTGTGGAATTTTATTTTTTTTATCATCATTTTTGATGATCAATTTTCATTCATCCACTTTTTTCTGCATTTGCGTGAATATTTTGCCCTGATGAAATGACAAGTTCAGTTTTGTCAGTGTGTGTTACGCAAACAACCTTCGTTTATTTGTTATTGTAATGAGTTAAGTTCATAACAACCTGCAAATTTCTCTAATAATCGCCTTTACCTTCCGGATATAAAGTGAAATTTATGACTAAAAGGCACGTAGACGAGAAAGTTAGCAATAACACCTAAATACCTAAGAGACAGAGTTTCGTATGAAGTCGGGAAAAATAGGGAAAACAAATTGGCTGAATTATGCAAAAACGTGCCCGTAAAAAGCGAATTTAACTAATCAGAACAAATATTGCGGTATTTTGCTTTTGTGGCAAGAGCTCAGATATTCCTTTGTAGCGTGCTATAATTTGCCTTTGAAATTGCTTGGCATGTTGCGTAACCAAATTGTTTTGGATATTGTTGTATATTTTAATTGAACTGTCGACATTTTTTGCACGTTTGTTTTTTGCAAGAGAGACTCAGAAAGAGATTTCTGTACGCATCAATGCTACTTAAATTCTTAATGCATACCTATGTATTTTTCATAATTAAAGCTTCAACAATTTTCAGAACCACTAGACAAGCAACTGTTTCAATAAATGCCACTCTTCACATTAGTAGTGGCACCTTAAAGCACTTATCCCTAGTTTGACAATTTTTCAAGCGAACAAGACGCTTATTCAGTGCACCAGTAGAACAATCATCAGATAAAACTTTAATATCCGATTGATAAAGCGAATCACAAATGAAGCGACAACTTGAAAATTCAACTTTACTGCAATCATTTTCATTATTCAATCAAAACCAATAACGTACGTGCCGCCCAATGAAAAACTACTTTACACACTTTGCGACAATAAATAATTATGATCATAAGCAAAATAGAATTAAGTTGTTATTTAGAATAAAAAATCGTGTCTGCAGAGCACTCGAACGAATCTGGTTGAATTGCGTACAATCGAATAAAAAACGACGCCCGAAGAAAACACAAAAGCACGAAAAATAGAAGAAAAATTCAACTCAAACAATTTATGAACGAGACTAACTTCCAAATGGCTTTCGTCGCTGTTAACTGCAAAAAAGCATGGAATAAATAAATCAATCTTTTTTGTTACTGTCCGGCGCCCATTTATTTATTTAGATAAAGACCCAATAAATCTTGGGCCGAACTTTTAATTAAATAATGGAAAACCCTGTTTCCTTGTGGCCGATTTTTTCCACTCTTTTCGGGATATTTTGTTAGTCTGTGGGTTTAGGATGACAAGCCCCGAAATTGTATGTAAATGGTCTGATTAAGCGACGTTTTCTTTCTCCATGACTTGTGACTTTGATAAATTGTTTGGGCCAAGCAAACCACTGATTGGGTTTGCATAATTTGGTTTTACTCATTGTTAATATAATGTCGACTTATAAGTGAGCTTCAAAAACAAGTGGCGCTCCAGATTTTTGGCTGCAGCTTAAAATATTCTCATTTTTATACCAAGTAGCCGATTTTGTAAATTTGGTTTTCACTTGATCGCTTAGTTATTGTTATTCATTGGAGATACAGTTAGGTCCGGATATAACAAACTTCAAAAATGAACTAAAACTGGTTCGTTATATCCGGAGTTCGCTATAAGCGAATAATAATAAAAAAACACGTGGTGTAGTTTACTTCGTTATTTTTACATAGAGTAGTAGAAGTTAGTAGGTATGACTAAAAAGAACACAAAAAGATAAACAAAATTCAATTTGAAATCTACTTCATAG
>NW_026018508.1:13906690-13909507 GCF_020466585.1 Dendroctonus ponderosae
CATTAGTGTCTACAGTAGAATACGTTTCACCTAAATCGTCATCTTTCTCATTATCGCTTAAAGCTGTAGATGAGGTTACGGAGTCTATAATTTGATGATCGGTCAACATTTCTCTTGTAAGAATGCCATTATCAATGCTCACATATTCGAAGAAATTAAAATCACTCAATTTGGTTTTAACTTGTTCTTCGACTACATTGGGACATCTTCGTCTGTGTCATACTCGTAGTCAGAGTCTTTATACTTTTCTAATCATTCGTTAAGTGGAATTTCATCGTCTGGTTCGTAATCATTTTCTTTTGCTCAAAGCAATTTGCAATGGTTTTTCGGCTAACTTTTTGCCAAGCTGTATGGATGAAATTGACTGCGTCTAAGAGATTTATAGAAAATGTTTAATTTTTATCGATCGCCTCTAACGTTTTCATAAGAAGAATTTTTCACCGGCAGTCTCTCCAACAATTTTTCCGCTACTGATATTATGCCTCTTCTTGAAACGCTCTTCCCAACTTTTAGAACAAGCAAACTCTCTGTTTTTGATTTTACTCCCGATTTCACTAGCATTTTCTTGAAAAACACTGTCAACCTTTTCATGTGCAGATAATTTTAACTTCCTTCATCTAACATTTGTTTTGTCATACGCTGATAAAATGTTTTCTCTGTTTTTTTATACTGTTGCAACCGTAGACTTTCCAAGTGCTAATTCCTTACAAATGTCACTCTGCTTTACTCCACTTTTTATTTTGTTAATAATCTCGTACTTTTCATTTAGTGAAAAAGTTTTGCGTTTTTGTTTTTCCATTCTAAAACGATTTACATACATAACGCGGCAAAAAACAACAATTCACTGCCTGTCTCTCGCTCTCACTAATATAAACAACTCCGCAGGATTGGTGATGCTGAGCGTGGAAGTTCGTTATAAACGGAAAGTGAATATACAACTAATCTAAAAAGTGATCGTTATATCCGGAAGTTCGTTATGAACGCGTTCGTTGTAACCAGTAAAAAATACGTTGGTCTTTATGGACGACGTTTCAATTAAAGGAAAAAAGTGCGTTTTAACCGAAAGTTCACTATAGTCGGGTTCATTATAAGCGGACTTTACTGTAGTTAGAAAACTGCGAGCAATTGTTTTGGGAGTTTTTCGAACCAGTCTGGTGCATATTTTTGAAACTGCAACTTTGATTTTTTTAGTCATTGGTTTATTTTAAAAAATTACGGCATTAATTACTAGAGAGCCGTTGGAGCCGCTCGAAGCAGAAATGCAAGGAAAACAATTAATAGCTAATACTTTCTATTTTAATATGCTGTGAAAAAAAAGTGACTTGATGTTCTCTCATAATTTTTCATGAAAATAAAGAATCGACGTTTTTTACCCTTGAGATAATGGCCAAGAAACTAAGCTACAAATTGCAACAAAATCATATTTCAATCGCTAAAATACAATAGAAATATTTTGCTACTTTATTATGCAATTTAGTTTGGTACTGTAGATGACTTATAAAATGCGACCTAGTTTAAGGAAAGCGTAAAAACCGTTGCTCAAACCGTTTTATTGAGATTTCTATAAAAGTATTTAGAATTTTCTAAACTCCAAGACCTCACTTCATTTTTTTTAAAGTTCGCAACTGTACTACTCCAATTCGGCGGCTAAACTGTTGGAATAGAAACTAAAAAAAAAAAACGCTTGATTAATAATGCAAAAACGATCAAGTGTCCACGTTATTTAGGCGAACACACCAATAATTTGTTCAATTTCCGAATTGTAATTCGTTTCCAGGCTGCTCTATCCGATGAACATTCACAATCGGACTATTCCACACGCTTTGCACGGCCCGAAAAAAAAAATAATGAACCGCGTTAACGTCAACATTTATCTACCAAATGTTCGAAGCGCTCTAACTGGCGCATATAAAGCTTTCTATTTAATTTTCGGATAGTTCCGGTTCCGTTATAGCACCCATTAGCGTAGGTATGGAGTAACTTTTCGACTGCAATAAATAGGCGACTTAAAAGCTTCGGAATATGGAATTTGCCAAGTGAGGCTGGAAAGCTGCTATGGCTAGATATCAGGCAGCGCTTGCTAAATTGGCACTGGATCCCACACTAAAATAGTTTAGCTTCGGCATGCCAATAACTGGCTTGCAAAATGTCATAATCGCAACATCTGGCCTATAGCAGACCAGCAAAGATCGATTTCAATTAGAAAATCCATTGAATGACCGAATGATACACTGGGCGCACCAAAAGCCCATTAACGTGAGCGTACACCTAATCGAGCATATTAATTTACAATATGCTGGCAGCGTTGGAAAGCTACTGTATAGCCAAAACGTAGCTTATGCTTTACGGGGATTTTCCTCGGGTATCAGTTTTACCATCGCGGGCGTCATTACATCAATAACTACTAAATTGTTTGCAATTGAGCACGCAAATTAACTCAGCTAGAACAAATAGATCAGGTAAACCCCCAAATTACTCAGATGAAGACAAAAATATGGTTGAGGCCTACCTTTGGGCCGTTTTTCAGGGATTTGCATACCTAATAAACGTGAAATTACTCGCAAAATCAGCAGCAGTATAATGTCTTATAATCCCTTAGCCAAATATCTTTTAAACATTTTAAATCCCCTAATAAATAACACAACTTCCTATATTAAAAATTCTGAACATTTTTTACAAAAATCATCAGACATCGACATAAATCCAAACCATATTCTAATAAGTTTTGATGTTGTTAGTCTATTCACTAACGTTCCTGTTGATAAAACTTTAAATATCATCAAACAAAAATTACAAAATGACACCAATCTTAAAGAA
>NW_026018508.1:13910506-13911958 GCF_020466585.1 Dendroctonus ponderosae
TCAAGGTAATTTTTCAAATTAATTTCTCTACTAATTGGAATTTTCTCTTACAGCTTGAGCCTAAGTGTGTCGCAGGATACCCTCTAGGTGATAATACTTGATTATTTTTTGATAAATAATTCGTTTTTTGAGAGTTTTTTTGCATCGGTGTTAGTTTTAAGATTTCTGATTACCGAACCGTACTATACTCCGTACTCAATATTCTACACCCGCTGGATGGAATCTGTTTCAACCTCGCGTTAATTCGCATTTTTTATATCAGCCCCAGACCACCTTATTAAACTTGCTCGATCGAGCTTGATTTAAATAATACGGTTTTGCAAATTCCTTAAAGCATCCACATACCAGTTTGCATTTCAAATCTCCCACAAACTCATCTCAGGAGGGACCATTTTCAGCGTTCGGACTATGTAGATGTGAATGATAAATGCAAAGCACTTGAACAATTTTACATCGCGTTTCTCATGATTTTCCATATTTCACTCAATAAACGGATTATTGCAGTTAAAAACTCATTGTCCTACAGTCTACGGCGATGAGAAACGAGCTAAAAACCACAGCCCATGTCCCTTAAATGCTGTCAAGTAGAGAATGATGAAAACGAATCAATAGCCGTATTGACCTTTTAACGCTTCATTTTGTCAATCCTTTCGTGTCATTTCACTTCAAAGAAGCCCCACCGAAATCGCATTTGGAGCTTTTTCTCGATAGCGTTTCTGATTGATTTCGGCCATTAGTTTTGGCTTTGTGACGACGATGCCGATTATTTTTTCCAAAACTACGACGCAGTAATCTAGCGAGTAATGTGAACGTGGCTGGACCTTGAGAAAGGCCACCATCATCAAGAAACACTGTATCTAATTACTTAAATTAACAGCAAGCAAAAGGCCGGGTATGCCTTAAGGAACAGACTCTGGCCTATAAATCCCAGAGGCAAACCGAGCAAACGGACCTAATGTAATAACCTAATGGGAGAATTGGGTAGAGTCAACAAGACGGCATCGAAGCCGATATATTTTAGGATGTTGACTTTCGCTGCCGTTGCAGTTATTTGATGCCCTGTGTAAATTCCTAATTGGATTACAGCCCCGTGCGTACATACGTATCGGAACATGTTTACCGTTCAGCCAGTTCCATTTCGAAATCCCATCTTTTCATGCAGAAACGATCGGGTTACTTGCAGTTTGAACTTAACAGATTGGAGTGGAATGTGGTTGAAAGTGCTTCCAACAAGCTCATCAAGGCGCAAGCAATCGGTTTCTCTCCAACCTATTGATCAGTTCTACATTAACTCCGGGTGGCCGTAGACCACAGCAAACTTTCACAACCGTTTTTTTTGCCCTCATTGGATTGTTTCCCACCTAAGAAGCTGCCCCATAGCGAATGAATATAAAAGTTGTGGGTCGATAATAAAGAAGATATCGTCCGTTGAAGATTGCAACCGCTCAAAAA
>NW_026018508.1:13912663-13915242 GCF_020466585.1 Dendroctonus ponderosae
TAATTAGCTCGTTGCATTCCTTGTCTCTTTTCGATGAAAATGATCTAGCAGTATTTTGAGAAACTTGAATTGTTTGGAAAAATCTCTTGGTCCTCATATGAAATTTAGTACTTTTCTGCCTGCCACCTATTTGTTCGTTCATAAATCGCCGATCGATAGAATTCGATGTTGCTCCTAAAAAAATCGGAATTGATGACTGACTTGCTTCGTCTATCTATTAAACTCTTTAGTTCCAACAAACAATTCCTCTAAACCGTGCCTTAAGATGACTACATAATCGACCATCTATCGAGCTATGAAAACAAGGCTGCATTCATCTAAATTCGATATTTATATTTCGAGAATATCTGTGTGTGCTACAAATTAATGGCCTCAATCTATGCAATCTCCCAAACCACTTTATCATAGATTTTACGACCCGAGAAACTATGGCACCGTGCAATATAATTAACCATTACTGCCATAAAACATATCATATTGGCCATAAAAAAGATATACGCACAGTAGGCCAAAGCAGCGGCACAAGCTGTTAGAGATAAAAACAATGAGTGCAAATTTCCCAGACGTATTGACTTGTTTTTCCTTTTGCCTAGTGCCCGATAAATTGTCGTTTATTGGATGGCGTAAATCAAAATTTATCGGCTCTAAGTGAAGGTTTTCCAGGCTTTTAGCATAATACAATCAGCCATAAAAATGGTAAAATTGAAGGCAAAAATATAAAAAATAGGCAAAAAAATTCGGCTTTTCCACTTCAAGATTTCAAACTGAATACCGTCGAAATGCAGAACAAGTATTGAAATGTTTGAACTTGGGTTGTTTAGTCATTTCCAAAAAATGTGGACAACTTTTCCTGTCATCAGCAATAGTCGGTCTTTTAAGCGCTGTTCGGCCGCTCTTTTCCATCGGATATTTAAATCCCCAGAATCTCTCACTTTGAGCCCTGCAATTCCCATTGATTACATGCAATCCCACCGTTCTAACACCAACTGAATCGCCTTTTCTTCTTGGCGCGGCCAATTAGCTTTGTTGTCGCGTTAATTATTTTTAACGGTGGAGGTAAATTTGCAGGAAGGAACGTCTGAATTATCAAAGAAAACCTCTTGAGCCAGCTATTTTCCCATCTTGAATATTCACAATTCGAGCGCTGCGGCCGTTTCCACATTAATTCACATTTGCAAGTTAAAGAGGGTCATTGGCAATGTTTACGTTACAATAAGGACCTGCCGCCGACGCCCTTTCATCATTATTTTAACCGCAGGGACGCCACATCTCCGGGCGTCTGTTTATTTTAAGGGCGTTGTTTTAATTGCACGATTTTATAAGCAATAGGTTTGCGACTATGAGATAAGAGGAATCTCTTCATAAATGCTCAAGTCAGTCAATTAGGGCGCGTTGCTGGTAATAATAGACGCTCCAAACAAGTTTCCAAAACTTTTAAGTTATAGATAGATATTCTRAGCCTGCGTTGTCAAACTCGGGAAAAACTAAAAATATATTTTATACAGTGKGTCCAAGATAGGAASGCATGGGGATCTCCAAAAGCTAAGAGAGAAAATCATTCAGTTCGAGAGTKTCAAGTTCAATTTACCRCAACCTGCTTGAAATGTTCACTCTTTTGCAAGAGAAAGATTCGATTAAGACCCAGAAAGGGAATTTGGATCAAACCTGTGAAAGTCCGGATATAATTTGTTGGAAACAAGCTGCCTTATCAAAGAAATAAACGAGCGCAATTGTAAGTAAGTAATAGAGGGAAATAAATCGCTGCAACCTCTATGGTGTGGGTTTAGTTTGATTTAAACTCCCGTTTCATTAACAAACGGCAAGCAAGAAAATTAATTAATATGCGTGACCGTTTTCATTTAAATGATTTGTGTTGCTGCGAATGTAAATGACGCAAATACGGACACGACACCTTTATAGAATAGATAGAAAGGCGTGACTAATAGGTTGGGCCCTTGTAAGCACTATAAACGGATCCGAAATGGCTTCCGATGGAACTCAAATACCACCCGGTGCGGTTAACCGAAAAGAAAAACGATGTGAAAAATATTCAGGCTGAATGACTAGAAAAATACAACCACAAACCGGTGTTTTTGCAAGGTTAATCAAACAACTTGTAGATACGTTAAAAATTAGTATTGGAAGACGTTACCACGGTGTGTAATAGGGATGAACGGTATTTAACGTAACCGCAAAAATAACGTTGTTACAAACGTGTAACCTGGAACCGTAGTTACAGCTAGCAGATTTAACCGGTTGTTTTTGGAACCGTCTCATAAACCCGAAAAMGCCGTTCGCAACRSCACAGAACCGATGCGACACCGTCGAGCTGCAGCCGTTTGCCAATTTTAACCGTTCTTTTTGGAACCGTCTYATAAAAYCGAAACAGATGAGCGCACTTCGAACCAGCTGCAGCCGTTTGCCGACKTAAACCGTTCTTTTTGGAACCGTCTCATAAAACCTAAACAGTTGTGCGCACTTCGCACTAGCTGCAGCCGTTTGCCGATTTAAACGTTTTTTTGGAACCGTCCGTTGGAACCAGTTTCAGTAACCATTTGTCAACGGAAAATATGTATAGT
>NW_026018508.1:13915445-13917870 GCF_020466585.1 Dendroctonus ponderosae
ATGCCTATAATCAGCAAACTAAGCAGAATGTACTTGCATATGAGCTATGACCAAATTTAGACATAAATGCCATCACAGTTGAAATATAAAACAATAAACGTTGTAARCAGAACGTGCACCTGCATTGAAGCAAGCTTGCCATTTTTAGATATAAATTCAGTCACAAGAYGAAATGAAAGTTAGTTATTTGGGCGTTGWAAGGTCGACATATTTTTYWAAATTWTTTTTTGGTGGTACCAAAATKTACTCTGGTAATACTTCGAACTCAGWAACAAGCAWCTGSAAAWWYTTTTATTTTTAAACGTTAATTCATTTTTAAATGAAAATTAGATTTTTAAACATGTTTTCAAATRAAGCGTATATTTAATTTAATCAGTTTTATTTATGTATTTTATCTAGTTTATTATCAATTCTTTTGTTCTTTAAGCAGGTACTGTACCCATGTTTTSTGACCCATGTTTTGATTTCTATTTTAGAATATTTTATTTTATCTWAGAGCTTTAGTTAAGAATTATTCTTTTAATAAACTAAATCATTRTTTGTCTTAACCACTTCTACCAYCATCATCATTGCGCATGTTTAATGAAAAATGTTTAAAAGTAACATATTCCTTTTGGAACCGCATGTTAAAACCTATTACCAACGTGAAACTGGAACGTTGTAACTTTGTTACAGAAAAATAACCGGTTATCCCCCCTTAATTTAGATCCAAAATCATTAAAAATGCTTCGCTTAAAAAAACGTAAAATATTTTCAAATAATTGGGCGGCCCAAAAAACTGATAAATTCGATATGAATACTCTGCATAAGAAATAAATTGCTGTGATTGTTTTACACGCAAAAACTTCATTATGTACAGTTTCGCTTATTTACAATGGCCAAATATTATATATAAAGAGCTTTAGTTAAGAAATACTATTTTAATAACCTAAATCATTATTTGTCATTACTATTTCTACCATCATCATCATTGCGCATGCTTAATGAAAAATTTTAAAAGTAACATGTTCCTTTTGGAACCGCATTTTGAAACCTCTTACCAACGTTGGACTGGAACGTTGTAACCTCGTTCAGAAAAACTAACCGATTATCCCATCCCTAGTGTGTACAGAAAAGTAAGAAAGCTGCTCAAAAAAAAAACATCTATTGAATTCATCTACTTTAAAAGAAAAATATTTGAAATTGTAGGAAATCGCCAAACCAAATTCTGTTTACATTTTTAACAGGGATAATCCCCAAAATCGGTTCCTCAAACTGTTGTCTGGTTCGTTCAATTAGTGAACGCGAATTAGCATGTAGCAACAATTTTTAAATTGAATTGTTCGACAAGCATTATGGGTTTACGAAAGTCGTGTCAATTAAACCATTATTGGGATTTACAACATTTTACTATACAATCTGCGTTTGTCAGCTAATTGGAAATAATCTGCCCGAATGAATAAATGGTCGCATTTTCCTGTTGTGTTCAGCTCATGATCTAAACAAAGCAGCTCAATTAAAATGGAAATGGAACATTCCTATTAGAGGTGGCAACTATATAATATAACGCCCCATTAATTAGAGCGGGGAATTGAGAGCTTGAACATGGAAACGGAAATTCCATGTGTCTTTAACAAGTATTCCGATGAGGAAAAGCAACAGGATTCAAAATTTTCCATAACCAATCTGCATGAAAAACCCCTTGAAAACATTCGCGATTCAACCAGCAGCAAGCAAGCTAACGAATTTCACCGCATCTTTTGTTAAATTAATAGGAAACAAGTGCGGAATTTCAATACCGAAATGCGCTAAAAACGAATGGGATGCATTCTCATGGATTACTCCGACGCCAAAACTCCCTGTTATTCAAATATTGTGGAAATTTATGATTTGCTGGTTGTAGCTACCCGGGCTTGCTGTAATTTACGACTTATGCCGTATAAAACACGAATGCGCTTTGTACAGTCCCATTCCCATTTTGGATCCACATAAGTAGCAAAGTTCGGTTCCGCTCTGCCTGCCCACAATTTTGTTTAATCTGATCCGGTTTGGGGAGCTTCAGATACTAAACAGTGAATCGGTTCGGTTCCAATGAGGATTAAAATTATTCGTTCAGCCGACTGAACTAAACCCTCGAAGTGCCACGTTTCCCTCGCAAACTGTAATACTTTAAGGCAAAGTCACCCTGTAGTTATTTATGTCACATGCTGCTCTGTTTCAATACGTTTAGGTACCAGAGATACAATGCAAGTCGCCTTGATAAAGGAGAATTTAATTGGACCATCGTGATCAGCTTTTTTGGTTCAACCGTTGAAATTTTTATTTTACGTTTGGGTCTGATGATGGGGAGATGAAAATGGCACAAATAATCTTTATATTTGAATTTAAACAGAAAAGATTACAGTTTTATTTGTCTGCTTTCCCACAAGAAGATTTTTTTACAAAC
>NW_026018508.1:13918869-13920264 GCF_020466585.1 Dendroctonus ponderosae
ATTTTTGAGGCGAAATACCCAAAAAGAAGTTTGTAAAAAAATGAATCCGGCTCAACAATATAGAACTTATCTACAAAGATTTTCTCAATAATCCTCGATTGCAAATAAAAACATTTTTTTGGACCCTAAATAAAATTACCATAAAGGAAACGATTTCAAATGTTGAATTAAATTTCAAAAAATGAAAACAAACAGATTTAAAAATTTTCATTTTTAATGTGAGCACCTAATGTATAAAACCGCGTTTTTGCAATGCTATCAGCTTTCAAGCAAAGCCTGTTGCGTGCGAATGGCCACATTATGGATACACTCAAACACAACTTGACTGCGTACTATTCATTTTTTACTCCTCATTTACCCGAAAAGATGTTCAAACCGCAAAAAAAAGTTCGCAATTCTCGATCTTGCAAAGGGTTCAAATGATACAGAAAAAAGGCAGCACCAGAAGAAATTCGCCAGCTACGCTAATTCTAGATTAATTCGGCTTATGACTAATGAACGGGGCGCTTTTGATAAGGGAGAGAAAGCTGATGAATAATGCAATATTTAAATTATCATAATTTTGTACCTTATCTGTTTGACTTTAATTACGCGAAACAAAGTGAGTAAACAGGCTTAGTATTTCCCAGAATACCTGGAAAGTTGTCCCGAAATCAACAAAACAGCACGTTTAGGTTGGCAAATACCTTAAACCGCGTTCGATTTCCTGCTAGCTATTTTAGATCTGGTCATATCGGGTACGAACTCAAACGTTATCCATCGCAGCCATAAACTTCTCGTCAAGTCTGGAGGAATCCATATGAGCTTTGCCGTACATTTCGTGTCCTAATATTCGTCCTGTCAGCAATACCATTTTGCTTAGCCGTTCCAAATTGCCACCGGAAATATATAAGTTGCGAATTGCGCTCACGTGTCCGAGCCAATTGCTGACTTGTCAATCAAGGTGCAGTTCATAAAGCTCCGAGCCCACGTAAGGGATAGGAAGAAGTCCCCTCAGCTTGTCGCACGTACTCCCGAGTTTGTTTCTTTGAAATATTAAATCCAACTTCGAACGGGACGCTTTGATATACGAGGTACGGGTATGGGTATGTGGAAATTAGGTTTGGAATCTGTCCAAAGCAGTTTGAAGTGGGTTTTTGTATGCCAACCTGGTTAGAGGTCTGCTCAATATTTGATCGAGATGTTGCCAAAAGGATTTCATCCAACATTTACATTGAAACTTAATAATGCTGCAATGGCACATTGACGAACAAAGAATTATGTTAAGCGCAAACTACTTATTATACATACATACATATATATATATATAAATAATCTTTATTTCCTACAGAAAAAGGCTATCGACCCAATCGGTCTTTCTGCCCTTGTTTAGTACATATGTCTTAGCCTAGCTTA
>NW_026018508.1:13920364-13922004 GCF_020466585.1 Dendroctonus ponderosae
GATAATGTCCACCGCAGTTGTGGACGAAACGTCAGGAAGAAATTCCCATAGACCACGGCTTCAAAGCCCGGAAAACATTCCTAAATGTGATTTAAGCGACCGTGAAAGCCTTCATAGTCTGATTATAAATCTTATTAAAACAAACACTTATTTTGCTCAGAGAATCCAAAAATGCAATAATATATAGGAAAGGTAAGATGCTGTAACCAGCGGCTTTCAGATTGAGGCGATCTTGTTCACATGTATTTTCCCCGGGTTGGTTTCGCTCTGCAAGTTGACGTACCAGCTCAAAGAGGAATAGGAGCGAGCTAAAGCAAAAAGCCCCTAGAACCCACTTTAAATGCATAATCGTAAACCGGCTCTATATAGACACGTTCCTGCACTATAAGCGGAATCGAAGCATTTGGAATCGAAATCGCCTTATTCGAGAGCCCCTCGGATTTAAACCGTATTTGAATTTATTTTATATTAGGCGGTCCACGCTACCTCCTGCCGCCCGATACGGGGGATTTACCTTGACAATTATGGGTCCGTAGGGCGGCCGTAATACGGCAAATTCCTATTGGGTCTCTGGAATAACCTTACGTCGCCTTAGTCTAAATAATGGCCTGCAATACCCGCCGCAATCCGGTCGCAAGTCACTGGGATTTCCTGCTAAATGCCTTCTGCCGTCTGGCATTGCAAAATTCAGTTATTACAAATTATGGAATCGCTGGCGAATGAACTTTACCACCAAATAATTGAAAAAACCAATAGTCCGTTTATAACCGTTATAAGGCAGCGTTCCACTAATAAGAGGGAGTTTTTAGGCCCCTTAAAATTACGCTGGACTTAAGCGCTAACCGTTATTGTGATCATGCGCAACGTTAAAAAATAACGTGTTCAGGCAAATAACGTTAAGTGCCTTCTTAGTTTTTCATACCTCGTTTATTGCACTCTTAATAAAATAAACCTCACTTTATTGTTTTCTTATCCCGTTTTGTTTGGAAAAGTTTCCAAGCTAGTTTAAGTTTCTACTGTTAATAAACAAAAAGTGGCTAAGATGGAAGACCACATTGAAGCTGCCTTTCTGCACCGAAATGATCAGGGAGATGTGGATCACGATTTAATAAGAGGCTTAATTTTACACGACATCTTTGACCCTCCTGTTGTTGCAAACCGAAGCTCTATTTTTAATTTAGAAAATGTTGAGCCCACAGATCACCTTCTCAATTTTAGCTTTCAGAAGAAACATATTTCCAACATATTAAATACAAGTTCAAAATCAAACAGTTAGGTTATGGGTGAGAAGTTAGAACTTGTGCTTGCGATGTTAGTTTGGGTGCCAAAGTTCAAATTTGCCCAAACAATGTTCACGTAAAATCCGTAATTACGCTATAATGGCGCAAACCAATCAATGATAAAGTCTTATTTAAATTTACAAAGATTTTTTATTCTATTAATAATATTAGAAATAAGTCAAATATATCAACACCGTCGTTCTACTTTTTAACGTGATGCTTATTAACGTTCCCGCTACTGGTGCGTAAATAAAGGAACACGTTATCCTCTAATAACGTAAACGGTTATTTCTGTAGATAAGTTCTATATTGTTGAGGCGGATTCATTTTTTTACAAACTTCTTTTTGGGTATTTCGCCT
>NW_026018508.1:13922104-13925322 GCF_020466585.1 Dendroctonus ponderosae
CAGTCAATTTTAATTAGCTTCTATTTGGATTATATCTGGTCTTTTTAGACTTCAGAGGTTTAGTTAACTTTGGCTCAAGACCCTCTTGTAGGAAAAACCGATGGGCCAAAAATTCTAAAACCGTTTCGCTCATCACTAATTGTGCATTGTTCCATTTGCCATAGTGTACAAAATTTATGTGCGCCACTGGATTTTAACAAAAAACCGCACAGATCGAGAGCAAATTAAGCTATATTATGCTTCAAACAGAAATAAAATCGCTCTCAGCAGCCATAAATCATTTTAATTGAGAGGTTTTGTGACTACAATCAACTAATTCATTGTGAACTGTTTGTGGCTTAAGGAAGGAACATTTTGGCTTTCGTAACTTAGAGAATTCGGCAATTGTCTCAGAGCGGCAACGCCAAAGTCTTTCTGTTAACAATTCTTCAAAACCAATCGATTTGCTAAGAATGAACGGCACGAAATTATGAAAAATTCTTATTGAAAACGGATTTGCTTCGGCGTTATGAAAATTATCCATCGCTTACAGTTTGATCTTCAGATTTAACTCCTTGTATCATTCAATTGTTGCAGATAACGTCGACCGTTTATTAGTTTCTTATGAATATTTATTGAATTATCCTTTTGAATACTCTAATTTCATTATTGAAATGGTCCGATAAATTGCCGCCAGTATGCGATTTAAAATTGAAATAATCGGAAATCCATTATCTGCTGATTGTTGTCATGACGAAAATTTGCACCTTTGAAGGATTATATAATTTTCTATTATGATATAGAAAGTTTAAGCCATAAATTGAAATGACTGGTTACCGAATCGATGCAGCTGTTTTTCCATTAAATTTTCATCTCGGTGTTGTTTATTAATGCAATAATAAATTAGTTCACAAAAATACCCAGTTTTACGCCAGTTTTGCGTTTGGCTAGACATTTTCAAAATATAAACTCAATTAACCCAAATTCTGGTAAATAATAAAAACTCATAGATGCGCTGTAATTTAACAACATTAGGACTAATAATCAAACCGCTGCTCACGTGAAAACTGAATATACTCGACGCTTATAATGGAACACTAACACTTTAGTCGGAGAAGGAAAATTCAATTTTTGTCTAAAATAATCATGATAATAGTGGAACTGGGAAAAAATATTATCTCGCTCGACAGTATTTCCATTCTTACTTTACGGGAAATCTGAATCTCAGTCATTCCGCAGTAATATTTGCAAGTGGTTTTTCACCTCTTTATAACACTTGAGATGGTATAAACACAACGGAATATTGCACTCCACTGTGCAGATGCTCCTGAAAATTAGTTTTATTTTATTATATACCACATTTCGAAACTGCACCAGAAGTATGCTGAAAACAGACATTTATTTATTACATTTCTAAACCGATTATCTTTATATTTCTTTCTTCTTGAATGTAAGTAAATGCCCGTCGAGCCTCAATGTGTTTTTCTAACATATTTATGGTAAATGTTTTTTTAAGTCACAACAATCTATGTATAGTCTGAGAGTACATTTCAGATGACATTAATAATTAAAATAAACTATTTTTATTATTATTGAGAAACTTGGAAAGAACGCGAAAGTTTGGTTTTCATTTTGTCACCCTACGCTTTAATACACTTTAATATCATCTTTAGAACTTGATTTGCAATGATCGATCAAAGGTGAGCTCGAGCGAAAAACTTTGACGTGGTTCAGAAATTTTAATATGCATTTTCTGTTGCTGCTTTCAACTCCTCGAATTAAATGTCTATTGCGCAAATAGTTCCTTTGATGTGCCTTTTGTATTCGGGGAAATAATATTACATAGTGACATTTTCACGCTCGAATAGAAATTCTTATAAAATGGGACATTGCTGATAAATACATGCTTTGTGCTAACCACCTGAAAACTTCATATTTGCCAGTTACTATTGAGTTATTATATTAAATTAAATACATTATCAATTAAAAGTTAATAAATTTTGGCAAAAGAAAATTAAATATGAAGAGAATTTTTAAACATTAATTCCACAAACACATTATTTTGCTATATGGAAATTCTTGCAAATTTATAATTATTATCTGTTTTTCCTCAATATATACAGCTCACTATATGTTTGATTGAACTTTTAATTAACATTTTACATATGCAACATTTGGTCAATATTTATGCTGGCAATGTAAATACGCAAGCTAATTTCAAATGATTTCTCGTTATTTAACTATTTTGCTTTCAATTGAAAATTGCAGATTGAGTTTTCCATACTTCGAGTCTCATGTTAATGTATTAATGTATTTTGAGCGAAACTTTTATTTATTTAATTTGTAAACGTTTTTCCTACTGTATCAAATGGTAATGAAAATATTGGATGGATTTAATCCCATGTGTTCATTAAGGCCGAGCTGGTGGTGRAAATGCCGATTTATTATTGACCTGATAAATGTATTCGTTTTTTCCTTTAAACTTAGTACTTCAGAAAATKTMTTTCGTTACTTTAACACAAATATCGTTATCGACAAACTTAGAAACTAAGTGGCAAAATGAAAAACCATTTTTGAGCTCTTRGCAGGTGCGAWTGATRAATTSATTTGAAATGGAAGTTAATTGCGGTTGATCTTTTTTAGAAGTTTCTAAAATTGATGCTGMTKWTTGATGCATCCATCAATCATCGCAAAAAGAGCGAATTAAAGKWTTAYRATATKTTTTWTMRTGCTACTGATCTGTGRGTTTCAAGGGACGGGAAACCATRACGTTTCACTTGCAAATGCAACAAACATTATCAATCGCGATTTGCCTCTGTTTCTCAACTGTGGCCCAATTTTCTGGCTTTATTTCTTAGTTTGTGAACACAGTGCAAATTTGCCTTTTAACGCCTACTATTCTCATTATACCACGAGCACTGTTATTCAGCGTTTGATTATTGATACATTTTTTCCGTTTCATTTATGTTTTGTAGGCGGAAGCCGGTTAGAAGGCCTGTTTTGTTCCAGCTACACCTGTTGGCAGTTGAATTGGCAAATAATGTTCGAGTAAACGAGTTTTATTAATATTTATATTTGCAATATCAGGTGAATGTGTTTACATTGCCCGTCCGGGTAAACATGTAAGCTAATTTGAAGCAGCTTTTTTATGTGCAGTTTAATTTATCGTTGTAAACTCCGAGAGTTACGCTGAATTGATGCCATCGACTACATGAAAATACTATACTGTTGTTTTTAAA
>NW_026018508.1:13925422-13927077 GCF_020466585.1 Dendroctonus ponderosae
TGGAATTTTCTCTTACAGCTTGAGCCTAAGTGTGTCGCAGGATACCCTCTAGGTGATAGTTCTTGATTACTTTTTCATAAATAATTCGTTCTTATCGCGAAATAGGAGCACTATTTATCAATCTGTAATAAAAGACGTGAGGAAATTCTGTCTTTTTAAAGACTAAAATTTTTGAGGCAAAATACCCAAAAAGAAGTTTGTAAAAAAACAGGAAAAAATTGCTTTTTTTTATTCATATTGAACAAACTGCCAGTCGTTTTCCATGTAGAACATACAGTACTGAGAATCATCTTCTGTGGCGATCTCATCAGGAAGCATGCAAATCAACTTCAACACTAAAAAAAGTACCTTCCAAGTATGGCCGATGGCACCCAACTTCTACATAACAGGTTTTGTCGCGTAGAACTTCACTATACAGACGAATTGGTCAACTGATAATACTAGTGAAAAGTACAAAGAACAGAATGGTTGTCATCTGCAAATATTGGCAACTTTCCGGCAATCGACCTGTTTCGAGAGGCGAATAGAGTTTTTTTCTCATATTGCCCGAATTGAATTTGGCACGGTCTGTAGCACTGTCAGCTGTTTCCTTCATCAGGGACCTGCGGCACTACCCGGCATACCTAATTCATTCGTCCTCCGGCGTCTCTAATTTATATAAATTCTCCGTCTTCGAAAATTGTTACCACGTGACTCTCTGCACCGTTCCTTTCTGAATTGCATCAAGGATGCGGCAAATTTTCTTTTACGTTTACGTGATCGCGTTTTGGAGTTGAAAGAGTTTTCCCATCGAGCAATCGAACGTTCTGAGCATACACTGAGAACCCCCACATTTGATCGGTTTCTTAACTGCGATCATATCGCTCGTGCTATCAGAAAGTTGTCTGGAACCTCCACTTTAGAAAATGGGACTTCATGGGAGCAGAGAGTCGCAATGCAAACGTTGCAGGAGGATTCGCTGGTCCAAAACTCCCCATAAAGAACAAAACTACACAAGTTGACTGAGGATAGTTAGAGGCCGAAGTGAATTACTCGTTTGTAAAGGGCATGTTTTATTTAGCCAGCGCTTGTCGAGCCTTCCATACTAAACTAATCCAGGATGGGAACTTGTAAGATTTTCAAAGAGGCAAGTTTTCTCAGTAAATTAGCCAGCAGCCATAATGCGATGCTAGCATGTAGTTCACTACATTCAGAATTAAGAATATTAACGAGATAAAGTTTTCAATGCCCGATCCAATCCGGCTGAAAGGCTGCAGCTTTTGATATTAGAATTAATATCTTTATCATTGTTCGATTGTATCCAGATATTTTTGGCCCGAAGCCAAACGAATTTCGCGATTAATGCTGCATTAAAATGTGGATGCCAGTGGGCCATCATGATCGATGGGCTGACTGTTTTCTATTTATTCGTTGCTTTATACATTTGAGATGTAGATGGCCGCATATAAATGTGGAGCAATAACAGGTGCCCATCATCTGTGCGTTTTATCTCGACAATTCAGTATGATTTTGATTTCCAGAATAAAATTCTATTTGAAACTAATGGGTTTTTAGGCCGTCGTTCGGTAGAATTTCTTCCTGACGTTTCGCAAGCACGAGTGGCTTGCATCTTCAGAAGTGGTTAGCTTGAACGCTTACACTGTTCTCATCAGAAC
>NW_026018508.1:13927177-13928838 GCF_020466585.1 Dendroctonus ponderosae
CTCAAGCCTGCAGAAATCAGCATAGAAAACAGGATAAATTGCAAAAAAGTTAAAAAAGATTGTTCACTGATTTTGTCATTCCAGAGCGTAGCAAGCATCGGTCCTCTCACTCGCACCCATAGCGGTCGATCGGAGAAGCACGACGGCCGGTTGTTGCTACGTTCCAGCTTGGTATATTTTCGGCTTAAATTTGTTGGGTTTTGAGCGACACAAACCAGGAAAAATTGTTTTTTTTATTCATATTGAACAAACTGCCAGTCGTTTTCCATGTAGAACAGACAGTATCTGAAAATCGGCTTCTGGTGCGATCTTATCAGGAAGCATGCAAATCAACTTCAACACTAAAAAAAGTACCTTCCAGGTATGGCCGATGGCACCCAACTTCTACATAACAGGTTTTGCCGCGCAGAACTTCGCTATACAGACGAATTGGTCAACTGATAATACTAGTGAAAAGTACAAAGAACAGAATGGTTGTCATCTGCAAATATTGGCAACTTTCCGGCAATCGACCTGTTTCGAGAGGCGAATAGAGTTTTTTTCTCATATTGCCCGAATTGAATTTGGCACGGTCTGTAGCACTGTCAGCTGTTTCCTTCATCAGGGACCTGCGGCACTACCCGGCATACCTAATTCATTCGTCCTCCGGCGTCTCTAATTTATATAAATTCTCCGTCTTCGAAAATTGTTACCACGTGACTCTCTGCACCGTTCCTTTCTGAATTGCATCAAGGATGCGGCAAATTTTCTTTTACGTTTACGTGATCGCGTTTTGGAGTTGAAAGAGTTTTCCCATCGAGCAATCGAACGTTCTGAGCATACACTGAGAACCCCCACATTTGATCGGTTTCTTAACTGCGATCATATCGCTCGTGCTATCAGAAAGTTGTCTGGAACCTCCACTTTAGAAAATGGGACTTCATGGGAGCAGAGAGTCGCAATGCAAACGTTGCAGGAGGATTCGCTGGTCCAAAACTCCCCATAAAGAACAAAACTACACAAGTTGACTGAGGATAGTTAGAGGCCGAAGTGAATTACTCGTTTGTAAAGGGCATGTTTTATTTAGCCAGCGCTTGTCGAGCCTTCCATACTAAACTAATCCAGGATGGGAACTTGTAAGATTTTCAAAGAGGCAAGTTTTCTCAGTAAATTAGCCAGCAGCCATAATGCGATGCTAGCATGTAGTTCACTACATTCAGAATTAAGAATATTAACGAGATAAAGTTTTCAATGCCCGATCCAATCCGGCTGAAAGGCTGCAGCTTTTGATATTAGAATTAATATCTTTATCATTGTTCGATTGTATCCAGATATTTTTGGCCCGAAGCCAAACGAATTTCGCGATTAATGCTGCATTAAAATGTGGATGCCAGTGGGCCATCATGATCGATGGGCTGACTGTTTTCTATTTATTCGTTGCTTTATACATTTGAGATGTAGATGGCCGCATATAAATGTGGAGCAATAACAGGTGCCCATCATCTGTGCGTTTTATCTCGACAATTCAGTATGATTTTGATTTCCAGAATAAAATTCTATTTGAAACTAATGGGTTTTTAGGCCGTCGTTCGGTAGAATTTCTTCCTGACGTTTCGCAAGCACGAGTGGCTTGCATCTTCAGAAGTGGTTAGCTTGAACGCTTACACTGTTCTCATCAGAAC
>NW_026018508.1:13928938-13931078 GCF_020466585.1 Dendroctonus ponderosae
TGTCAATTCGTACTTGTAGTTGTCTGTTTTCTAATAAGTTCTTTATGGTATGTAGTAGATATGGTGGTGTGTGGAGTTTGTATAGTTTGTATAGTCAGCCCCTATGCCAGACACTATCAAAAGCCTTGTTGATGTCCATAAGTAGACATGCCGACTTTCCGTCAATTAGGTGAGTTGTTTGTATGTTGTTGGTCAAAATAAATAACGGATGAATAGTCGAGTGATATTGCTTAAAGCCAAATTGGTAGGTTGGTACATGTTTTCCGATCAGTTCTTCAAGTCTCTGCTTTAGTATGTGTTCCAAAACTTTCTCGTCTCTCGACAGACAAATTTAAGGTTTCAAGAAGGCAAAGACCTAAAAGAACGTTGATTTTTACCAATCATGAGTGTGTAAATTTTAAATCTGATGATGGAGCTGTTGTCTCACCGAAACGTAATAAAGAGACAAATTTAAGGTTTCAATAAGGCAAAGACCTAAAAGAACGTTGATTTTTACCAATCATGAGTTTGTGTAAATTTTAAATCTGATGATGACGCTGATGTCTCGCCCAAACGTAATGGCAACATTTTTACTTCACACTTTCACTGAGACTCAGGAAAGATAAAAATATCATAACAAGTACACGCAAGAAAATAAATCAGAATGATTATTACCGTGTAAAGAAACACAATAAATGAAGAAAGCAAAAGTACACTCGAGTTCAGCTCGAGGTTTAAATCGTCAAGCTCTATAAGAGTAAAACTGCTTACTAAAGCAATAGCTAGAGAGAATCAAGAAAATTTATATATTCCTACATCGAAGAAATGCGCAAAAAAATCGCGAATCCCTAATCCATCGCTAGGATTTATTGACCATTCCCTATGCGATATTAAGAATGCATATCCTCCGCAAGGGTCGCTAAATCAGGATAATACTTAACAGGGCCACCGATAATGTCTAGTCCGGGGGTCCGACCCTGTCCAATAAATTCGGATATTTAAAAAGGCACGTCCCGCCTGCCCGAACGAGGATTTAAATTTTACCGGAGACAAATTTATGTATATTGAATTTTTTTTGGATACACAAAGATGGGTTTGTGGCTTCCGTTGTTGCGGCTGTATTTCATGCAAAACCGTTTAACGCTGAACTTTTCCCGAACACGTTCGCTCCCTCAATAGCCGTTGACCGTGTTTGCCGGAGATGCAACCGAAACGTCTGGTAGAATTGAGCCACTAAGCGTCGAGACCAAATTTGCACATAAAAACTAACATTCTTTGAGAAATAATTGTGCTCAATTTGCATGGACGAAACATTTTACTAATGAAACTTGACAATTAGTAAACTGTTTGTTTTACTTTGACAACACTCTCACAAAGGCTCTATTTATTAACCCTTTTTGCCGTCTACGGCATATTTAATTCACTGACAAACGGTCGAATTTACGAGCTGGCCTGGTTGATTTCATTACGTGTGCCAGGCAAGGACATTTTTGTTTATGTCGCATTTTAACTATTGGAAGCGACAATAAATAAACAGATGACGCAAACGGGCAATACTTGAAAACAGTTAATAAAACTTGATATTAAATGAAAACTGCCGAAATTCCGAAATGAGATAACGTTCATGCTGTTTAAAATGCACAACTCAGTTGGTCCCTGTTTTTGGATTTTTGGATGAAAACATTCTGCTCATTTTCGAATAAAATGTGTTGGTTATACCTGGATTACTTGAATAAACTCGACATTAAATCGATGTGGTCATGTCGACTTTTGGATAAGTTTGCTAAAGCCTCATTTGGAGCAAAGCTGAGAAATTCGTCGTCGATTTGAGCTGATCGACATAAAATATAATCGTTGGCCCACATAATGCGCTTGGAGTCCATAGCGATATTCATAAAATCAGTCAATAGTCAAAATTCAGCAGTTACTGGTAGCTTAACAGCTAATACGTCGAATCCCGACCAATAGATTTTATTGCGACATAAAATTTTAGTTGCCAGTAAACAAGGCTTACAGATTATCCTATAAATGTGTTGTAAATTTTCGATGGTGGCTTCATAAAGGCTTTTTCTCTATTTGTTTAGAGACTAAAGGCATCATTGCATTTTATTTGCTTACATCCATAAAAACCTGACGGGAGTGATTAGGCTGCATCGGTTTT
>NW_026018508.1:13931178-13933885 GCF_020466585.1 Dendroctonus ponderosae
TTTTGCTCTATCATATAGACTTTTTACGATACCTTTTTTAACCATTATCGGGTGATTTGAGTCGAAATTCAAATATCGGTTATTATGAGTAGGTTTTCTATAGACCAAGGTTTCGAAGTTGTCTAAATTTTTCTGAATTAGTATATGGAGAAAAGGAATTTGGTGATTTTGTTCTTTTTCAATAGTGAATTTAATTGTTAGTTCTTTATTATTCAAATAAGATAAAAATTCATCAAGTTTTTGTTCGCCATGACTGTAAATGGAGAATACGTTATCAATATAACGCGACCAAATTATTGGTTTAAATTTGTAATTATTAATGAAAGTTGATTCAAATTTTTCCATAAATGAATTACTAAAAAATGGGGATAGTGGTGACCCCATAGCCATTCCAAAATTTTGTTGATAAAAATTGTCATTGTATTGAAAGTAAGTTGACTTTACACATATTGTTAAAAGTTCAATAATGGTGTTAATGCTTAGTTGTGTGCGTTCTTTAAGATTGGTGTCATTTTGTAATTTTTGTTTGATGATATTTAAAGTTTTATCAACAGGAACATTAGTGAATAGACTAACAACATCAAAACTTACTAGAATATGGTTTGGATTTATGTCTATGTCTGATAATTTTTGTAAAAAATGTTCAGAATTTTTAATATAGGAAGTTGTGTTATTTATTAGGGGATTTAAAATGTTTAAAAGCTATTTGGCTAAGGGATGTGTAGGTGAATTTATACTACTAACTATTGGTCGTAAAGAAATATTGACTATAAATTTTTGGAACTCCGGAAAAATGTGGTGTTTTACTATTGTGTGGTGTTAATTTTGATTTAACGTAATCTGTGAATTCATGTTTAAATTTTTTTAAAGTGTTATAAATTTGTCTTTCAAAACGTTCTGTTGGATTTTTGTTTTTTTGTTTGAAAAGTAATTTAAGTTGCAGGTTCGTTCGTCATTTCTCAATATTTAATCGTGTGGTAGAATTGGTCAATCATTGAATTGTTTTATGAAAATTGGCCCAAAATCGGTGACACCAAAGCAATGATGGCGAATATTTTCGATAGTGATCTGGCTCGAAGGACCAAATGTGCTGAAGTTGCTTGAAGGGTCAAATGTCCCTGATAAGGAATAATATATTTAGGAACTTCATGGTGACTTTTTTAAAGTGCATTTTTTTCCTGTGTTCGTTTCACAATAACAACATTTTCGTTTGGTCATACACCATAATTTTCTGTAGGCCGATCTTATAGGTCCAGCAACATTTTTGGGGAAAACCGATGCAGCCTAATCACTCCCGTCAGGTTTTTATGGATGTAAGCAAATAAAATGCAATGATGCCTTTAGTCTCTAAACAAATAGAGAAAAAGCCTTTATGAAGCCACCATCGAAAATTTACAACACATTTATAGGATAATCTGTAAGCCTTGTTTACTGGCAACTAAAATTTTATGTCGCAATAAAATCTATTGGTCGGGATTCGACGTATTAGCTGTTAAGCTACCAGTAACTGCTGAATTTTGACTATTGACTGATTTTATGAATATCGCTATGGACTCCAAGCGCATTATGTGGGCCAACGATTATATTTTATGTCGATCAGCTCAAATCGACGACGAATTTCTCAGCTTTGCTCCAAATGAGGCTTTAGCAAACTTATCCAAAAGTCGACATGACCACATCGATTTAATGTCGAGTTTATTCAAGTAATCCAGGTATAACCAACACATTTTATTCGAAAATGAGCAGAATGTTTTCATCCAAAAATCCAAAAACAGGGACCAACTGAGTTGTGCATTTTAAACAGCATGAACGTTATCTCATTTCGGAATTTCGGCAGTTTTCATTTAATATCAAGTTTTATTAACTGTTTTCAAGTATTGCCCGTTTGCGTCATCTGTTTATTTATTGTCGCTTCCAATAGTTAAAATGCGACATAAACAAAAATGTCCTTGCCTGGCACACGTAATGAAATCAACCAGGCCAGCTCGTAAATTCGACCGTTTGTCAGTGAATTAAATATGCCGTAGACGGCAAAAAGGGTTAATAAATAGAGCCTTTGTGAGAGTGTTGTCAAAGTAAAACAAACAGTTTACTAATTGTCAAGTTTCATTAGTAAAATGTTTCGTCCATGCAAATTGAGCACAATTATTTCTCAAAGAATGTTAGTTTTTATGTGCAAATTTGGTCTCGACGCTTAGTGGCTCAATTCTACCAGACGTTTCGGTTGCATCTCCGGCAAACACGGTCAACGGCTATTGAGGGAGCGAACGTGTTCGGGAAAAGTTCAGCGTTAAACGGTTTTGCATGAAATACAGCCGCAACAACGGAAGCCACAAACCCATCTTTGTGTATCCAAAAAAAATTCAATATACATAAATTTGTCTCCGGTAAAATTTAAATCCTCGTTCGGGCAGGCGGGACGTGCCTTTTTAAATATCCGAATTTATTGGACAGGGTCGGACCCCCGGACTAGACATTATCGGTGGCCCTGTTAAGTATTATCCTGATTTAGCGACCCTTGCGGAGGATATGCATTCTTAATATCGCATAGGGAATGGTCAATAAATCCTAGCGATGGATTAGGGATTCGCGATTTTTTTGCGCATTTCTTCGATGTAGGAATATATAAATTTTCTTGATTCTCTCTAGCTATTGCTTTAGTAAGCAGTTTTACTCTTATAGAGCTTGACGATTTAAACCTCGAGCT
>NW_026018508.1:13933985-13935676 GCF_020466585.1 Dendroctonus ponderosae
GATGAGAACAGTGTAAGCGTTCAAGCAAACCACTTCTGAAGATGCAAGCCACTCGTGCTTGCGAAACGTCAAGAAGAAATTCTACCGAACGACGGGCTAAAAAACCGAAAAACCCATTAGTTTCAAGGAGTGGCCTCGAAACTCTATCTCTTTTGATAAATAACAGAACTTTTACTGAAGAAGGAGAACAAGTAACAGTTAATATGGCTAATGAGCCTAAAGGAGGCAAATATGACAACCACAAAACAAAAGAAGTAAGAAATAGAGTAAATAGTCAAGTAAAATAAACAAGTATAAGGCCACAATTCCATAAACGAGCAGTTGAAGAAAGCTCGAAACTCATCAGCGGCATGAAAAGAGCTCAGATCGAAAAAGTAAGTCGTAGTCGTACAGTATGACAGAGAAGATAATCCAAACAGACATTGAGGATAAGGAAATAAACAAAATAAAGAAGTAACAGAACCGCATCCTACTGAAAGTTTTCTGAAACATGCCCTTAAAAAAGAACGTGTGAAACAGCCAGCCTGCAATATATTTATGTACTGGTTAGCTGAAACTATAGAAAAATTCGGGAAAAGAGAAAAAAAGACACTTAGCACTGCCTGTAAAGTTTAACAGCGTGCAGAATGCAGCTGATACAGTTAAAGTTCGGGCACACCTCGTGTATCATATAACCCCGATGGAACCTAAACTGCAGTCGAGATTTAAATTTGAATTCTTTATCACTTCCTTGCGGGCTCAAAAAGAGTAAAATATTATTATCATTCCAAAGACCGCGGCGCTTCTATTTTTACACGGCTACAGCCGATTTTATATTCAGGGCGCTATTTTATGTAGCCTCGCTACATTTCGGCGTTATGGCTGTTTTGGAACAATATGAGATACGGACCCTTAATATAAATCACGCGGAAAACGTCGCCCGAGGTGCAAAAATTTAAATCTACCGAAACTTTACAGCTCTTATTATTTTTTGAATAATTTTTGGCTAAATCTTTCCTCTGCCGGGTGCGCGAATGCTACCGGAATACCTTGAGAATAATAAATAGTAAACACGTCCAACCTTTACGTTAAACTCATCAGATTTTGTTGCTAAAAACCAAACAATACTACATTAGACAAGAAGAAAATGTCCACAAAATATAAGCCACAAATAAGAGTGGCAGGGTAACACAAAAAGGCAAATAATAGACAACAGAAATTGAATTGAATTGAATCCATTTGAAATAAACTGCTGTTTATTCGCATTAAATTCAAAAGGTCAATTCAAAAACTAAAAAAATATATGAAAATATAAAATAAAAGTTAGTAATTCTCAGGTACACAGAGCGGTTCAATTAATTTTTACTGAAAACCTTTAGAAACAGTATAAATGGGTTCAGGAATCTAACAAAAAATTTAAAAGACGCTCACCATAAACATAAAATAAATATGTTCA
Organism: Dendroctonus ponderosae; assembly: GCF_020466585.1. Taxonomy (NCBI): domain Eukaryota; kingdom Metazoa; phylum Arthropoda; class Insecta; order Coleoptera; family Curculionidae; genus Dendroctonus; species Dendroctonus ponderosae. The sequence continues at coordinate 13,935,421 of NW_026018508.1, forward strand.
TCAAATAATTGTGCCAAAGAGAAAAAACTGCCATAAAATCTAAAGATCCTAGAATGGAAATCCAAAATGTGAAATAAAAATAGTCGGGAGAGAAAAAGAGAAACAAATTACTTTGGCAAGACTGCAAGTTATAAATATAAAAAAACTGCAAGAACATGGATGGAACAAGCACATTTATCAAGCCGATAAAATTCAGGATTCTCGGCACTTTCTATGAAACTTTCAGTATCTATAGGTTCAGGTGCATTCAAGAAAC
>NW_026018508.1:13935776-13937504 GCF_020466585.1 Dendroctonus ponderosae
ACCCGTTCAGTTCTTCCGCAGAACTGAACGCGGGTTCTGATGAGAACAGTGTAAGCGTTCAAGCAAACCACTTCTGAAGATGCAAGCCACTCGTGTTTGCGAAACGTCAAGAAGAAATTCTACGGAACGACGGCCTAAAAACCCGAAAACTCATTAGTTTCAAGGAGTGGCCTCAAAAGTCTATGTCTTTTGATAAATAACAGAACTGTTACTGAAGAAGGAGAACAAGTAACAGTTAATATGACTAATGAGCCTAAAAGAGGCAAATATGACACCCACAAAACAAAAGAAGTAAGAAATAGAGTAAATAATCAAGTAAAATAAACAAGTATAAGGCCACAATTCCATAAACGAGCAGTTGAAGAAAGCTCGAAAATCATCAGCGGCATGAAAAGAGCTCAGATCGAAAAAGCAAGTCGTAGTCGTACAGTATGACAGAGAAGATAATCTAAACAGACATTGAGGATAAGGAAATCAACAAAATAAAGAAGTAACAGAACCGCATCCTACTGAAAGTTTTCTGAAACATGCCCTTAAAAAAGAACGTGTGAAACAGCCAGCCTGCAATATATTTATGTACTGGTTAGCTGAAACTATAGAAAAATTCGGGAAAAGAGAAAAAAAGACACTTAGCACTGCCTGTAAAGTTTAACAGCGTGCAGAATGCAGCTGATACAGTTAAAGTTCGGGCACACCTCGTGTATCATATAACCCCGATGGAACCTAAACTGCAGTCGAGATTTAAATTTGAATTCTTTATCACTTCCTTGCGGGCTCAAAAAGAGTAAAATATTATTATCATTCCAAAGACCGCGGCGCTTCTATTTTTACACGGCTACAGCCGATTTTATATTCAGGGCGCTATTTTATGTAGCCTCGCTACATTTCGGCGTTATGGCTGTTTTGGAACAATATGAGATACGGACCCTTAATATAAATCACGCGGAAAACGTCGCCCGAGGTGCAAAAATTTAAATCTACCGAAACTTTACAGCTCTTATTATTTTTTGAATAATTTTTGGCTAAATCTTTCCTCTGCCGGGTGCGCGAATGCTACCGGAATACCTTGAGAATAATAAATAGTAAACACGTCCAACCTTTACGTTAAACTCATCAGATTTTGTTGCTAAAAACCAAACAATACTACATTAGACAAGAAGAAAATGTCCACAAAATATAAGCCACAAATAAGAGTGGCAGGGTAACACAAAAAGGCAAATAATAGACAACAGAAATTGAATTGAATTGAATCCATTTGAAATAAACTGCTGTTTATTCGCATTAAATTCAAAAGGTCAATTCAAAAACTAAAAAAATATATGAAAATATAAAATAAAAGTTAGTAATTCTCAGGTACACAGAGCGGTTCAATTAATTTTTACTGAAAACCTTTAGAAACAGTATAAATGGGTTCAGGAATCTAACAAAAAATTTAAAAGACGCTCACCATAAACATAAAATAAATATGTTCATCAAATAATTGTGCCAAAGAGAAAAAACTGCCATAAAATCTAAAGATCCTAGAATGGAAATCCAAAATGTGAAATAAAAATAGTCGGGAGAGAAAAAGAGAAACAAATTACTTTGGCAAGACTGCAAGTTATAAATATAAAAAAACTGCAAGAACATGGATGGAACAAGCACATTTATCAAGCCGATAAAATTCAGGATTCTCGGCACTTTCTATGAAACTTTCAGTATCTATAGGTTCAGGTGCATTCAAGAAAC
>NW_026018508.1:13937604-13939401 GCF_020466585.1 Dendroctonus ponderosae
TCGCCGTGACCGAGAAAAATCGGTTCACCCTCCCATAAAAAGTTATCGCTTCAAAAACTAAAAAATATACAACTTTGTTCGGCATCCATATATAAAAACGAATAGGAGAACTAAAGCTGCAAAAAAACGAAGCACAAATGGGTAATAATTTTAAGCATGCGGAGCCTCGTGGACATTAGTAGCAACGACCACAATTACATTAGAGTACGGCTGCATTGCAAACGCTGTTAATAACATCCATAAATCGCGTGCCAGCTGACCAGCGTCCAGTTTCGAGGGCCCGAATCTTTCCTGGACCGATTTAGAGCTCGACTAGGGCAGCGATTCTATCTGCACAATTGTTTGAAACGATGTACACTCGCCCACTAGGGCTTGTTTCTTGCTGGACAGCATCGCCATGAATGGGTCATTTTCAAATATCCCGAAATTTACAAATGTGTGCACATTTAGCTTTTATCATTTTCGCGATTTATAGCTGTGGGTTTACACAAAATGAACCAAATCGGTCTTTGGATGTACATATATGAATTTCAAAATTAAAAATGTACTAGGAAGACCAGCAATGGGATTTTAAGGGCGAGAAACCTGGGACAAACTGAGCCTTTTACAATAAGATTCTTTATTAATCGCACTTCTCCAACTTTGTTTAAATCGCTAAGTTTACCAACTGATTTTGTGATGCAACCAGACTTTGCCCTCTCTTCAGCTATTGACACCGACTTAAAGCTATTTACCCATTTTTTAATATCAATTTTTTTAATTTCTGGCTGATGTTTTGACATAGAGACCATAAGTTGCAGCCATTCAATAAGGATCTTTATTTGGATTCCCGAAATCTCCATTTATTGGTAGCCTCAAGGCCTGCAGACCGACCAGCCTGGAAAAATAACGACATTTATATATGCCAGTCATGTTTCATATATATACATATTTTATCAATTTCGATCTTGATGTAGTTTATGAATGGTATTTGCGGGGCACATTTTTTTGAACGTTCAAATGTCGAGTGTTGGTTTCCGTATTAATTAATCTCATATTAAATTTCCCTCGGTCCGAAACCTGCACCCGCAGTTTTCTTTCTTGGTTTAATAACGTTTGATTTATTTTTAATATTTTGACTTCCAAACTTCCAGTTTCAAACGAAGGCAAGTAACAATCTAAATTTTTCTCCATCTTTTGAGTGCATTTGACGCCAGAGATGCTGAAACTTTCATAAAAAGTGCCGAGAATCCCGAGTTTTATCGGCTTGATAAATGTACGTTATTCTCAAATTTAGTGAAAAATGCGCTCTTTTGTTCAAAAATTGAGATCTTCCAAACAAAGGCAAGTAGCAATCTAAAATTTTCACCATCTTTTGAGTGCATTTGACGCTATCGATGCTGAAAGTTTTATAAAAATTGCCGGCAAGGCTGATTTTTGTCGGCTTGATAAATGTATGTGTTTCAAAATTAGTGAAAAGTGCGCTCTTTTGGTCAAAAATTGAAATCTTTCAAACGAAGGCAAGTAGCAATCTAAAATTTCCACCATCTTTTGAGTTCATTTGACGCTATAGATGCAGAAAGTTTTATAAAAATTGCCGGCAAGGCTGATTTTTGTCTACTTGTTAAATGTATGTGAGTCTCAAAATTAGTGAAAAGTTCGCTCTTTTGTTCAAAAATTCACATTTTCCAAACTTAGGCTCTAGCATTTTGAAATTTTCACTGTTTCTTGAATGCACCTGAACCTATAGATACTGAAAGTTTCATAGAAAGTGCCGAGAATCCTGAATTTTATCGGCTTGATAAATGTGCTTGTTCC
>NW_026018508.1:13939501-13941464 GCF_020466585.1 Dendroctonus ponderosae
ATCTAGCCGATAAAAATCAAAATTCTCGGCACTTTTTATGAAACTTATCAGTATCTATAGATTCAGGTGCATTCAAGAAACAGTGAAAATTTCAAAATGCTAGAGCCTAAGTTTGGAAAATGTGAATTTTTGAACGAATGACCGCACTTTTCACTAATTTTGAGATTTACCTACATATATCAAGCCGACAAAAATCAACCTTGCTGACCATTTTTATAAAACTTTCAGCATCTATAGTGTCAAATGCACTCAAAAGATGGTGGAAATTTTAGATTGCTACTTGCCTTCGTTTGGAAGATCTCAATTTTTGACCAAAAGAGCGCACTTTTGACTAATTTTGAGAATTACCTACATTTATCAAGCCGACAAAAATCAGCCTTGCCGGCAATTTTGTAAAACTTTCAGCATCTATAGCGTCAAATGCACTCAAAAGATGGTGAAAATTTTAGATTGCTACTTGCTTTCGTTTGGAAGATCTCAACATTTGAACAAAAGAGCGCACTTTTCACTAATTTTGAGACTCACATACAATTATCAAGCCGACAAAAATCAGCCTTGCCGGCAATTTTTATGAAAGTTTCAGCATCTCTGGCGTCAAATGCACTCAAAAGATGGTGAAAAATTTAGATTGCTACTTGCCTTCGTTTGGAAGATCTCAATTTTTGAACAAAAGAGCGCATTTTTCACTAATTTTGAGATTTACCTACATTTCGTCAAGCCGACAAAAATCAACCTTGCTGGCAATTTTTATAAAACTTCCAGCATCTCTAGCGTCAAATGCACTGAAAAGATGGTGAAAATTTGAGATTGTTACTTGCCTTCGTTTGAAACTGGAAGTTTGGAGGTGAAAATATTAAAAATAAATCAAACGTCATTAAACGAAGAAAGAAAACTGCGGGTGCAGGTTTCGGACCGAGGGAAATTTAATATGAGATTAATTAATAAGGAAACCAACACTCGACATTTGAACGTTCAAAAAAATGTGCCCCGCAAATACCATTTATAAACTACATCAAGATCGAAATTGATAAAATATGTATATATATGAAACATGACTGGCATATATAAATGTCGTTATTTTTCCAGGCTGGTCGGTCTGCAGGCCTTGAGGCTACCAATAAATGGAGATTTCGGGAATCCAAATAAAGATCCTTATTGAATGGCTGCAACTTATGGTCTCTATGTCAAAACATCAGCCAGAAATTAAAAAAATTGATATTAAAAAATGGGTAAATAGCTTTAAGTCGGTGTCAATAGCTGAAGAGAGGGCAAAGTCTGGTTGCATCACAAAATCAGTTGGTAAACTTAGCGATTTAAACAAAGTTGGAGAAGTGCGATTAATAAAGAATCTTATTGTAAAAGGCTCAGTTTGTCCCAGGTTTCTCGCCCTTAAAATCCCATTGCTGGTCTTCCTAGTACATTTTTAATTTTGAAATTCATATATGTACATCCAAAGACCGATTTGGTTCATTTTGTGTAAACCCACAGCTATAAATCGCGAAAATGATAAAAGCTAAATGTGCACACATTTGTAAATTTCGGGATATTTGAAAATGACCCATTCATGGCGATGCTGTCCAGCAAGAAACAAGCCCTAGTGGGCGAGTGTACATCGTTTCAAACAATTGTGCAGATAGAATCGCTGCCCTAGTCGAGCTCTAAATCGGTCCAGGAAAGATTCGGGCCCTCGAAACTGGACGCTGGTCAGCTGGCACGCGATTTATGGATGTTATTAACAGCGTTTGCAATGCAGCCGTACTCTAATGTAATTGTGGTCGTTGCTACTAATGTCCACGAGGCTCCGCATGCTTAAAATTATTACCCATTTGTGCTTCGTTTTTTTGCAGCTTTAGTTCTCCTATTCGTTTTTATATATGGATGCCGAACAAAGTTGTATATTTTTTAGTTTTTGAAGCGATAACTTTTTATGGGAGGGTGAACCGATTTTTCTCGGTCACGGCGA
>NW_026018508.1:13941564-13943029 GCF_020466585.1 Dendroctonus ponderosae
ATTATGTATACATATAGTGTGTCAAGTGTATCCTGTCTCTATAGCTCTTCCTCGTTTTACCGTCTATTTTAAACAGATAAAACGTCTTCCAATCACCAAAATTTTTTGATTTTTTAGTCCTATTCAGATACAAGTTGTAGCAGACGTTCATGAACAACATACACAAGAGCAGTCACAAAAACATGCTATAATGCGAAAAGTATTAAGTAATGCTGAACGCCAAAAACGATTTCGTGCTAAAAAAGGAGCATTAAGTAATAGATCAACTCAAAGTACGTTTCATCAACCACGAACTAGTGCTGAACGTCAAAGATTATACAAAGCACATAACAAATTACGACTAAAAAATACAGAAACTCGAGAAGAAGAGTTTACACAAACCCAAGAAGAGCAATATGTACAACATCTCGTTAAAGAATGTTAAATGTTGCAAATAAAAAATATATTTTACATTCAAAAGGAAATTAAATTAAAATTGACCTATTCCTGATCCATTTATATATTATTAGACTAACAAGAATATTAAAATTATAAAATACAATTATTGTGCCATCATGCGTTAAACAACTTCAATATTTTATGATTTCCATAAATTTATGAAGTTATCACTTCTGTCGAGCGTCCCGTGACGCACACCATTTTTTTTTCATTTCGAAAGACAACATGTGAACTAAACAATCAACACAATTGAATATTTAGACTGAAAACACACTGTACTTCTTTGTTGTTGAAGTTGCAACAGACTTTTACTATCAATTTGTAAAGTCAAACCAAGTCAACAAGTATTCGCACGAAAAATGTGGCTTCAAAACCATTTTATTTGTGCACCAAAGCACCCATGACTGTCCACGCGCCGTAAAACACAATTATGTTCTTTATAAGGTTTTTAAAATAATTCCAAAATACGAAGTTCAACATCACAGCCATTAAAGTCTTGTGAGAACCCACTCCGAGTTATAGAATTTCCCATTAATTACAACTTCTCAACGGTTCTGATGCTGAGGTGCTAGATTGGGCTTCCGGTGTTACGATCGCACATTTATTTTTATTGAACGCGATTAGCCCGGTTTTATGGTGACACTTGTATGAAATGTCCCCGGAGCCGTTTTATTGTCTGCCGGAATTTAATTTGCTCGAATTTAATGTACTCCTTTTATTACGGGCGCAAAATTATCTTGTAGCCGATCCGATTTCCGATTTTACGACCCGAACAGCAGATTTGTTGTTCAAATGTTGATATTCGGAATGGCCGTTCATGCACTTACATGCTCAACGGGGCCATTTTCTCCCACAAATAATGGTCTCAGGTACCACATTAATAACGTTGGGAGTTTATTCTTGCCATGTCGGTTGCCGCTAATGTTTCCTGCTTGGAGGATGCAAGTTTCCAGCATCCGATGGAAAATGCGGTTCAAAAGTTCATTAAGAACACCTCCGTATTTACCAGATTTGCCTCGATGTGTTC
>NW_026018508.1:13943129-13944312 GCF_020466585.1 Dendroctonus ponderosae
AGAATATGGTTTGGATTTATGTCTATGTCTGATAATTTTTGTAAAAAATGTTCAGAATTTTTAATATAGGAAGTTGTGTTATTTATTAGGGGATTAAAATTTTCTGTGGGAGAAACAACTGGTAGTGTTGCCAAGGTTTATTATTATTGATTGAGTCTGGACGGTGGAAGCGTGGAATAAATAGTATTGAATTCTTTATCGATCGTAGTTTTAATAAAATCAACCCTAACAATTTTCTTAATCGCATGAAATCCAGCATTATTATTGACTGAATTCTCAGAAAATGTCTGGTATTCGTTTCGAATACCACGAAATTAATTCGGGAAATTTTCTCTAAAATTTCTCTTTGATATGGGCAATCTTGAATGAATCACGAAAATTGAATGAAATGATAAAAAAAAAACAAATTTTCCACTATTGCACTGAGTGAACAAATCCTTTTCAGTACCTACATTTTAAATCGAATGTTTCAAAACTTTTCGGCCGAGGCCAAATATCCTAAGGCCAAATCATATTTCTAAATTATGTCTGGCTTGTGTTGTGCTCGTAAGGCGCGATCAAAAATTCAATTCTCTTCCCGTCCGGTTCCTCATAAAGCGGCTCTGAGATTGCACAGAAGGCATTAATTTCCAATTTTCTATCAGCGATGCGGCACAAATCGGTTCCAGAAAGCCCGCGAGACATTACACCTTAAATTATCGACCAGTCAAAACTTATTTTCTGGCTTGAATTAAGAGTGGCCTGCAATCGAAAGAGTGGAACTCGAATTTTATTGACGTGCTTATTCTCCGATTTTCGATTTCGGAGTTTTTTTAATGACTTCCAGATCCAATCTTTTGAGGTCCGCAGTAAACATTCGGCACAATTATAGCTGAACGGTCGTAAATTAGTTGTTTTATTGGAGTTAGCAGATGTGCCCTAATAAAAAAAGTTCCAAAATCTACACAAAAATGTTAATAAAATTATGAATGCCAACCAAACAACTGCGCTAAAAAAACTCCAATAAATTCAAACACTACTAACCAAATAATGGACAAATTGTCACATTTTCCGGATTGGTTTAACTAAAATGAAATAAAAATACTTCAAAAGAAATTCCTGGGTTCCAGTCAATTTTATTGTTTACCATTTAAAATGTTACAAAAACGTTTCGGTGTTTTTCTCCACCATCATCAGTTTGTCC
>NW_026018508.1:13944412-13945666 GCF_020466585.1 Dendroctonus ponderosae
CTTTGCAAAATCATTAAAACTGCCATCATTATTTAGTCACGAAGCATGTTTCAAGCAAACTCCAGAAACGCAGAATTTCGCTCCAGAAAACCCTCGGCCTCTGTCGAATTTTGGTTCCAAACCGAGTGTTGAGAAAATTAGCTTTTAACTGGAGCACGGCTCAAGTTGCTGAAAATGAGTTAATGTGCTCCCCTGGAACACATTTGATAAACCGTTTAAACATGTCATCACAAGGGATGTTTGTTGCGTTCAAAACAATACAATATTTGATAGGAGCGTCTCTTGTTTCTGGATATTAAACAAGTTTTTAAAGAAAAATCTAATTATCACATTTAACTGCAGTTTGCAACAAGTTCGAATGTCATCCATGTGATCAAACCTACTTTAGGACAGAATGCAAAGACGCATATCGTCATACCTGAAAGAAACGCATTTATCAAGATTACGCATCTTTAGCTCACGGAACGATTTATCAAAGCTGGAACGAAACAGAGTCGGGCATGTCGTCGTTCCTCCATGTCAAATGAAGGAACAAAAATGACACCTCGCTTCGTCATCCAATATAAGCAGCCATCCGTCGAATTAACATCTTCAAGGCACAACTTCCTTCTTTATTACGACGCGCGAAACCGGGCTAGAGTGACGTGATTATGAATTATGTTTTGCTGCTCGTGTCAATGCAGGAGTGGAACGAGATACGTTTTTAAATGGAAAATTCCAAATACGGAAGCTTTATTGAGCAGGAGATGAACATCAACATTCTCAACCAGAAAACGATCAACTACAAAACATAAGCAAGAACAATCCAGGCAATAAAAGTTGCTTTCGCACCATTTGCAGATCGAGAGCCCAAGAACATTTAATTGCCGTTTTTTTCCTTCCACACCAAAAAATAAGGTCGTTCTAGATCAGGAAGATTCAAGGCTGAAGAACAAATCATTGTGGTGGAAACTGTCACCTCTTCAGGCAGGGTTGAAAGCAAGTGGCTTCTTGTTGCTTACGATCGAGTTTTTTCGCTCAATCCACACACCGGATATATTTTTCATTCCTGATCGTATCATCTGCCTCCAGTAGGAAATTGCTACAGAATAGTCCACTTTTCTCCCTTTTCTCCTCATGCATTCTTTCTAAAATTTAATTTAATTCCATCAAAATCGTGACTTATATTGGAAAATGCTTCATAATTTTGAACTTCGTCTGTTGCAACTTTGTTAGTTGATTTTCCCAAGTTTGCTTCCTTATTTGGTTTGTTGC
>NW_026018508.1:13945850-13946782 GCF_020466585.1 Dendroctonus ponderosae
CTATTGATAAAAAACAAACTCCTCTAAAGATAAAACTGCTTCAAACATGGTTCGTAAAAATGTCTTTCTTTTATACCTAATCGGATGCTAAATGTGCTTAATTCCTCCGGCAAATGACTAACTACCCTCTTGGACCCATAAATAAGGGTGCGCGATTGCAAGCGTATCCGCCAAAATATTGTTCTTTTTCCAACTTAATTATAAATAAAGTTGCGACGCAAAAGCCTGATAGACTTCGACGTCTTCGGTAAACAACCCAAACCATCCGACATTTATTCGTTACTTACTGACCGCAAGAATCAGTGGTGTGGAAAACCACACCTCAAACGCGATGTTGTACTCCTCAAGTACAAACAAACCGATCGATTAACTGATTTATTTATATAGTTTGTGCTCAGGCAGTTAAACCTCAAGTTTATTGATTTTTTATTGCAGAAGCATTTTATGTGTGAAGGTGACACTAATGCAATTTATCCAAAAAAGTGTCTTTCGGAAGGAAAAAGGTTCCATGCAGGTTCTCTTAGTAACGCTAAATCAAACTCGCTCTATTTTGCAATGTGGTAGCTTATTCCCCTGGAAGGTGGCACAAAGTCAATAAAAAAATTTCTAATATGCCGCATCGCATACCCGATAACAAAAAATGTTTCTAGTCGCTTTCCATAAAAATCCTATTTACTTTGAAAATGGCACTTTTATAGAAAAACTTCAAAGCTATGGGTAAAGAAGATTTTGCAACTTTTGTTTTTATTAAAAAATTGTTTGTTTTTCATAAGTCATAAGTAGTGATTTGAATACATAATTAAAAGTTTTACAAACTTTTTTTTGGGTATTTCGTCTCAAAAATTTTTGTCTTTAAAAAAGACAGAATTTCCCCACGTCTTTTATTACAGATTGATAAATAGTGCTCCTATTTCGCAATAAGAACGAATTAT
>NW_026018508.1:13946882-13948957 GCF_020466585.1 Dendroctonus ponderosae
AGGCAAGTAGCAATCTCAATTTTGCACCATCTTTTGAGTGCATTTGACGCTATAGATGCTGATAGTTTTATAAAAATTGCCGGCAAGGCTGATTTTTGTCGGCTTGATAAATGTAGATAATTCTCAAAATTAGTGAAAAGTGCGCTCTTTTGGTCAAAAATTCAGATCTTCCAAACGAAGGCAAGTAGTAATCTAAAATTTCCACCATCTTTTGAGTGCATTTGACGCTATAGATGCTGAAGGTTTTATAAAAATTACCGGCAAGGCTGATTTTTGTCGGCTTGATAAATGTATGTGAGTCTCAAAATGAGTGAAAAGTGCGCTCTTTTGTTCAAAAATTGAGATCCTCCAAACGAAGGCAAGGAGCAGTCTAAATTTTTCACCATCTTCTGAGTGCATTTGACGCTATAGATGCTGAAAGTTTTATAAAAATCGACCAAATCGATGGAAATTTCGGTCACAAGTCGAAATTTCACTTGCGTAATTTTTAAACTGATGATTATTTCGGGCCCAAGCATCTTCCCTGTAAAGTTTTTGAGTCTATAACAACAAAAATATTACGGGTTAAAAATTCTGACTGCTCAAAAACGCCTTAAAATGGAGCAAAACTTTCGGATATAAAGATTTCAGAGGGTTTTTCAACGAGTTCGTTACATTCCTCGCTTCACACAGATGAAACCGATGTAGAATTCGATGCATCTTGAGAGAATTGATATTTTATCAAAAAATCGATTTCTATAAAAATGAAATTTTGGTCGAAAACAAAAATTTCGCATACGGGGTTTTTGATCTCAGTGGTTTGTCACCGTATGCACATTTAAAGCAAAGCGCCACCCTTTCTGATAAGGACAATATAGACAGTTAAAAATGGTGACTGCTGAAGAACCGCTTAAAATACACAAAACTGACGATTTTTTTATGATCTAAAACCTCTAGCGTGTTTTCAAATGAGCTGGATTCGTTCCGTACTTTCTCGACATCAAAACGATGCGGAATTCAAAGTATTTTGAGAGATTTGTAAACTTTTTGAATAATTTACCTCTACCTTTAATCACCTCTAAAACCCCTGCAATTTTCAACCATATCGTCGCTTTGCTCGCTTTCTTGATACGGATAATGTAAAATTCGATTTACCATTTTGAAAAAAATCGAAATCCACCAATTGAAAATTTCAACCAAACATTTTTCACACATTTGAGATTTTTTCAAGCAAGGTAATCGTTTTTCAGCCGAATCACGTCCATGTTGAGGTTCATCATGCTGGAAGCTACTGAAAACGAAAGTCAGAAACTTCTCTTTAAATGCTTAACAGTAAAGTCAAAGTTACCGAATTGCACACGTAAGCTCAAGTATTTTGTTTATTTACATTCGAAGACAGACAAAAACAAAAATAATTATAAATAGAGTGAAGGAATGAGAAAATGAGTTTCACTAGAAAGCTCTTAAAGCATTGGCAAGCCTTGCTTCTACTGTTTGGCCCCAAATTGCTAATGATATATGTATTCAGTGGGATTTATCCCGAAATCAATCGAGCACATTTTCCTTTGTAAAGTGCCAATTGTATTCAGCGATTTTCGAAGTCGTAATCCTTCCTATATACCACCACCGTACAATCTGGGGCTCACAATGGCCCCTTTCAGGCCTCGAATTGGATCAAGACTGCGGTAGTGTAAGTCTGTTTTGATCCCATGAGCTGATTGTTGGACCCGAGGTTAACTAGAACCATACCCATTGATAATAATACGCTATTTACGGAGTTGTGTTGCGACATGCGATAGCGAATCGTCGTGCAAGTGTTAACACTGTAAAATGGGTATGTTTGCAAGGAAATTCGTGTGGAAATTCACATGCAGACTGATTCGGAAGAAATATGGGATTCTGTATTTGTACAAACTTTCCTGATTGTGTTTCAATTCCAAATCAAAATCAATTCCTGGGCTTCAGTCATTTATTGTCTCTTTATCAATTAAAATACGTTGAATTAAGAGTGGCCTGCAATCGAAAGAGTGGAACTCGAATTTTATTGACGTGCTTATTCTCCGATTTTCGATTTCGGAGTTTTTTTAATGACTTCC
>NW_026018508.1:13949057-13951746 GCF_020466585.1 Dendroctonus ponderosae
CTTTGCAAAATCATTAAAACTGCCATCATTATTTAGTCACGAAGCATGTTTCAAGCAAACTCCAGAAACGCAGAATTTCGCTCCAGAAAACCCTCGGCCTCTGTCGAATTTTGGTTCCAAACCGAGTGTTGAGAAAATTAGCTTTTAACTGGAGCACGGCTCAAGTTGCTGAAAATGAGTTAATGTGCTCCCCTGGAACACATTTGATAAACCGTTTAAACATGTCATCACAAGGGATGTTTGTTGCGTTCAAAACAATACAATATTTGATAGGAGCGTCTCTTGTTTCTGGATATTAAACAAGTTTTTAAAGAAAAATCTAATTATCACATTTAACTGCAGTTTGCAACAAGTTCGAATGTCATCCATGTGATCAAACCTACTTTAGGACAGAATGCAAAGACGCATATCGTCATACCTGAAAGAAACGCATTTATCAAGATTACGCATCTTTAGCTCACGGAACGATTTATCAAAGCTGGAACGAAACAGAGTCGGGCATGTCGTCGTTCCTCCATGTCAAATGAAGGAACAAAAATGACACCTCGCTTCGTCATCCAATATAAGCAGCCATCCGTCGAATTAACATCTTCAAGGCACAACTTCCTTCTTTATTACGACGCGCGAAACCGGGCTAGAGTGACGTGATTATGAATTATGTTTTGCTGCTCGTGTCAATGCAGGAGTGGAACGAGATACGTTTTTAAATGGAAAATTCCAAATACGGAAGCTTTATTGAGCAGGAGATGAACATCAACATTCTCAACCAGAAAACGATCAACTACAAAACATAAGCAAGAACAATCCAGGCAATAAAAGTTGCTTTCGCACCATTTGCAGATCGAGAGCCCAAGAACATTTAATTGCCGTTTTTTTCCTTCCACACCAAAAAATAAGGTCGTTCTAGATCAGGAAGATTCAAGGCTGAAGAACAAATCATTGTGGTGGAAACTGTCACCTCTTCAGGCAGGGTTGAAAGCAAGTGGCTTCTTGTTGCTTACGATCGAGTTTTTTCGCTCAATCCACACACCGGATATATTTTTCATTCCTGATCGTATCATCTGCCTCCAGTAGGAAATTGCTACAGAATAGTCCACTTTTCTCCCTTTTCTCCTCATGCATTCTTTCTAAAATTTAATTTAATTCCATCAAAATCGTGACTTATATTGGAAAATGCTTCATAATTTTGAACTTCGTCTGTTGCAACTTTGTTAGTTGATTTTCCCAAGTTTGCTTCCTTATTTGGTTTGTTGCKTAAACTTCTAAGTTAAAAYGTGTTTGTATWATTCTTMTTCACTGTCTATGAAMTGAKGGWATACAGTCCAAAYCGCTGATTCCATACAAAGTTCSAGTCCATACAAACTCGCAAATAGTAAATGCTCGATCTTGTCTGAAGTAAAAATGGTTCAAAGGCTTCAATTTCCTTCGAGATCTTCGTCTATTGATAAAAAACAAACTCCTCTAAAGATAAAACTGCTTCAAACATGGTTCGTAAAAATGTCTTTCTTTTATACCTAATCGGATGCTAAATGTGCTTAATTCCTCCGGCAAATGACTAACTACCCTCTTGGACCCATAAATAAGGGTGCGCGATTGCAAGCGTATCCGCCAAAATATTGTTCTTTTTCCAACTTAATTATAAATAAAGTTGCGACGCAAAAGCCTGATAGACTTCGACGTCTTCGGTAAACAACCCAAACCATCCGACATTTATTCGTTACTTACTGACCGCAAGAATCAGTGGTGTGGAAAACCACACCTCAAACGCGATGTTGTACTCCTCAAGTACAAACAAACCGATCGATTAACTGATTTATTTATATAGTTTGTGCTCAGGCAGTTAAACCTCAAGTTTATTGATTTTTATTGCAGAAGCATTTTATGTGTGAAAGTGACACTAATGCAATTTATCCAAAAAAATGTCTTTCGGAAGGAAAAAGGTCCCATGCAGGTTCTCTTAGTAACGCTAAATCAAACTCGCTCTATTTTGAAATGTGGTAGCTTATTCCCATGGAAGTTGGCACAAAATTAATAAAAAAATTTCTAATATGCCGCATCGCATACCCGATAACAAAAAATGTTTCTAGTCGCTTTCCATAAAAATCCTATTTACTTTAAATGGCACTTTTATAGAAAAACTTCAAAGCTATGAGTACAGAAGATTTTGCAACTTTTGTTTTTATTAAAAAATTGTTTGTTGTTCATAAGTCATAAGTAGTGATTTGAATACATAATTAAATTTTTTACAAACTTCTTTTTGGGTATTTCGCCTCAAAAATTGTTGTCTTAAAAAAAGACAGAATTTCCTCACGTCTTCTATTACAAATTGATAAATAGTGCTCCTATTTCGCAATAAGAACGAATTATTTATCAAAAAGTAATCAAGAACTATCACCTAGAGGGTATCCTGCTGTAAGAGAAAATTCCAATTAGTAGAGAAATTAATTTGAAAAATTACCTTGACGTTTCGATAGCTATTTTCTGCTATTGTTATCAAAAGAACCTAAATGAACCTAAAAAAGAGTATGTTAATAAATTGTGTAACAATAGTAGGATAATACAGTATATGAAAATTAGCTCTGATAATTCGTCTATGCAAATTGTCAGTTATGTGACTTTGACTTAATCTCATTGTTTAAATTAATAAAGGTAATGTTAATTAATAATTTTGGTGTAAATTTAATTTGGG
>NW_026018508.1:13952745-13954278 GCF_020466585.1 Dendroctonus ponderosae
GGAAGTCATTAAAAAAACTCCGAAATCGAAAATCGGAGAATAAGCACGTCAATAAAATTCGAGTTCCACTCTTTCGATTGCAGGCCACTCTTAATTCAACGTATTTTAATTGATAAAGAGACAATAAATGACTGAAGCCCAGGAATTGATTTTGATTTGGAATTGAAACACAATCAGGAAAGTTTGTACAAATACAGAATCCCATATTTCTTCCGAATCAGTCTGCATGTGAATTTCCACACGAATTTCCTTGCAAACATACCCATTTTACAGTGTTAACACTTGCACGACGATTCGCTATCGCATGTCGCAACACAACTCCGTAAATAGCGTATTATTATCAATGGGTATGGTTCTAGTTAACCTCGGGTCCAACAATCAGCTCATGGGATCAAAACAGGCTTACACTACCGCAGTCTTGATCCAATTCGAGGCCTGAAAGGGGCCATTGTGAGCCCCAGATTGTACGGTGGTGGTATATAGGAAGGATTACTACTTCGAAAATCGCTGAATACAATTGGCACTTTACAAAGGAAAATGTGCTCGATTGATTTCGGGATAAATCCCACTGAATACATGTATCATTAGCAATTTGGGGCCAAACAGTAGAAGCAAGGCTTGCTAATGTTTGAAGAGCATTCAGTGAAACTATGATGCTTTATTTTTCTCCCTGTTTCTCTCTTCAGTTCAGTCTCTGTAGACTTATTTTTCTTTGTCTTCGAATGTAAAAGAACAAAGGACTTTACCTTACATTTGCAATTCGGTAACTTTGACTTTAGTGTTAAGCATTTAAAGGGAAATTTCTGACTTTCTATTTCAGTAGCTTCCAGCATGATGTTTAGGTGTGCAAAATCTAATTAGAACCTCAACATGGAGGCGATTCGGCTGAAAAACGATTACCTTGCGTGAAAAAATCTCAAATGCGTGAAAAATGTTTGGCTGAAATTTTCAATTGGTGGATTTCGATTTTTTTCAAAATGTTTAATAGAATTTTACATTATTTCCTCTCAAGAAAGCGAGCAAAGCGACGACATGGTTGAAAATTACAGGGGTTTTAGAGGTGATTAAAGGTAGAGGTCAATTATTCAAAAAATTAACAAATCTCTCAAAATACTTTGAATTCGGCATCATTTTAATGTCGAGAAAGTACGGAACGAATCCAGCTCATTTGAAAACACGCTAGAGGTTTTAGATCATAAAAAAATCGTCAGTTTTTGTGTATTTTAAGCGGTTCTTCAGCAGTCACCATTTTTAACTGTCTATATTTTCCTTATAAGAAACGGAAGCGCTTTGCTTCAAATGCGCATACGGTGACAAACCACTGAGATCAAAAACCTCGTATGCAAAATTTTGATTTTTGGCCAAAATTTCATTTTTTACAGAAATCGATTTTTTGAAAAAATATTATTTCTCTCAAAAGGCATCGAATTCTACATCGGTTTCATCTGTGTGAAGCGAGGAATGTAACGAACTCGTTGAAAAACCCTCTGAAATCTTCATATCCGAAAGTTTTGCTCCATTTTAAGGCGTTTT
>NW_026018508.1:13955277-13956879 GCF_020466585.1 Dendroctonus ponderosae
AGAATATGGTTTGGATTTATGTCTATGTCTGATAATTTTTGTAAAAAATGTTCAGAATTTTTAATATAGGAAGTTGTGTTATTTATTAGGGGACTAAAATTTTCTGTGGGAGAAACAACTGGTAGTGTTGCCAAGGTTTATTATTATTGATTGGGTCTGGACGGTGGAAGCGTCGAATAAATAGTATTGAATTCTTTATCAATCGTAGTTTTAATAAAATCAACCCTAAAAATTTTCTTAATCGCATGAAATCCAGCATCATTATTGACTAAATTCTCAAAAAAAGTGTGGTATTCGTTTCGAATACTACGAAATTAATTCGAGAAATTTCGAGAAAATTTCTCTTTGATATGGGCAATCTTTGCTGCCACGTGAAACACGAAAATTGAATGAAATGATAAGAAAAAAACAAATTTTCCACTATTGCACTGATTGAACAAATCCTTTGCAGTACATTTTAAATCGAATGTTCAAAATTTTTCGGCCGAGGCCAAATATTCTAAGGCAAAATCATATTTCTAAATTATGTCTGGCTTGTGTTGTGCTCGTAAGGCGCGCTCAAAAATTCAATTCTCTTCCCGTCCGGTTCCTCATAAAGCGGCTCTGAGATTGCACAGAAGGCATTAATTTCCAATTTTCTATCAGCGATGCGGCACAAATCGGTTCCAGAAAGCCCGCGAGACATTACACCTTAAATTATCGACCAGTCAAAACTTATTTTCTGGCTTGAATTAAGAGTGGCCTGCAATCGAAAGAGTGGAACTCGAATTTTATTGACGTGCTTATTCTCCGATTTTCGATTTCGGAGTTTTTTTAATGACTTCCCGATCCAATCTTTTGAGGTCCGCAGTAAACATTCGGCACAATTATAGCTGAACGGTCGTAAATTAGTTGTTTCATTGGAGTTAGCAGATGTGCTCTAATAAAAAAAGTTCCAAAATCTACATAAAAATGTTAATAAAATTATTAATGCCAACCAAACAACTGCGCTAAAAAAACTCCAATAAATTCAAACACTACTAACCAAATAATGGACAAATTGTCACATTTTCCAGATTGGTTTAATTGAAATTAAATAAAAATACTTCAAAAGAAATTCCTGGGTTCCAGTCAATTTTATTGTTTACCATTTAAAATGTTACAAAAACGTTTCGGTGTTTTTCTCCGAAACACTGAAAAGTTTTTGTAACATTTTAAATGGTAAACAATAAAATTGACTGGAACCCAGGAATTTCTTTTGAATTAAGGTGAAATACAGTCAGGAAAATATACACAATGAATAAAAATAATGCAATTATGTCTTTTGAGATTTTCGTGTGCGTGCCATGTGAAATACTATCGCAACCTTCAGCCCGGGCCGAATCGCTGAATTAATTCGTCTGAGAAAAAGTCATTTTTCCTCCAAACACAAACGCCCCTTAAAGCAATGCCAACAAAAGAGTGAGGCCCGATATTCGACCCCAGATTAGATACTTAGCCCTAGATTAGATTTCCACTACGATAGTGCGTAAGTATATGTGTCGTGGGACCTTTTTCCGTCCATTAGAAGGAACATTTGAGTGCGAAATGAAAGAGCCAAAGCAATTTATGTTACTGATGTCG
>NW_026018508.1:13957878-13960531 GCF_020466585.1 Dendroctonus ponderosae
TCAGCCTTGCCGGCAATTTTTATAAAACTATCAGCATCTATAGCGTCAAATGCACTCAAAAGATGGTGCAAAATTGAGATTGCTACTTGCCTTCGCTTGGAAGATCTCAATTTTTGAACAAAAGAGCGCACTTTTTTTCAAAATGTTAAATCGAATTTTACATTATTTCCTCTCAAGAAAGCGAGCAAAGCGACGATATGGTTGAAAATTACAGGGGTTTTAGAGGTGATTAAAGGTAGAGGTCAATTATTCAAAAAATTAACAAATCTCGCAAAATACTTTGAATTTGGCATTATTTTAATGTCGATAAAGTACGGAACGAATCCAGCTCATTTGAAAACACGCTAGAGGTTTCAGATCATAAAAAAATCGTCAGTTTTTGTGTATTTTAAGCGGTTCTTCAGCAGTCACCATTCTTAACTGTCTATATTTTCCTTATAAGAAACGGAAGTGCTTTGCTTCATGAGCATACGGTGACAAACCACTGAGATCAAAAACCCCGTATGCGAAATTTTGATTTTTGACCAAAATTTCATTTATACAGAAATCGATTTTTTGAAAAAATATCATTTCTCTCAAAAGGCATCGAATTCTACGTCGGTTTCATCTGTGTGAAGCGAGGAATGTAACGAACTCGTTGAAAAACCCTCTGAGATCTTCATATCCGAAAGTTTTGCTCCATTTTAAGGCGTTTTCGAGCAGTCGGAATTTTTAACCGGTGATATCTTCCTTATCATAGACTCAAACACTTTAGCGGGAAAATCTTTGGGCCCGAAATAATCATCAGTTTAAAAATTTCGACTTGTGACAAAAGTTTAAAAAATCGAAACAGTCTAAACCCGATATCATTTTTAGTTTAGAGAAGTTAAGGGAACGTAAGGAGCTGGTTGAAAAACACGCTGCAACCTGCAGATCCGGAAAATCGACATTTTTTGGGCTATTTGAAGCCGTTCATGAGCCGTCACCACTCCTAACTGGCGATATCTTCCTTATACTCGATGCAAACACTCCACGTATAACTTTAAGAGAGGTTTTAGGTTGGGAACAATCCATCGAACTACAAAACCACGAATGTAAAATTTAGATTTTTGCCCCAAAAAAGGAATTTCATCAAAATATACAAAATTTTTCAAAATGCCAAGATTATCTTGAACCCAAACACCCGCGAAATGCAACCAGCTAATTGAAAAACACAGTAGAATCTTCACATCGGAAACAATCGCCATTTTTAGCCCACTTGAAGCGGTTCTTCTTGTATTGCCACAAAAGAAAAGTTTGATCATTTCCGTAGACAAAGCGGAATTTATTGGGCAAATTTAGGTACTCATAATAGAACATTGTTACAAACCAACTGTAATAAAAGAGCTCTTTATTAAAGTTTCTTTCGTTTACTAACAGTGGAGCCATTGTCTTGAGGAAAAATAAAAACAAATGACTGGCATTATTTAGGCGGAAGTTGGAAGTTTTCGCAACAATCCTATCTATCCACGGCTGGACGAGCCAAGGAGAAACAAAAGAAAGTGCCAACCGAGTCACAAAGGCTGTATTCGAGCTCTTAAAGGCTACGGCATTTTAATCAGTTGTAAACAATTTGCCAAAGAGTTGAAATGATTAGTTTTCCTCAAAGCTTTAAATTACTTTTCAAATGCTCTATAGAAATGTGTCTTCGATTGGATTCGAATCGAACTCGCGCATTTTTTTCCGACTATTACCGAAATGAAAAAATCGCGCTCTTTCAAGCCACGCTTGATGCTATGTAAATAAACACAATAGCAATTACGGCTGTGATCGTAAAACCAATCGCATTTCCGTTGTAAAAATAAGGAAAACGCCCTTAAAACCGTTTTATTTCACACTGCCACGGTTTAAAATCCATTTTCAGAGCGTTGAAGAAAAAGCTTGAAAATCATCGTCGGTAATGGCGAGCCGTTTTATTCTCCGGCCACAGGCGAACGATTTAACTTTAATGAAGCAAGTTGTTGGAGTGCTGCGTAAAAACACTTAAAAACTCCACACCCCAGGGGGAATTTCAGTCTTGGAGCATGCGAGAATTTTAGGTAATCTTGCAACGGCCGCGCATAATAAGAGGAAGTCGCAAGCACCATTTGGGCTAATTACAATAACAAAAGAGAAAACAGCTTGAAAGTGCAAGACTTGATTAATAAAAAAAGAGGTGCATTCCCTCGGTTCAGGGTTCATTCACAATCAGTGAGTCAAACGACTTCACTTAAGAGTTAGGGGAAATGTGTTCGAAAAAACGTGAAGTTGGCATCTGGAATAACGGGGGACAAATTAAAAGAGATGGTAAATTATCGCATTAACTCAAAAACTCTGCTTGAAGAGAAGCGAAGGAAAACAGCGATGTAGCGAAGGACAAGTAGGTCCAATCAACAAGTAAAAAACAAGTCCAAATAATACAAGACAGTAAAATGAAAAAGTAATTACTTAACGAGCTATTGGAGAATAAAGAACAAAAAACAGACTAGCAATCACTAACAGAACTGAAACTAATGGGTTTTTCGGGTTTTTAGGCTGTCGTTCGGTAGAATGTATTCCTCACGTTTCGCAAGCACGAGTGGCTTGCATCTTCAGAAGTGGTTTGCTTGAACGCTTACACTGTTCTCATCAGAACCCGTTCAGTTCTTCCGCAGAA
>NW_026018508.1:13961530-13963889 GCF_020466585.1 Dendroctonus ponderosae
ACTAACAACATCAAAACTTACTAGAATATGGTTTGGATTTATGTCTATGTCTGATAATTTTTGTAAAAAATGTTCAGAATTTTTAATATAGGCGAAAATAGGAGAAATACCCAAAAAGAAGTTTGTAAAAAATTAAATATTGTTTAAAATAAAACCCAGATCTACACAGTGACTAAACGCATCAGTAATTTTTTAATCAACCGAATTGGCCTAACGATGGCCAATCGGTAATCGCAACTTTCGGCGCCCATTATCGGAAATTATTGGCCATTTTCTTAAATGGAGTGGAGGTTCACTATGAGGCCCGTTTATTTATTGCTGACACTTTAGGGTGATAAGACAACTTGCCTGTTTCTAGCCCTCAGGAATCAATAATTTAATGTAATTAAACAATTAAAAGTATCATAAAGATGGTTGAAAACGAAATTTTTAAATCAAAAACACATCAGACTTAATGATGCGAAATTTTCACGGGTGAATGGGCGGGCGATCATCACCTAAATCAATCTTTAGATCAGAAGATGGGATTGAGAAAAAGGAGTTTAGTTAGTTAGCATCTCTTCTATTTTTACGGCCGAAAAATCAAGTTCCAAAATTGGAAAATTATGAACCGAACCAGACATGCGATGCTCCAAAACGCCCCATTCCCTTAAACGTTTTGCTATGTGTACTTTGCGTCCATATTCCGTTTTGAAAATCGATTCTGATTCTCGCGAACGTCTTTCCCTACATTACCATTACAATATCCATAAGCGAAATGCATCTTCTAAGTGGATATTCCAATATACTTCCATTTTATCGGCAAGTAAGTTATCCTCAGCTAAGCCGAACGCATGAAATATGAATTGTTCGTAGCGATGTCAGGTTTCTTTCCGTATCAAATTGAATATTTCCGCAACGCGGACCTTCAAATGTTTTTCTTTTGCACCCTTTTCTGTTTTCCATTAGAAGTAATTGTCCGAATAAACTTAGGTATAAGAGAACACGTTTTTTGATTTTTCTAAAATTATATTTAAAAAAAATCAATCAACCGACAACCAACATATTTACAAGTGTTCACGCAGTTTATTCCCTGGCAGACACGTACTGGACGTGTCGGAAAGCATGTCCTTTTTTTATTTTATCAGGAAAAAAATCAGCAATGCTGCCAACACCGGCAAAATACAATACCGTTTCGGGCCAGGGTCCGAATAGAAAATACAGATTTCTATATCAACCCGATTATAGCGCAGATATATTCGATAAGACCCCTTCAGGAAAAAAAAGACAATGTGTGTCCCAAAAGTCCACGCACGTACTTCAGATCCATTTACTTTGTCGTGCGCACGAGGATCGAAATCGAAATGGCGTTTCGAATCCGGTTTCCTTATACAATATCGCAAGCCGACCCGAAAAAAAACTTTCCGAATATTTCAAAGAGCACGTGACAAAAGTGGCTGATAGCCAACTTATAGATCCTTTGGGCCAAAGGCTTGGATTTTTCGGCAGATGGGTTCGTTCCTAATCGTAAACCAACAGATGCGAAAGTGGACCAGAAATAGATTGCTTCAGATCGGCACTAATTAAAAATACGTCCGTATTGCGTCCCAAAAACAACCATTAGTATTGCAGTAGACACGGAACGCAGGACGAATTCATGCTAACAATGTTCCTCTATGAAAACAAGTTCAGTGAATCTACTTGAATATTTTCATGTATAACCAGTTTTCGCTGAACGATGTTTTAGATGTTTCGGTCCATTTCAACTTTTCTTGGACAATTATATTAGCAAAAGTTAATACTAAGTGCTGCTGGTTCAGTGCACTTACCTTCTAGAACTTAAAAGAACGAAATACTTTTGTTACCACTGCATTAGCCATTCCACACAAACTGGAATAAAGAGAAGAATAAAGAAGAAGGTTATGAAGAAAGTATTGACATATTATACATATTTGCATAGGCTGGTCGAGCCAGGGGCGGATCCAGCTTTAAAGTCAGGGGGGGTTATGTAGAAAAAATACAGTCTTCTGTTGTTTATGAAATTAGAAAATGTTTCTCGGAAGCAAAATGAGCAAGAACGCTCGTTTTTACATCATTCCAGAGATAACTAAATGGCCTTTATTCGAAGTTTCTCAAGAACCATTCGAGCCACAGAATTCGTTTTGGCATCGTTGGATAGACAATTGAAAACTTGATTCAGTCGTAACAACGTGAGTGAGGAAATCGAGTAGTTTTGACCCAGAAAGCGAAATTTGAACATCAAACACTTAGGTTCAAGATTATGCCAAAATTTCATGTTTTCCGGCCCGTTTTTGCTCATATCTCGGAGGCAAAATGAGCAAGAACACTCATTTGTATATCATTCTAGAGATAAATAAAT
>NW_026018508.1:13964888-13969076 GCF_020466585.1 Dendroctonus ponderosae
TTTTGCTCATATCTCGGAGGCAAAATGAGCAAGAACGCTCATTTGTACATCATTCTAGACAGAAATAAATGGCCTTTTTAGAAAGTGAACCATGGATAGGGAAATGATGGCAGTTTTCTCAAAAAAGGCTTGAATTCAAGAAGTTTTAGATTTGCGAGGTTTGTTTTTTAGTTCCAAAATCCACTTGAACATGACGCTGCTTTTTTCGAAGTTTCTCAAGAAGCTTTCGAGCCACAAAATTCGTTTTGGCATCGTTGGATAGAGAATTGAAAAGTCGATTCAGTCGTACCAACGTGAGTGAGGAGTGAGTGAGGAAATTCGAATAGTTTTGGCCCAGAAAGCGAAATTTGAATATCAAACACTTATGTTCAAGATTATTCCAAAATTTCATGTTTTCCGGCCCGTTTTTGCTCATTTCTCGGAGGCAAAATGAGCAAGAACGCTCACTTGAACATCATTCTAGAGATGAATAAATGGCCTTTTTAAAAAGTGAACCATGGATGGGGAAATGTTGGCAGTTTTCTCAAAAAATGCTTGAATTCAAGAAGTTTTTTTTTGAGTTGCAAAAGCCACTTGAACGACGCCCGAGCCACAGAATTCTATTTGGCATCGTTGGATAGAGAATTGAAGGGGGGGTCATGACCCCCATGACCCCCCCCCCCTGGATCCGCTCTTAGGTCAAGCCCGATCGATTGACACCATTGTCATTGGTCTGTCATACAAAAATGTCAAAATTGACAATTGACGTGATTTGACATACAGCATCCATAAATATGGTCGGTCCACTGTAAAATATGAATGATCTGCGGCTTTTCTTGTCGAAGAAAAACGATAAAAATCGTTTTCTGACACTCTGAAATGCCAGTGTCACAGTAAATGTCATTGTTGGAAAGACTGTTCTTTCAGTCAATTTTTATTATTAACTTTCAAATCGATTGATCTTTCGGTCACGATGCTATAAATTAAAAAATGTCGTTTTTGCATCGGATGCTTATCGAATTTTTATCAGACAAACGATAAGTTTGAGTCAGGTTATGGTCATTACATAATTTGACCACAACAAATTACCCAACATGATGGTAAGGGTCCGATACGAAACGAAGCAAAGTTATAGATGGGAAAGCAAATCAAAGAAAAAATTTCGGTTACCATGGCAACCGGATTTTCGTAACGATGCGATCAGTTGCCACGTGATATGGCGGCAAGCTAACGGTTTCCATGGTAACCAAGCTTGATCATCAAATGAATTGGCCGGTCAGAAGACCGGACTTCAGTCCCTTTGAGTTTCGTTTTTGGACATGGACTCGTTGTTGGATATAGTAATCAAAAATTCGGTTAGAGAATAACATTTTTTAGTTAGTTTAGTGTCGTTGAAGCGTAACTTGCTATTCAATGTACCCGAAAATCAGTATTGAATCACATTAAATAAAGACCATTTCACACGAATTTACCCCAGACGGTGAACACAATATTTTTTTTGCTTAAATATCTTACATATTACGTGCATACATTGGATATGTATTAACACATTTCGGGCCAACCTGTTTACTGCATTTGATGTAATCCCCTAAACGCTAATTTGTGTTTTGGCCAAAGTGCGTATAGGTCGTTTTCCTTTAGTTGGTAGCAGTTATTGCGAAAGTTTCAGGCACTTTTAGTTGGGCAATGCTATAAACTTTTCTTTTTTCCAGATTTTATTCGTTCTTGTTTGTCTTCCTTGCAGCGTCCACAAATAGTATTACTGTTACAAAACTTCTTTAAGGACCCAATAGTGGTATTGTGATAAAAATGTGTGAACAAATACGACGCTTTAAATGCCAATAAAATGCTATTGAGTGAGTAAAATCA
This sequence comes from Dendroctonus ponderosae, assembly GCF_020466585.1. Lineage (NCBI taxonomy): Eukaryota > Metazoa > Arthropoda > Insecta > Coleoptera > Curculionidae > Dendroctonus > Dendroctonus ponderosae. Next base: position 13,966,737 of record NW_026018508.1, read on the forward strand.
AACAAAAAATTATTTTCTTCCACCAAAGAAAGAATTAAAAACAAAAAACTGCTCATGATGATCAAATAAAAATTTACTTAATCCTAAAACCGTAAATTTGGAAACAAACGGCTTAATCGGGACAATAAAGTTGTACATTTCAATTAACCGGATAATATAAACCACAAAGAGGTCCTTTTTAAACATGGTGCAAATTAAAAGTCCCTTCCACACATCAGTAACTGTTAAAATAAAGGCCGAAACTCTTGGTCAACTTTTAAGTGAAAATTACTCCAAGCAAATATTTGGCCTCAGTCATAAACCGGCATTTCGGGGGCATGAAATAAATTGCGACAAACACATGCAGACCATTTGGGCATACGGGGACGAACAACTCATTCAGACGGAACAAATTCTCCTCTTTAAAAAAAAATTCAAAGCCCAACGGTCGCAATTAATTTGTCAAAGTGATTACAAACACAAAATACCGATAAACAAAGAAAGCAAAGATGAAAACAACACTAAAATACAAAACTCAGAGGGATTTCAATCAGGAAATAATCAGAGTCGTTGTTGGTTGGTTACATGGAACGAAACATTGATTATTGATGGTTTTGATTTTGTTAAGCATGCACCATTATTTTATAAAACGAACTCAACATTTTCCAGTGTATTAATAATAAAGTTTCGCCGAAAAAATTGGAGTTATTTTAAAGAAGGGAGAGTTTGGAGAGAATTTAACATTATTTGGGCCTGGCCAGGAGAAAATTGCCAAAATGTATACAAGTGAAATAAACAGGTGGAAATGCAGAAAGAATAATTTATAAAACGTGTAAGCCAAAACAAAGCAGATTCTTCAGTTGATATACAGTTACCTTTATTGAAACCAACTGATTGACCTAAAAAGGTAAATTAAAGTTACTTAGGACAGAAAATTTGTGGATATTTTCGAAACCGAGGTTTTTAAAAACCTTGACGATTTGGAATGGCCAAAAAATTTTGAACATGTATGTGAATGTGAACACAAGACTAGTTGACCGAACTGAATTGGCCTATATAAACCAATTTTGCAAAGAAAATACACATTTTTAAAGACCCTAGACCTTAGAAGGACTGTAGCGAAAAAGAAACTTTCCGCATCAACAAAGCTCATCACTAATCAACGATTTGGTATACAACAGCTTCTCTATTTAGCTTCTCTGCCGCCTCAAGTGAACAGAAAGGTAAAAAATCTCCATAATAATTAAGCCAAAATGAATGAAAAACCAAAAATAAAGAAAACCACTGGAAAGTGGTCCAATCTGAGGGATAAAATATGCAAGATTTTAGTCACACACAATACAGAGACCCGCGGGACGACGTGACATGGAAGTAATAAGTGCGCGTATAATTACCGAACAAGTAATTTTCCTCCAAAGCTCGTCAAGTAATTCAAACAACGTGGTAATTGCGCAAAACGCGCACTCTTCTGGAGCTTGCCGGACGGTAGAAAATGCAATTTGAATAAATTATCGCCTTCATAGGTGTCTCTTTGCGACCCACATCGCCATTTTTAAATTAAAAAACTGAATTCGAACGCCGAAGGCACGGGCTTCCATTTTAATAAACGGAACGAGGATTTAATATGGACCAGTGGCGGGCGGCCATTCATCTAACATTTCGGCACACTCAAGCGAGAATAAATTAATGTCTATTTCATTTCGACGAAGCATCGACTATACCTTATTATTAGCCTAATAACAAATCCTTCAAAAAGCTGCCAACTTTCCTAACCGAACATCTCTTGAAAATTGCCATTTTTCCATTCCAACAGTTTGCGTCGAATGTAATTTAATTGTTTTTCTCATTGATTTTTCCCGATAAAGCTCCGATTTCTTACTAATAAAACTGACAACAGCTATTATGGTCGAGCAAGCCGTTAAACTGTTTTTTCACTGGATACAGGAAATATCGGCTCCATTCTTGAGATCTAACAAATGCAAATCTATGTTGGAAGCAATTTAAATAGCAACTTCTGGAACTCCGAAGAATCGCAAGCCGTACAAAAATTTCGTTCCAAGAGGATATGAAATGCACAACGAAAGAAAACAATCAAAAATGAGAAAAACACGCATTTCATACAAAAAAACGTGTCTGTCGCGTGTGAGATTGTGTATTATTTTAAATATCTTTTTCTTAGGTATAAATTGTATATACTTTCCTGACTGTGTTTCAATTCCAAATCAAATTCATTCCTGGGTTTCATTCATGGGTCATTTATTGTCGCTATTTATCAATCAAAATACGTTTTGGTGTATTTTTCCACCATCATCAGTTTTTATGTGTAGCGTTGTTGCTGCTTTAAGCCTTGGCATGCATTTT
>NW_026018508.1:13969126-13975721 GCF_020466585.1 Dendroctonus ponderosae
AAATGCATGCCAAGGCTTAAAGCAGCAACAACGCTACACATAAAAACTGATGATGGTGGAAAAATACACCGAAACGTATTTTGATTGATAAATAGCGACAATAAATGACTGAAACCCAGGAATGAATTTGCTTAGGTATAAAACCATAATTTTTTATAATTCATGCAGTTCACTGCTTTCTTTATCCAGTTGTTTCGACTTTCTCAATGTAAATTTGGTTATTCAATATATTAACAGAATATAAAGGTCTCTAAAGCCATTAAAGTGAGCCATTAACATTGCAGACGAAAGTAACAGCAGGCAGGTAATTAACTTAAATCTTCAAAGGCCAACTGCATTTGGTTGGCGTTTTTCCGTTCCGCCCTTGGTGAATGCAAATGTCGTGCACATATTCACACTTGCATTTTGTAATTAAATTGTTATTTCAAAAAGTTACGCCGTTAATCTCAGTCGGGAACAATGCGACTGCAGCCGATCTCCGACTGAAAAAAATTATACTAGTTTTTTTCAATTAAAATCGAATCCCACTGTGTTGGAATTAAAATATATTTCTTTGGTTTGCAATTTTTAACTGAAAAAATGTATGTTGGCGCAGTCACACGGCCGCTTGAGGATAAAATAGCGAAAAATTAATATCGCACCATTGGAAGAGCATTTTGGATCAAACAATCAATCTCCCCAGCATATCGTGATTATTGGCTTCAATTTGATTGGACAACCAGTGTATCTAATACGATAGACGCTATTGATTGGATTGGCCACAATACCGCAAGTAGCGGCCTAACAAACGACATTACACTTGATCAAGATATTTGACGCCATCTGGCCCCCTCAGAGTGCTAATAATTTGTAGTATTTGACTTTCTATGTGTTTTTTGTTGCACAAAAAACTCAAAGGCTGGTTATTTTAATTATGAATTTGACTAAGTTGAAAATCCTGGTACAGCTGCCACATTTCAAAGCCCGTAAATGAATTTCGCTGCGCCTCATGCAAGAAATTACTTTTGACGATAATCGTTCGAAAAATGAAGGCTTACATTTTTTCGATTTGAACATGAGCATTATAATGCGGAGACGTAGACTGGAAAAGCAGATTGCGCAAATTGCACTATATGCAATTTGCATTATACATGATCCAAATAGATAGTCGAGTATATATTTGCAGCGAATGAATCGGCAGGTTTGATCCCATTGTGCACTCGGTCTATGGATGATGTTTTATGCTCCAATTCACACAGGAGGACGACTTCATATAATGCATACACTTAATTCTTGAAAGAGTTTTACGTCTTCACTGTTAGCACTCGGGTCAATTGCGCACATGATTAGATCTTGCGTCTGAAGCATAATGCATTTTGCTTGTACGAAACTCAATAAATAGAGAACTAATTTAAAAGTGATCAAACTGGATTGAACGTGCCTAACATTAAAAATCGTGATATATTTTTATCGTTAATGCACATGTACGAAGCGCATTTTTCCGTCGGAAAGAATTTGTACGCAAAATTACGGTTTTGCTGGATAAGCAATGGGTAATAAGCTAACCCGCTTTTGTGATAAAACCCATATAAATATGTATTCCATTAAGTCTGGTATATTTATTAGTTCGGAATGGTTTTTACTTGTATAAATTATCTCCGCATATCACGATTGCTCCATAATAGCCTGCCAGTTACAGATTTTATGAAAATTCCGAAAAATACTCCTTTGTGCGGATTTCCCATGCCTTTGTCAAGCATTTCCATCTAACTCACCATGTTGATACTACAGTATCGAGATATCACGGGTCACAATGTGTACTTGGGATTTCCTGGAATATTTCATACGTAAAAATGTGTTAAAATCGCCACGAGTTGCAACTGAATGTCAATATTTTCATGATAATTACATAGTAGCATGAATCAAAAAAATGCCAAACATTTATGAATTATTGCACAATTTAGAAAATAGTTAAGCATCCAAATTTTGGTTATAAAGGAATTTAAATCTTGCAAAACCCGCTTAACGGCCGCAAAAACATGAGACCCATAATAAATTACTGAGCCATAATTATATCTTGCAAATCATTGCATTTCCCGAGTTTGTATAATTTTTTTAACTTTGGCACTACTCTCCTTAGAAGCTTAATTCGAAAAAAAGAAACTTTCTCATTCTTATCCAATCACTCAATATAATTTCAGGAAATTGCTGGGTAACGATTAAAAAAATTGCTTCAAAAATATATTAAAAGTGCGCACTCAAATCATTTTTCATACGTTTATTTCGCGTTCAGAAGCATTCAATGAAAAACTGTGCTCCCACTAAAGCCGCTGTGTTTAAGCAAATTTCAAGCATGGACAAGAATGGCTGATAAAATTTGTCAACTTTAAGTCCCCCGTAAAAAGGTGGCTCGTTTCTAATACAAAAGGGGAAAGATTTGTGGCCACAGATCGGCAAATGTTAAGGATTTAAACTCCAGCATCGTAAATCTGAAAGCGATATGGAACTGTCACGGGAAAAGTTTTACGCAAAAACCGCTTGATAAAAACAAGCCCCAAATCTTTGCCGCCATTGTAACGGTTTCTTTTCAGTTCCGGGGGTCTTTTTCCATGTTTCCACTTTTTACACGGAAACTCTGCCCGACATAAATATGTACGATCAGTCAATAGTGAATGCGTGAACGCATGCATTAAGAATTTGGAATTTGCTTATTCCACAAAGTATTTGAAGTTTCATTTGAGTCTAAAAAGATTGAAAAAGATGGATTGATAAGTAGGCGTTTTTTCAGTAGAGCGGCCAACGTTTTGAGTACTTCCAAGTAGAAGTACCATCCAAGACATAAAAGCGATCCCAAATTTCACGGTTGTCTACAAACCCGGTTGATCCCCAAACAGCTTAACATGCACACAGCTTATTTTCCAAAATTAGCTCTAGAGTCTCATTTTTCAAATTCAAAATATTCAGATTTTTAGAGACGAAATTGAATGAATTAATAAATCAAATAAACCATTATGACTTACCAGATACTCAGACTGAATCATCAAAACTCCCTTACCTGCAACCAACATAAATAATTAAACTTCCTCATGATAAATAATTGCTGTTGACAAGCAATTTTTCCTACAAATCCATTGTCACCAGTGGCAACATGCAAATGACAAACAAGAAAATAAGTATGCATTCAGCTAATTAAAATTAATAACAAACATTTCATAAAAACACTGTCACAAAAGCATGTAGAACGTGCCAGCATGCTATTATGCTATTTGAGATTTAATATATTTCCTTTAATAAACGGCGTTGCAAGGGAAATGTGGTGTTTTTCTTATTAATTAATGCAAATTAGAAAATGTTTCCCAACGAAACAATGGAAAAATGTAACAACATGTGGCTTATTTATAGTGACAATATTGCTTCTGTATCATGCTTGTTTTTTAGGATTATCATCAAGCAAGTAGAGAACATTCTTTTGCATATTAGGAGCGAATTGTGAATGAGGCAAAAGAGAAACAAAATAAAACGTTTTTTATTAGAAAAATTGTAAAATTGTTATCAATGCACCCATAAGAGTGAATAAACTATTACACGTTTGCCAGGTAGTTAAGATTATTAGCTTCTTGTTAAATACATAATTTTGTTATTTAACAATTCAACAAATGCAACATAGAGATGAAGGGACGCAAAGGTTATCAGATGTTTAACGAATTAAGAAATAATCGATATTTTCAAAAATGAATTAACTTTACTGTTGGGCAAAGTTCATATTTTCCGAGAAACTTCGTACACGACTGAAAATAATTGATATCTGATGATTGTAGTTTAGATTTTTGAGTATGTAGAACATTTTCTGCTAGTAGGTGTTTTTCCTAAAACTAATAATGAAAAAGTTGTTCATACGCAACTTAAAAATAACGAAACTGAACGTACTTTTCAACCCGAATCAACTTTTCTTAGTAACAATTTTCGATATTGTCAAAAATAAAGGTTCTTCCTGAACTGGGCAAAATTCACATTTTCTGATTTACTTCGCATACGACGAATCAAGTGATGGAACCAAAAAAACTACTGGAACCCAGGTTCAAACGTGTGAAAATCCGCAATTTACTAGTTTTTTAATTATGTTTATGCCATCACTTGAGGGTACGCTTTATTACGATCAACCTGTATGGAAACTGGTTCACATTTTAAACAATTTAATTTTCAATTGAATAATAATAGTATTATTGCACTCTTTCCAGCTTGGTTTGCCGCTTCAAACCATTACAAATAATTGTTAAATTAAATAGCACTTAATAGATAGGTAGTAGAACCCATTTAAAATCATGGGCGTTCGTGTTTAACTAACTTTAGTAATTTTAGATCAAATCAGTAACGTTGAAAGTAAGTAATAATATTAAGTGTTTTACGTGTAGCTCCGTATACGAACATATTAGTGATTAATATTATCATTTTGTGGCTGAAACGGCCAGGTTTACAAAATATACAATTTTGTCCTTATTATGTCCTTGCAAATGGGTATAATCTCAACACATTATATATGTTAAATGATTGCCATGAATAACGTAGATAAAATTAGCCGAGTCTCTTAGTAATAATGGAAAAAACCAATTAGTGCATACACGATTCACATAATAATTCACAGATATGAACGCTGTAGTCGGTATAAATTGACTGCGCTTAAGCTTAACGAACTTAGTGTTCTGAGCTCACATAAGTAAGTAACAATTGCAATAAGTTTTGTCCAAAAATCGGCTAAGTTAACGGCATTAGATTTCTCCAACGTTAGTCAATGCTAGTTGTTCAAACAACATTCAAATGTCGATGAAGGACAAATTGTTCCCAGCAAACACAATAACAGAACGTTATTGCTAATACGACCTCCCATTAGACACATTGCTAAACAATACGTTTAAAAGTATGTGTGTTTCACTTATACATAAACATTTTATTGCAGACACACAAACATGTATTTTGCGTGCTTTCTACTGATCGGCTTCGTGGTTTCTCACACACATGCAGCTGTAACATTTGATATTTCCAATAAAGAACCTGGACCAATCTGGGTGGGAATCCAAGGCAATTCAGGCCAACAAAACTTGAACAATGGTGGATTTGTTCTTCAGCAAGGAGAGACGGTAATTATGTAGTTCTAAGAAATATTCACTACATATCGGCAGTTTTTTAAGAACAATCATTGAAAAATGCACTATTGGGAAATAAACCTTACGGGACGCCGTAGATGCGACATTTTCCGATGAAATGTCCAATTTTTGCATTTGCCAGCCATTTTCTTGCTGGTGGATATGGTGTGTCCCTTATTAACACATTGAATATCTAGAAGATGTACATTTAAATTGTTTTCCAAAATTTCACACAAATCCATCTTATGCTATAGAAAAGGTCTTCAATGATTAGCTTGGCATCGGTGTTTGAAAGTGCTAAATATGCACCAGTTTTCAACAAAAATTGCTTGATTAATTTAAAAATGCAACCCCTAGATGAACCGTTTAATTGATCATTCTTATTGGCTACAGTTTTATTCACTCCTTYCTCTAAACTATTTTTAAAGGAAAATGTTTCTGGTTATTTGTACTTAATTGGCCCAAGAGTTTTTATTGAAATAAATATTTKCCAACAGAAACCAAATTAGAAACGAATGGATTGAAATAGAAAACGARGCATTTTCACATTTAGGAATGTTTTCCGGGCTTTRAAGCCGTGGTCTATGGGAATTTCTTCCTGACGTTTCGTCCACAACTGCGGTGGACATTATCAAAGGCGATGAGGCAGTGGGCGAAGTGATCTCCCGTGCTTTCCGACTAAGACACATGATCATCAGTTGTTGATCATCAGTCTTAGACTGCCTCATCGCCTTTGATAATGTCCACCGCAGTTATGGACGAAACGTCAGGAAGAAATTCCCATAGACCACGGCTTCAAAGCCCGGAAAACATTCCTAAATGTGATTTAATCGGCCTTCATAGTCTGATGAAGCATTTTCGGTTAACACAGCGGCGATCGCAACAAATAAGGAATAATATTGAAAAGAAGGTTGGATTGTTGTTTATGAATTATAGGCGAAACAGGAGAAACAGATTTTTACATGTTTGTGCTTCATCGAAGATTATATATTTAAAAAACGGATTTTTTTTTCTTTAGACTACGAAGTTTCTGAAATTTGCAAAATCGTGAAAATTCGTGAGTTGAACAAATAACTTTACAATTTAACTCGCACGATCACTGGGCTTCACGGTCACAGATTAATTTTCAACAGGTTCCGAGAGTTGTAGTATTTGAGGATTTTGGCTTGTTCATACTGAATCGGTTGCAGTAGATGTTAATTAAAGAGTGCGCGGTTTCTTCAATTGAAATAACCAACAAAGCTTAGAACAAACTGCGGAAATGCGTTTAAATCCACAGTACGATGTTACTCACATAACTTCATCTCCTCTTTAAACTAAAACAACATATTTTTTACAAACTTCTTTTTGGGAATTTTGTCTCAAAAATTTTTGTCTTTAAAAAACACAGAATTTCCTCACGTCTTTTATTACAGATTGATAAATAGTGCTCCTATTTCGCAATAAGAACGAATTATTTATCAAAAAGTAATCAA
>NW_026018508.1:13976720-13980764 GCF_020466585.1 Dendroctonus ponderosae
TTGATAAATAATTCGTTCTTATTGCGAAATAGGAGCACTATTTATCAATCTGTAATAAAAGACGTGAGGAAATTCTGTCTTTTTAAAGACAAACATTTTTGAGACGAAATACCCAAAAAGAAGTTTGTAAAAAATGAATCCGCCTCAACAATATAGAACTCATCTAAAACAACATAATCAAAGCGTCGCTCTTTTTCAGAAAACATTATCGGCTCCAGACAATTGGGCTGGAAGATTCTGGCCTAGAACCTGGTGCGATGCAGGTACCCAACATTGTCAAACTGGAGATTGTGGCAACAAGATCGAGTGCCAGGGGGCTGGAGGTGTGCCTCCGGTCACTCTGATCGAAATCACTCTAAAGGGCTATCAAGGTCTGGACTACTACGACGTGTCCTTGGTGGATGGTTTCAATCTCAAAGGTTTCGTAAGTGTTTCTTTAGTCCGGCCTGGAGCATGTCTTTTTATGAAGTTTGCATGTAGATCGAGCCCGTTAACGGACAAGGCACAAACCAGGAATACAGCTGCACCAGGGTGGCGTGTTTGGGGAACATTAACGAGAAGTGTCCTGATGAACTGAAAGTGAATTACGCCGGACAGACTATTGCTTGTAACTCCGCTTGCAACAAGTTCAACACCGACCAGTACTGCTGCAGAGGTGACTGCACGGTGATTATAAGTAAACACTTGCGATAAAACCGATTTTTCAGGTGCTTACGATCGTCCGGAAACGTGCAGAAGTTCCGACTGGCCGAAGAACTATCCTCAATTCTTCAAGGACCAATGCCCTCAGGCTTACAGCTATGCCTACGACGACAAGAAAAGCACCTTCACTTGCAAAGCTAACCATTACCGAATTCAATTTGGCGCCAGTTTTTGAGGATTTGAACTCTTTTTGGCATGCATCATTTTACTAGTGGAACATTAAGGCAAACTCTTTAACCAGACTGTTGGGATAACAACGAAAATAAATGTGAGAAAACCAACACAAACACCTTATTTTACCTAAACCCATGGCAAGTGTGGATACACACAAGTCCTTTCAAAGCAGTTTTATTTGCGGCAGACCCATGTAAATGCGCTCAACTCACTGGTTGACTATAATAGTGGATRATTGTCTTCTTTCCATTATATGGGTCCTTTCAAGATGATAGAAGGCGCGATCGGCAGGCACTTAATTGAATTGAACGCTCCGAGGAAGCAAAACAAAAAGCAAAATAAAGGAAATCCTAAATGCGCAATTTATCGGGTCCCGGGTTCGATCGCGGATTTATTGCCTCTTTATGGGGCGCTCAATGCCCCCATTCGAATTCAATTAGAAATTGAAGTTATTACTTCAGCCACCACACTTTCTACGGGGTGAATAAATAGGGCCAAACTGAGTTGATTCATCGTTAAAACAACATACACTAAATCTGCTATAAAGCAAGCAATCTGCCTGGTTTGGCATCGAAATGGCTTCTGTCGGTTCATCAACATCTATGTTGCATCAACACGTCAACTTGTTCCTTTTGCCATATTTTCTGGCTTAAAGACCCAAGTTAGTTAGTTGCACTCACATCGGGTCTAATATAAACAGGTCCCTGAAAATGCCCATCTTGTAAAAACTCGGAGTATTTTTGTTAAATAGACAATTTGTATTCTTCTGAAACTCCTCTGTGCTTTTAGGATTAAATAAATTGAAAAATATAATTAAGCCTTGTCCATTCCTTTGTTTTTTTCAATCTCATAGAAACCTGAACCGTATTTTCTCCTTAAAAAAACTTCGTATTTGTAGAGCTCAGTTCACAAGCAATTAAAGTACAAGACTGATTGACTCTGATACATTTCAAAAATTGTCATCTTCTATAAACGTGAGATGAGAGTATAACCATGACAAATTTTATCACTTTCGATTGAGTGGGTATTTTCTAGTTTCATTTCCGATCGAAACTTTTATATTCCAATGCGATTTCTCCGGATCAGCCCAAGACATAAACAGACACTTTTATGTGTCCCTAAAATTCATTGTTTTTCTTCTCAGTGCATCGCTCAGGCAAATTGGTTTTTATTGCCCGGAATATATTGGCACGTATATTTTTTTGCAAAATCAGCTAAACTTTATTACAGAATTGGTATATCGTTTATTTCATAACGTTTCGGCGAGACAACAGCGCCATCATCAGATTTAAAATTCATACAAACTCATAATTGGTAAACATTACATTCATTTAGGTCTTTGCTAACTTGAAACCTTCAATTTGTTTAAAGCAAAAAATTGTATTACATAATTTGTATATCGTTTATTTCATAACGTTTCGGCGAGACCGTTCTTGAAAAACAAATTGAAGGTTTCAAGATAGCAAAGACCTAAATGAATGTAATGTTTAGCAATTATGAGTTTGTATGAATTTTAAATCTGATGATGGCGCTGTTGTCTCGCCGAAACGTTATGAAATAAACGATATACAAATGTTTGTTTCACACTTTGACTGGAGCCCAGGAAGGAAAAGAATGTAAGAACAATTACATGCAGTCAGGAAAATAAATCAAAATTGATTACGGAATTAATGCAAGTTTAGATCTCGCAGGTTTTCACCTTCTTTCAACAGAATTGAAGATTAAAATACAGATAAAAGTATACTGTTTGTTTAATTACATCGCGTTGCAAATGCATGTAATTTTTGCGAACAAAACCAGAAAAAACTTGTTCATTTTCCCAACTTTTCGAAGAATCACAAGGAAACGATATTCGAGTTAATTGTAGAAGTTCCCGAAGCGACGTAAAGTAATACGAGATCAAACAACCTCAGCCATGATCCAGTAAAACAACTTTTGGCCAGTCCAGGTAAAACATCTGCAGCGCAATATTTTAAAGCTTATTTGAAAAGTTTCATTCCGAAATCGACGTTTTCTATTTTGAACGAGAGATATTTTGTTACGACGTGACCAAGTTGAGCAAAACTAGTGGCTGCTGCTGCTGTAAACTTTTTTCATAAATATTCGGCACGATTTTCGAGCGAGCAACTGCAGCAGAAAGTCGAAATTTCAGCAGGATTCTTTATTGTTCGGAAAGTTGGACGCCGCCGAAGACGAAGTTCGGAGGCAAAAAGTGTTTTCGCGAGCTGTATATCAATAAGAGGTCAGTAGCGGATCTGCGATTTTCCCAACTATGTTCATTAAATGCCCGAAGAAAAGCTATACATTTCTCATTGGTCAGAGACTAAAGTTCTGCCAGGATAAGTCGAGAGTATCACTTATTCCTCCACTTTATTGATGGACAGAAGCGAAGAAGCAGAAGTGATAACGTCTAAAATAAACTAAACAAGAAAAGTTTACACTTTAATAAAAAATTATCTTATCAAGCTTCCAGATGGATTCGCAACCAATAAAATGTTGCCTTGTACACGGAAAGACGTTTCACTTACAGAGGGCCCTAAGCAATGAAAAAGTAAGAGCGCAACTTACACGTCGATAACTTTTACGATATCCAGAAGTTTGAGGTACGTGATATGATCGAAAAATTCGGAAAAGCAATTCGGGATTTTTGAAACTTAATTTATCAAGATAAATGTTGCAGTAACGGTCCAGGTTTCGCTTGAAAACCTTGGAAAACGTTATTATTCATAACCCCCTCCTACCAGAAGCCACGTGTTTCATTGCTTGTTTTCACTTTTTCATTTCATTTATTCAGATAGGATTTAGCTCATGTTTACCTAGATAATTGTTTAGAAAATGATTATACACATAATACATAAGACAAGAAAAATTTACAATTTTTCCAAAAAAGTTTTTGACGGAAAACTTCAGTTATATTTTAAAGGTAAGTATGCGAAACCGAGAAATCATTGCAATAAACAAAACTTGCAATATAATACTGATCACTCGCATAGCGTATTTTCTATTCATTGATAAATGTGTAGCAAGTTTGCAAGCAAACTTGCAAATAATTCAAAAACAATTCTATGCATTCATGGAATTCATAGCTGATTTTTGGTTTGCAAAATATAACTAATTCATAAGTTGTAGATAAGTTCTATATTGTTGAGGCGGATTCATTTTTTTACA
>NW_026018508.1:13981763-13984220 GCF_020466585.1 Dendroctonus ponderosae
GAGCACTATTTATCAATCTGTAATAAAAGACGTGAGGAAATTCTGTCTTTTTTTTAAAGACAAAAATTTTTGAGGCGAAATACCCAAAAAGAAGTCTGTAAAAAAATAACTAATTCAGTATGCAAGATTTCGATCATCATCACAAATTCCTTTCGAGATAAAACGGGTGCTGCAAACGATCAGGCCGACCAACTAATCTTAGGAAAATTGTCGTTTTGTGCGAGGAAAAACGTGGCGCGCTACGCGATGCCGGCACCTGCACAAATCTTCTTGAATGGCCTTAATGTACCGACTAAAAGTTCGAATTTAAACTTTTTAGTTTAGCGCAAATTTAATCCCTTGTGGGTTAAATGTCGCGCGAAAAGCGAAAACTTGCATTATCTGCCGCTATTTGCGCCGAAACTGTAGTCGTTTATCTTTTAGCTGGATGCCCACCGGAACTCTGCATGTTTTTGAATCAAAACAGGCCACGATTTCGATCAACAGCGATATTTGTCAAAAAGCGAATTCAGCAAGCTAAATATTATGCAAATGACCTAAAGTTTAAAAAAATTCCTGATTCCTGTAAACAATGAGCAAGAAATCGGAATAGAGTCATCGGTATGACCTGATGGTGATTGTGGATTTTCGATAATTCCCGGCGAGTTCAATTGCATTTTTTTTAAACAAACCTTCAAAATACTGACGCAAGTTTATGCGAGGATAATTCTGATAAAAGCCGTCGAGATCCTGAGTTATTTCCAGCTTAAGGACAGGTTTAAATTTGCGCCCGTCTACGTCGACGTGTCGCTCCAAAGAAGATCTATGTGTCGAGCAGGAGTAGCTTTAACGTAGATGTAACTTTTAAATCAACGTTTTTGTTCTCGGAGAGAAATTGCGACAATTAAGACGAAGATAAAGGAGAAAATACGGCCGACTTAAGGACACGAAATAAATTTTGTTGATGTGGCGCTTGTCTGTAACTCGACGAGAAACAGGTGATTCGATTACATAGATAAAATTGCACAACAACGAAAATGTGCAATATTTAACCCCAAATCAGGGTAGATTCTTATGTGGAACAGAAGAAAGGTTCGTCCAGGGCATCGATTCTTAAATGAGTGAAACAAGGCAATTAGGCGAATGCATCATCCCTCTCTAATACACACACTTATGATTCTGTGTTCATTGTGTTCAAATAGAGGCTACAACTATAAGATTGAGCTATAAATTCGGCGCACTTTATACCAACAATAAGACTACATTTCAAGCCAGAACAATCAACTGATGCGGCAAAGGGTAACAGTCTTGACCGCATGAACCCTCTGGTCGTTTTCTAGTTCAAGCGTTCTAGTTCTAGATCAAAGCGCTTTTTTAAAGAAATTATCTCAGGGAGACTGTTATTGAAAAAGGCCCCCGGTGGCAACACAGAGGCTTGACACCATGTTACAATTAACTAACAAGGCTATAGAACGGTGTGAGCGTGTATATAAAGGGTTGGAGCTTTACGAGCGAGGCACTTCCAGCTCCAAAAGACCGTAAACTTTACGAGATAAGCTCGAATGGGCGGCTCGTAAGGATCCGTTTTCGTACTTTGTTATTTGCAAGAGCCCGGCCAAACTGATGCGCTTCGAGGTGCATTTTCACCCTGTTGGTTGGCTGCATTGTCAGCGCCATTATATAAAGTATTTGTTGCTATTTTACGCTCGCATCGATTGGAAATAAATACACGTTTAACTGACAACAGACTATGAATATGGAAATTATCCTCAACATATGGACGAACAAGCTTCCATGTCGATTTTCATTTTTGTCTGTGCACTAACAACAACTGGAATAGTTTACTCAAAAGTATGAAAAATTACCAAGTTTTTATTTTCACAAGGCTATGGTGAGGCCTTGATGAGACTATAAACGATTGGCTGGTTGCAACCAGTTCTGACGGCAAAATCGAACAGAAAAATTAACCAATTAAGAGAACACTTTAAAACAGAGCTTACAGAAGCAGAACAGCTTTAAAACAGATTTTAAAATCACAAAATTGATTGATCGTCTGGTCAACTTTTGCTTTTGAACAGACCACATAAAACCGAGCATATCTTTTTAAAAACATCAAGTCAATACCATAGCTTTCGCTATTATATCCAAACTATCAATAACAGCTATTAAACCGCCCCCATAGAATTTACGATCTTCTTAGAAGCTTTTGGTGTTTGGTGATAAAGTTTAATGTGGGCGATATTTAGCAAGAAGTGTCACTTGAGAATGTGTGTATTCGACTAAGCTAACGATATATGGCTTACTTTGGCACACTCAAAGTTATATAATGAAAAACGCATATTTTGGCTTATTGAGCTCTTCAGGGAGTTCTGCACTGAGTTGACGAAAAAAGCGAAAACCTTATTAATTATTTGGGATCTGAAACTGCTACCATGTTTTTCAATGAGTTCGATGCCAGGGGCGGATCCAGCTTTAAAT
>NW_026018508.1:13984251-13984394 GCF_020466585.1 Dendroctonus ponderosae
GGGGGGGGGGGTTATGGAGAAAAAATACAGTCTTCTGTTGTCTATGAAATTAGAAAATTTATCGTCGTTTCGTGCAAGGCGTAAGATTATTGCAAAATTTCAAGTTTTCCGTCCCGTTTTGCATGTTTCTCGGAAGCAAAATG